>NC_138296.1:61542500-62142500 GCF_965601325.2 Salmo salar | reverse complement strand
CTCTTTTATAACGTATTGGAACGAGGGTACCCAACATGAACTCGCGCGCCAGGTGTCTAATGGGACATCATCGTTCCATGGCTCTTGTTCGGTCAGATCTCCCTCCAGAAGACTCAAAACACTTTGTAAAGGCTGGTGACATCTAGTGGAAGCAATAGGAAGTGCCAAAATATTCCTAAGCCCCTGTGTTTTTCAATGGGATAGGTTTAAAGTCAATACAACACATCAGGTATCCACTTCCTGTCAGAAAATGTCTCAGGGTTTTGCCTGCCAAATGAGTTCTGTTATACTCACAGACACCATTCAAACAGTTTTGGAAACTTTAGAGTGTTTTCTATCCATATATAATAAGTATATGCATATTCTAGTTACTGGGTAGGATTAGTAACCAGATTAAATCGGGTACATTTTTTTTATCCAGACGTGCAAATGCTGCCCCCTAGACCCAACAGGTTAACGGGCGCTGGGAACAAGCGGAGCTGTAATGTCCCGAGCTACCACAGTAGAGGCAGCTGTTGGTCTCATGTCTACGTTGGCACTCCTCCTTGGTTAGCCCGTGCCGCCCCACTTGCTTGGGTTCAGGATCTGGAAGCAGAACCCCTCCACTCATCCCGTGAGGTGAATAATGATCGACTCGTTCCGGTCCACTTCCTGACCCGAATGGTAACCGAGTAGCTGATTGATGGGACGTGCCCCATTGCTTCTCCCTCCTTCTCTCTCGGATTCTGTTATCCACCCGAATCGCTAATGCTACCAGACTGTCCAGGTCACTAGGCTCAGGATAGGAGATCAACTCGTCCTTGAGTTGCTCCGACAACCCCTGGTAAAAAACCGCTTGCAGTGATTTCTCATTCCACCCACTCTCCACAGCCAATGTCCTGAATTCAATAACAAATTCTGCCACACTGCGTGCTCCTTGGCGAAGAGAGAACAAACGCTTAGCTGCGTTCTTACCTCGGACAGGATGGTAAAAAAGCTTCCTCAGCTCTGCCGTGAACTCCAGAGCTCTTCCACGCAGCAGTGCAATAACAAAAGCTATCCTAGCCTTGTCTGTGGCGTAAGAGTGGGGCTGAAGATCAAATACTAACCCACACTGCATAAGAAACGAAAGGCATCTTCCCAAATCCCCTTCGTACTTATCTGGCGTCGGAACCTTGGGCTCACGGAAGGGAACATCTCCAGAAACGACAGGTGAGAGAGGTGAAGTAGGTGGTGGATGATCCGCCGGCAAACTGAGCTGAGCCTGGATACTCGTCAGACTAGCAGAAAAGTTCCGAACCGAAAGCGCGATCTCCTGTAGCGCCGTGCTGTGTTGTCCCAACATATTCTCCTGATGGGAAAGGGCATGGCGAATGGAGTCCAGGTCCGCTGGGTTCATTTCTGGCTGGATCGTTCTGTCACGATTCTCTAAAGCTGAACCCAGAAGCAGACCAGGACAAGGTGAGTAAAATGAAGGTGAGTATTTATTTACAGTCTTGATGTCAAAATAGAATAATCCAGGAGATGGAGCGGCAGCGGAGGTGAGTTGATGAGAGTGAATAGGCAGATCCAAAGATGTCACTGAATCCACCGACGGCCAGGCAAGGGAGTTGAATGTTCCGGGAGGATGACTGTAGACAGAGTAAACGGGGGTGAGTAACCGGCAAAAAGTACAGAACAACAAAACTAACTCTGGAAACATGAGGCTGATACAACATACTGTTCATTGCTAACAATCCGGCAGGGAATGGATGTCAGGTCAGGGCTTAAGAAGAGAAGAGGTGATGATCAGGACCAGGTGTGCAGATGGCTGATGAGATGCAGGTGCGGGTAATCAAGAGTTCTCCCGCCTAGCTTCGTCGCCTGGCAACCAGACAGGGTGCTTTCAGGAACCTCAGGAAACAGACTCCAAAACAAAAGACTGTCAGCTCAGGCAGAAAACAGACTCAGGAAGCAGGATTCCTGACAAAACCGTGACGCAGAGTGAAACATACACTACTCAAAAAACAATCTCCCACAAACCCAGGTGGGACAAACACCAACTTAAATATGACCTCCAATTAGAGACGACGATGACCAGCTGCCTCTAATTGGAGATCGTCCCAAACACAGCCCAACATAGAATTAAACAACTAGAACAACCCAACATAGAAATACAAAACTAGAACATAACAACATAGAAAAACAAAACTAGGAAACCCCCCTGTCACGCCCTGACCTACTCTACCATAGAAAATAACAATTTACTATGGTCAGGACGTGACAGGTGGATTGAGACGCAGCCCGTGCAAAAAAACAGATACTGTATCTCTAGCTTATACTGATGGATTTTGCTAGGGATTTTTTATATAATGCTGTGAATTGAAGGTTGTACAAAGTTTATATCTGCCTCTCACAATTGTCTTGTATTTACATTTACATTTCAGAACCACACACATGCATTGGTTAATGCAAGTTGCCATACCACTAAGTGCCTTAGCCCATGCACCATGTAAATCGTCAGTAAACCAACTCAACTGTGATCAACTAGTTTGTCACCTGTGCCCTAACCAGCACCTGGGAGCGAACACAAAGTAAAGCCTAAGGATTTACAGTCAGAATTTGGTAGGTTACTTTCTAAATGTGATCCTTTACAGATACTAGTTACCTGTCCAACACTGTAATCAAAAACATAACTGTAATATTTGGTTGTCCCACCTGGCTATCTTAAGATGAATGCACTAACTGTAAGTCGCTCTGGATAAGAGCATCTGGTATGTAAATGTAACTATTGGATTACACAAACTCGATTACTTTCAGTTACTTTTAGATTACTTTACCCTTAACAAGCATTGGAAGAAGACAATTTATATTACCAATTGAACAATATCTATTGCAGGAAATAGCTTGGGCCAGGTGTTGGAACCGAAATTATTTTCCAATCGTTTCATTCTGAACAGAATCATAATTTGTTCCGTTCCACGTTCAGACCAGCAAAAGAAAGTTCTGAACCGATTCAAACCCCCAAAAAGTAACGGTTAATATCGTTCCTTTCTGTAAGTTTTTAACCCCCTTTTTATGTTTTTACATTTAGCTCGACATTAAATGACTTCACCAATCAGTGCGAATAGAGCAGCTTGCTGTGGAGCGGGTAAGCGATTTAATCTGTATGGGAAAGTCGTTAAGAGCAAATTGTATTTTGCCGTAACAGCTTGGTTTAATCATAATGAAAGACAAACACACTCTGGGCTGTCAGTCACAGTGTAGACCATGAGATGTAACTGAAATTTTGAGGGTGAGGAGAAAGCGAGAGAGGATGGAGGAAAGGGAAAGGGGATACTTAGTCAGTTGAACAATTGTATGCATTCAACCAAAATGTGTCTTCAGCATTTAACCCAACCCCTCTGAATCAGAGAGGTGTGGGGCCCGGGGAGCAGTTATTGTAAGCTTGCCTTGAAGCGCTGGGGATCTTGTTATGACATGCATTTTCTGAATTAGACCCACAGAATTATGAATGTCTTATGAATGAACTTTGAATGTCTTTGAACTTCCAAGTTGGTTTAACGTTGGACCAGAGCAAACATTAGCTAGCTAGCTAACAACTTGTGTGTGCAGAGACGCACTTGAATAAAAAAAAACAGTCTTACCTTTTTGTAGTTAATACATTCAATGTGAAACGTGATAACTGTAGTATCCTTAACTAGCATTGAACAAGTAAATCCATTCTTCTTTAATTAAATATCTCTCTCTAATTTCTGAATTATGCTTGTAACGTCATCAGTAGGCTACAGTAACCTATGCTTCAGAGGGGAGGGGCAGGTAGCTCACACACACACGCACACCCACTGGCAAAGATTTCCAGCTGGCAGGCAGACACTGGAATATGTTTCTGAGTGACAGAGTGATGGCATTCATAAAGTAACATTATTAACCGGTTCCCATGCTTTTAAAATAATGATTCTGTTCCTGAACAGTATAGGTCACTTTAGCTTTCGGTTCGGGTTCTGTTCCTCAACTAATTTAGTTATTTTCCCGGTTTTCGGTTCTGTTCCTTGAACTGGTTCCAACCCTTGGCTTGGACTGTAGTCTACAAAAGCTTATTCCTGCTCTTGTGGTCAGACTCGTTCAGGCATAACACACTAACTTCTCTCAATGCTGAATTAAATTGAGACAACAGGTGTCAAAGTATGTTTCACAATTCTTTTTTTAAGTATCTGTAATCGGATTACAACATTTTTGTAATCAGTTACTCCTCAACCCTGTATACAGTCCACCAAGTCTTTACAAGTACAGTAGGACCACCTCCTTATCAAACACATTGGCGTGCAGGCATGCACACACAGGCACACACACACAAATGCATGCAGCCGCACACTCACCTACATTTTAACACACACAAAAGCATGCATTTTGAATGCATGCAGTTACTTAGCCACGCTTGCACACACATTCTCACATGCAGTTCTACCTTGGGAATAATGAGTGCAAGACAGTACATAACAGAAAGATTACATTTAAAGCCATAGACATCCCCAATTCCTCTTGGATTTCAGAATGTGCCGGATGGATCTCTCTCTCCAAGTGATCATTTGTAAAGGCATGTGGCAGCGGCACCTATAGCTACATATCCCAAGCGTATATTTGATTCCATGAATTTTGTGGATTCTTTCATATTTTCTTCCCTAAAATTGGATCTGTACACGGAACATTCCTCCTCTTTACTCTCGCCTGGGAAGATATGTTTTATTCAGTGAATACTGTAAACGTAAGTGTACGAGAGAGATCCGTCCTTTAAAAACAATTTAAAAAGTGAGCAAATCTAGAAGCAGAAACCTCATGAATAATACACTGTATGCTAATGTCACGGTAAGGAACGAGGGGTTATGTTGTTTTATCCCACAGTGGAGGAGCGGCTGCTGTTTAATACTGCTGGCTGTTTGTGCTTGGCCAGAGGGCCCTGCCTTTGAAAGCAGTAATGAAGATCTTATGCTGACAGACTCTCTGGCGGAGTGGCATCTGTTGCGAAGCACCCGTGACCGTACTCATAGTCATGTTAAAAAGAATACATCATCTTGCATGTCTGAGTTCGGTCTTCCCTCTCCGACACCCTCTGTGTCACAAATGGCACCCTATTCCCTTTATAGTGCACTACTTTCGACCAGGACCCATATTGTTCTGGTCAAGAGTAGTACACTTTAAAGGAAATAGGGGGCCATTTGGGACGTAGCCCTACAGTGACTCCCACAAGTGCTCTGCTGTTCCCACTCATTAATGTAATGAATAGCAAGCAGTTAGAATCAATGATGCGGTCGTTAGGGATAAGGGGAGCAGGCATAGCAACGCTCTGATGTATCACCACTGAGCTTTGATTGACAGCAGCACAGCCATCAATATCCAGGCTAATAATGTTGATCGCCTTTTAATGAAGACTTCCGCTGCCATTCCGGCTTAATCAGGGCTTTGTGCATTTTTTTTATTTATTAAGAACTCGAAATTCATACCCTAGGCCTACCAACTGTCTCTGTTGCCACCATTTGAAGATGTATAGGCCTATTTATTTTCTACAACACAATCACACATTTTAAGCAAGCTAGTGCCAGTGCCTCCTAGGACTACTAACTAGAGACAACTAAAGGTGATTGACACCGGGAAAAGAGTGGCTACCAGCTGATCATAGGGAATGACGGTGTAAATCTACTTGCTAGCTAGCTACGCTGTTGAAGCAAACTTGCTTTTACTTGATTTTAGTTTGTTCTGCTGCTGACCTCTGCCTCTTACTAACAAGCAGTTGAATTGCCGCCTTCTCTGTTAGAGGCACACATGACAGATTCAACCTAAAAGGAGCCTATACCTACCAGTACTCTCCGCCACCGTAGCCAGTGGCGACTGCATGCAGAAGTCAGACGAGTGCACGCTTGGGGCTGGAGTTTACGAAATTATATAGTTTGATGTGCAATTCGATACATTTACAAGTGAAACATTGAAAAGAGACTCAAAAGAAAATGTTTAAGTAATTAATACAATTAAATAAATGGCCCTGCAAGGGCACTTTTTCATAGGAGGGCAAACGGGCAGGTGCTCAGGCACTGGTTGAGCCCTATCTCTGCACGTGCCTGGCCTTAATGCTGCTCAGCAGAGCTGGGCCTTTCAAACAGAATATCAGTGATTTCGGAACAACTGAGGATTTATGATCTCTGTGTCCATGCAGCAGTAATTTGTCATGTAGGCTCCATATGCATTGGCAAATGTAAAAATCACTTTGTCACACACATTGCATTTCTCATTAGGTTCATCATGTATTATTCACATTTCTTTCAGAGTTGTGTTTCAAGTCATGTTGTAGCCTACAACAGGAGGCCAGTTTACTCCACCCTGTGAAGTGAACTATTGGGAGACTAATGTTGTCCTTTTTATCCCGATGCACTTAAATGCTCTTTTAAATGTTTGAATGTAATTAGTTTGACTGTTTGGTTATGTGGCATATCATGGATTAAATCATTCATGAATGAGCTTTTTATCACGGAGACTAGCTAGACATGTTATAGTGTATGCCATGGAGTACAATCCTAGTGAAATAGAATATTAAAATGCTTTGCTAGACTCAGTGGTGACCCTCCATTTTGAGCCCCACCTGTTTAGCAACATTTCTTTTGTTTGCCATTGTTGCATGTTATTTTTGCATTAACACGTGTCACATATCAGTTTGCAAACAATACATTTTTATTCCGTTAATAAAGCTGCATACAAACATGATCTATTTTTTGCTTTCTTGAGTAAGGCATCTCCAAAATGCAGGTGTTGCAGCCTAGCTCGGTGCTTTCTGTGGTTGTGGGGCAGCCGGTGGAAAATACGGAGCATAAGGGTTGGTAATGTTCTCTAGTTGCGCCGTAATTGGCTCAGTGTTCTGTCACTCATGGGGACACTACGTTACTGTAAACTTTACGGGGAGAGCTTGAACATTCTAGCCCCTTGAGTGCTGCCATAGAGCTACATTGGAAGTGCACATCCATGAAGGCTCAAGGTCATTGGCCACAGATAAAATTATGTCAAATCATGTTATATCTACAGTTGCTTTGATTGGACTGATCATGTCAACATCATACTTTCAAAATCTTAGCTAGCAAGCTAGCAGTCATCATTATGAATCAAGTCGACAATATACTGGCAAATCCTTTTCAAGCCTTGTCATATGAAGAGAAATTATGAAGAGAAATGATAGATAAAACGTGTCGGTGCTCATCGGCCATTGGACATAAACATTACACAACAAGTTGGAAATGGCAAATTCAACAATGAGTGGTTTGGAAGGAATCAGTGGCTAACTACAAGCATTGCAAAGCAATCACTAGCCTGCTATTCAGTGGAGTGGATGTGTGGTCCATGTCTGGGTTTAAGGGTCTCTTTTCCAAGGATAAAAGGATAAACATTCAACATTGGCCATGCTGTCAATCCAGCATGACTTCTGCCGCTTTCAAAACAACTGGAAACTCAGAACTGGGAAATCTCAGACTTCAGTGAGTTCAAGAACTCTGACAAAAAACGTGCTCCGACTGGGAAAATATGTTTTGAACGGTCATCCAACTCGGAATTTCAAGTCGGGAACTCGGGCCCCTTTCTAGAGCTCCGACCTGAAGATCCCTAACGTCATGCCAGACTTTTATGACAAAGTTTGATGCCAACATTTTCCCACGAAGGACCGCCGCACCACCTTCCTGTTCAAGTGGGCACAGCACAACAAGGTGAGTCCAAAAATGTAATGTATGCTACTGCATAAATTATGTAGCTAAGAAATTAATACTGCTGTAAGTGTACATTGTGTAGTAAGCTGTTAGTAGCCCATGTGCCTCACTATAATAATTTCGTCCCTTTTCCCCTCACAATTTAGCTTACTGTTCTGACTTGGTGGTGCATATGTAGTCTATAGCCTGTTTTAGAGAAATGTCATCATCATCGCGTCCTAGCTCACTCATTATTGTCATTATCAAAATTACAGATCGACTCTTATACGCTCATCATCCCCTTATGCCATAGTTTGTACATCTCAATTGCCATATCAGTTATGTTTTTTAAAAGGCAGTAAATGAGGCTGAATGAACTGTTTCACTGCCAGACAAGGCTCCGCTGATAGCCAGGTGTAACAGTGGTAAGGTGTTGGGACTCTGCTGTTGGGTGTGCCCTAACAGTTTGTTGGCACCGTTTGTCACCATTATAGTCCAATTCATTTATTGTTTAGTGTTGTGTTGTGTAGTGGCTGGCATGCATGCATCAAAATTTTTTGGGGAAGTTTGCCCCACCAAGATTTACATGCTAAAAATGCTACTGGCTAGACTACAGTCTGGATTGAACAGAAACACAGCTAAATCCAGATGAATTAATGCAAAGTGTCTCTAAATTCAGAAATAATACAAATAACCAGGTGTAAAATGACCTGGCTGACATCCTACAGGCTGGCTACAATGCATTCGGAAAGTAGTCAGACCCCTTGACTTTTTGCATCTTTTGTGACATTACAGCCTTTTTCTAAAATTGATTCAATTGTTTGTTTTTTCTCATCAATCTACACACAATACCCCATTAAGCAAAAACAGGTTTTTATAAATGTTTGCAAATGTATAAAAAAAACTGAAATATCTAATTTACATAAGTATTCAGACCCTTTACTTTGTTGAAACCTCTTTGGCAGCGATTACAAGAACACAGTGGCCTCCATCATTCTTAAATGGAATAGGAAGCTGGCCGCCCAGCCTCGAGTCTTCTTCGGCATGACGCTATAAGCTTGGCACACCTGTATTTGGGGAGTTTCTCCCATTCTTCTCTGCAGATCCTCCCAAGCTCTGTCACGTTGGATGGGGAGGATTGCTGCACAGTTATTGTATTTCCCTCGATCCTGACTAGTCTCCCAGTCCCTACCGCTGAAAAACATCCCCACAGCATGATGCTGCCACCACCATGCTTCTCCGTAGGGATGGTGCCAGGTTTCCTCCAGACGTGAAGCTTGGCATTCAGGCCAAAGAGTTCAATATTGGTTTCATCAGACTAGAGAATCTTGTTTCTCATGATCTGAAAGTCCTTTAGGTGCCTTTTTGCAAATACCAATGCTGGCTGTCATGTGCCTTTAACTGAGGAGTGGCTTCCGTCTGGCCACTCTACCATAAAGGCCTGAATGGTGGAGTGCTGCAGAGATGGTTGTCCTTCTGGAAGGTTCTCTCATCTCCACAGAGGAACTCTGGAGCTCTGTCAGAGTGACCATTGGGTTCTTGGTCACTTCCCTGACCAAGGCCCTTCTCCCCTGTTTATTCAGTTTGGCTGGGTGGCCAGCTCTAGGAAGAGTCTTGGTGGTTCAAAAACGCATTCCATTTAAGAATGATGGAGGCCACTGTGTTCTTGGGGACCTTAAATGCTGCATAATATTTTGGTCCCTTCCCCACATCTGTGCCTCGATACAATCCTGTCTCCGACCTCTACAGACAATTCCTTCAACGTCATGGCTTGATTTTTGCTCTGATATGCAATGTTAGCTGTGGGACCTTATATAGACAGTTATGTACCTTTCCAAATCATGTCCAATCAATTGAATCTACCACAGGTGTACACCAATCAAGTTGTAGACACATCTAAAATATGTTCAATGGAAACAGGATGACCTGAGCTCAATTTCAAGTCTCATAGCAAAGGGTCTGAATTCTTATTTCAGTTTTTATTTTTTATAAATTTGCAAAAATGTTTTGTGTAGATTGATGAGGAAGATGCTTTATTTAATCAATTTTAGAATAAGGCTGTAACGTAGCAAAATGTGGAAAAAGGGAAGGGGTCTGAATGCACTGTATATGACTGGTTTGAGCTGAGGTAGCATCGCTGCATACTCTATAACCCTCAATCTCAACTCTGGACCTCGAGGCCAGTTCCACAGTTTTTTTTTCATTCTGTCCCTATAATCAGGGACTGATTTAGACCTGGCACACCAGGTGGGTGCAATTAATTTTCAGGTAGAACAGAAAACCAGCAGGATCTGGACCTCGTAGGGTAAGAGTTGAATTCCCCTGCTCGATAAAATGCATGTGTTTGTGTACATAGTCACACCATGACTATATGTGGGAACTCCTTCAAGACTGTTGAATGGAAAAGCATTCCAGGTGAAGCTGGTTGAGAGAATGCCAAGAGTGTGCAAAGCTGTCATCAAGGCAAGGTTTAGCTATTTGAAGAATCTTGTTTAACAATTTTTTTGGTTACTACATGATTCCATATGTGTTATTTCATAGTTTTGATGTCTTCACTATTCTACAATGTAGAAAATAGTAAAAATAAAGTCAAACCCTTGAATGAGTAGGTGTTCTAAAACGTTGTATATTTTACAAATCTAGGTGATGTTTTAATCATATTGATGAAACTCTATTATAAACTCTAGTCTCTAATAAAGATATTTGATAGTAGCTACAGCGGGTAATGATATAGGTCTGCCAGTGCTCTATGTGGTTATTCACATTCACATATGTTCTGCTTGTTATACAAAAGTATAAAAATATGTTTTGGCTTTCTGTGCCAAACATGAAATAATTGACTAAACTGTGTAAATTGTGAAACTTACTGACAAAAATGTGAAATGTCAGCCATGAAGGCAAGCAGTGTGAGTCAATGAATTGGATGCTCTGTGATCGCTGCTATTTTTTTCGGAAATTGAGGACGTTGCACTGCATACTGAATGCATAATTCTCTTTTGACGATTGAGCGGTCAAAAATGTAACAACCAACCACCTTTGATGTCGGTTTCTTTCTCAATATCATGTCATATGAAACAGAATTTTGAAATGCATTTGAATCAAATACCTAAAATGTAGAGAAAATCAATGTTATGCTAATGTAAGACCTCAAAATGAGCTGTAATGTGATATCGCTATAGCTCAAGGTGCAGTCTGGGTGGGTGATATGGAATAAATCTCAGTGAACTTTGAATATTGTACAGTACCATGCTATATGACTTCCATGTTTGCTTTGTGGTTAGATTGCTTTGAAAATCATGGAAAACAAGTATTGCATTTCTTCACTTTTAATTTACAGTAATTAAAATCATACTTTTTCCCCACCTTATTCATGAAAACAGTTCATTCAGCACATAAAGGTGGGCCTATGCACGTGCATGCATCCACTTATTTCTTGCACATTTTGTAATTGAGAACTCAGTTAATGACCTTATTCATGTGCATACATTTAACCATTCATTTGCTTAACTGAACCACTTTCAATGTCCACAAAATCTTAATGGCACACTCCAGAATTGCATCAGCCACCTACAGTACATACATACACTTAGTAGATCTAAAGTCCCACTCAAAAAAAATGTATAAGTGCGTAAGTAAACATTTCTTGATCCAATTAGAGCTGTCAGCATCATTCATTTTCAGCAACGTTCCTGTAGCATTAATTCATCAGGAATGCGGGTTCATTACCGAAGTTGAGTGGGAATCAGGAATAGCAGAGGTAGTAATGAATAGAGCAATTGTGAATATTTTAATGGATGTCATAGTTTATGTAACTCATTTGGACAACAGAGGGAGGTGAGGAAAAGGTCAGGGCTACAAAGTAGCACTTTTTTCCCATATGATTCAAAAAACCTGTGCAGCACAGATATGCTTTACCAGCATAATTATGGACAGAGTCGGAAACGAAATTCTAACAATTTTTGTGCATCGTTACAGCATTTTTGTGGGGCATTTTTTTTTTATTAACTCAGGGCATGGTCGACCACAACAATGATGCACATCGCCAATCGCCAGATCCAGGTTGCAGGATTATTATGCGTATGGCAGGCAGAAAGACAGGAGTTACCTCTCTTATCCTGTGCTTCTCTGCAGTCGGCGCTACCAGAGAGGCTTAATAATATCCCAGAGGCACAGATGAAACGCTCTCTCCACAGTGGCTGTTTACTGAAGAGTGTGTTTGAAGTTGAGCTCAAGATGTCTTCATTTCTCTACCAGAGGAATGTTCCAAAGGGAAAGAAATGTAATTCAGATAGGGGGGTAAAGAGAAAAAGACAGAATCCAAGTGTGTTTTCTACTGACGTGATGCATTAAACTCGAGATAGAATCTTGCTATTAGACTGCACCCTGGTTATAAGGATGTTTTCATGAGGAAATGTCTTCACATCTCCCTCATCTTTTTGGACAGCGGCTTAGAACACCCCTGAAATGAAGAACCTTCCACAGGCTCAAACAGCAGGTTCATAACTTATTCATCTCACTCAGCTGGCTCTCCATAGACCTCAATTCACACATCCCACGTTTTTAAAGTGAAAATTAAAGGTTAAGAGCAAGATCATTTCCACTTCACACAGGTGTTGACTGTTGGGGCAAAGTAGCTTTTAAATCGCATAAACTGAAGTTTCGGAAACACTTCTATGAAGCTAATACACATAATGCATTATACAGCCTTATACATGTACTCATATTAAACGATATATTGCAGTATAAGCATATTTATAGGCACACATGAAGACTCATATAGGCTCATAATTCCATATACCAATAATCATAATGCATTAAAAGTATAATAAGAATGACTTATAGCGTACAGCAACATAGTGCTTCATTATTGCTGATCACTTTTTCATCAAGGATCATACAGCATTATAATGACCATCAGTGCGATGCCTTTTTAACTTTTTTTAAATCAATAAGCAGCACATCATTATTACTGCATCATAACCTTTGTTATGGTGTGTTATAGCGTACTCATAAGCCCCTATAAAGAAATCTAGAATTGCTTTAGGTGAAGTGATGAAATGCCTAAGGCAGAGAGATATAAGACACCCTAAGCTGTTACTATATAATTATATGGTGGTCATTGTCTGCTTTCAGTAAAGCAAAACATTTATACAAAACAATGTAGGGGGTAGATCAGCTTTAATTTTGCAGGTAGATTGTGGCTTCTATCCAATGAAATTGTCTGCATAATTTCTAATCCCATATATATATATATATATATATATATATAGGGGATTAGAAATATATATATAGGGGATTTCTAATCCCATATATATATATATATATATATATATATATATATATATATATATATATATACACACTACCGTTCAAAAGTTTGTGGTCACTTAGCAAAGTCCTTGTTTTTGAAAGAAAAGCCAATTTTTTGTCCTTTAAAGTAACATCAAATTGATCAGAAATACCGTGTAGACATTCTTAACGCCAGGCAGGTCCGGTGGGCTTTATTGTTCAAAGATTCAACTTCACCATTTCCTACCACCCAGGGTCCAAAAATGTGAAGCCGGATGCCCTATCCCGCATATACAGTTCCTCTGCCACACCCTCGGTCTCCGAAACCATTCTCCCTACCTCATGCTTTGCAGCTTCAGTGGATTGGGGTTAGGCACACCGTGCCTTGGTTCGCAAGGCATAACGTTCCCAGCCTGAACCTGAAGGGGACCAGGCTAACCGGTTATTTGTTCCTAACTCAGAATGGGCTCATTCCTCCAGGCTGACCTGTCATCCAGGTTCCCGTCATACCCTAGCCTTCACCCGACAATGTTTCTGGTGGCCCCCAACGGTTCCTGATGTATCTGCCTTCGTTGCCGCGTGCACAGTGTGTGCTCAGAACAAGACTCCACGGCAAGCTCCTTCTGGCCTCCTTCATCCACTACCTGTCCCTCATCGTCCCTGGTCCCTTATCTCTCTGGACTTTATAACTGAGCTTCCTCGGTATGATGGCAACACAGTCATTCTGACGGTAGTGAATCGATTCTCCAAGGCCGCCCACTTCATCCCTCTCCCCAAACTACCATCTGCCAAGGAGACAGCCCAGCTTATGGTGCAGCACGTCTTCCGGATCCATGGACTCCTGGTGGACATGGTCTCTGACCGGGGTCCTCAGTTCTTGTCTCAGTTCTGGAAGGCGTTCTGCACCCTTATTGGGTCGTTAGCCAGCCTGTCCTCCAGATTCCATCCCCAATCCAACTTCCAGTTGGAGTGAGCCAACCAGGACCTCGAAACCACCCTGAGATGCCTGGTCTCATCCAACCCCACTACCTGGAGGTCTGGGTGGAGTATGCCCGGAACACCCTTCTATGTTCGGCCACAGGACTCTCTCCTTTTGAGTGCTCTTTGGGGTATCAACCTCCACTCTTCCCGGAACAAGAGCAGGAGGTCAGCATACCCTCGGCCCAGATGTTTGTCCGCCGCTGTCGACATACCTTGAAAAGAGATCAGACGGCTCTTTATTCCATGCGAGAAATTGCCAAGAAACTGAAGATCTCGTACAACGCTGTGTACTACTCCCTTCACAGAACAGCGCAAACTGGCTCTAACCAGAATGCTCTTAACCTGTTATGGCTAGGGGGCAGTATTTTCACGGCCGGATAAAAAACGTACCCGATTTAATCTGATTATTACTCCTGCCCAGAAACTAGAATATGCATATAATTATTAGCTTTGGATAGAAAACACTCCAAAGTTTCTAAAACTGTTTGAATGGTGTCTGTGAGTATAACAGAACTCATATGGCAGGCAAAAACCTGAGAAGATTCCATACAGGAAGTGACCTGTCTGACAAGTTCTTGTTCATCTTGGCTCTTTTTATTGAAGACTGAGGATCTTTGCTGTAACGTGACACTTCCTACGGCTCCCATAGGCTCTCAGAACCCGGGAAAAAGCTGAATGATATCGAGGCAGCCTCTGGCTGAAACACATTATCGCCTTTGGTAAGTGGCCGATCAGAGGACAATGGGCTTAGGCGCGTGCACGAGTCGACCCCATGCTTTATTTTCTTTCGTCTTTTTACCTAAACGCAGATTCCCGGTTGGAATATTATCGCTTTTTTATGTGAAAAATTGCATAAAAATGGATTTTAAACAGCGGTTGACATGCTTCGAAGTACGGTAATGGAATATTTCGAATTTTTTTGTCACGAAATGCGTCGTGCTCATCACCCTTCTTTGCCATTCGGATAGTGTCTTGAACGCACAAACAAAACGCAGCTGTTTGGATATAACTATGGATTATTTGGGACCAAACCAACATTTGTTATTGAAGTAGAAGTCCTGGGAGTGCATTCTGACGAAGAACACCAAAGGTAATAACATTTTTCTCATAGTAAATCGGACTTTGGTGAGTGCTAAACTTGCTGGGTGTCTAAATAGCTAGCCCTGTGATGCCGGGCTATCTACTGAGAATATTGCAAAATGTGCTTTCACCGAAAAGCTATTTTAAAATCGGACATAGCGAGTGCATAGAGGAGTTCTGTATCTATAATTCTTAAATAATTGTTATGTTTTTTGTGAACGTTTATCGTGAGTAATTTAGTAAATTCACCGGAAGTTTGCGGGGGGTATGCTAGTTCTGAACGTCACATGCTAATGTAAAAAGCTGGTTTTTGATATAAATATGAACTTGATTGAACAAAACATGCATGTATTGTATAACATAATGTCCTAGGGGTGTCATCTGATGAAGATCATCAAAGGTTAGTGCTGCATTTAGCTGTGGTTTGGATTTATGTGCTGTTCTTCGTCAGAATGCACTCCCAGGACTTCTACTTCAACAACAAATGCTGTTTTGGTTCCAAATAATCCATAGTTATAATCAAATAGCTCTGTTTTGTTCGTGCGTTCAGGTCACTATCCGAAGGGTGACGCGCGAGCGCATTTCGTGACAAAAAATGTCAAATGTTAATTATCGTACTTCGAAGCATGTCAAACGCTGTTTAAACTCAATTTTTATGCTATTTTTCTTGTAAAATAGCGATAATATTCCAACCGGGGGACATTGTATTCATTCAAATGCTGAAAGAAAAAAATGGAGAATTCTCGTGAACGCGCCTCTCAGTCTCACTGTTCCCAGTCTGACCACTAACAAATTCTCCTGCTGTTCTTCGCCCAGAGACTGCAGACACCCCATTACACTTTCTGGCGCCTTCTGAGAGCCAATGGAAGCCTTAGATAATGTCACGTTACAACACAGATGCTGTATTTTCGATAGAGATGCTACAGAAGGACAACAAATTGTCAGACAGGGCGCTTCCTGTATGGAATCTTCTCAGGTTTTGGCCTGCCATATGAGTTCTGTTATACTCATAGACACCATTCAAACAGTTTTAGAAACTTTAGAGTGTTTTCTATCAAAATCGACTAATAATATGCATATTCTCGTTTCTGGGCAGGAGTAGTAACCAAATTAAATCGGGTATGTTTTTTATCCGGCCGTGAAAATACTGCCCCCTATCCCAAACAGGTTAAAACCACCTAGCCCATAGAGGTTAAGGCGCTTGTCTGTGTGGAGATATTCCACATTTTTATGGTCGGTCCAGACCACGAAGGGCTGTTCTGCTCCTTCCAGCCAATGCCTCCACCGCTCCAGCACCAACTTGACAGCCAGACGTTCTCTGTTGCCAACGTCATAGTTCCTCTCTGCCGGACTGAGACGATGGGATAGGAAGGCACAAGGATGGAGCTTCTGGTCCTGGGCAGATCACTGGAACAGGATGGCCCCCACTCCAACATCAGAAGCATCAACCTCTACCACAAATTGATGGGATCGATCCGGATGGACAAGGATGGGTGCTGTGGTGAACCGATGTCTCAGGTCCACGAAAGCTTTGTCGACCGCTGGAGACCATTAAAACGGTACTTTGGGAGAGGTGAGTGCCGAGAGGGGGGCTGCCAGGGTGCTGTAGCCCTGAATGAAACAGTGGTAGAAATTGGCAAACCCCAGGAAACATTGTAACTGCACCCTGGATGTAGGTTAAGGCCACTCTACCACTGCTTTCACTTTTTCTGGATCCATTTGGACATTTCCATCAGTGATGACATATCTCAGAAAGGAGATGGTTGAGCAGTGAAACTCACATTTCTCGGCTTTCACAACAATTGGCTCTCCAGGAGACGCTGAAGGACTTGTCTGACATGAAGAACGTGTTCTTGGGCAGACCGGGAAAAAAACAGGATGTCGTCCAGGTAAAAGAACACGAAACTGTTTAGCATGTTCCGCAGCACATCGTTTACCAGAGCCTGAAAAACAGCGGGGCCGTTGGTGAGTCCAAACGGCATGACCTGGTACTCATAATGTCCACTGGCTATATTAAAGGCTGTCTTCCACTCATCTCCTTCTTGTATCTGAACCAGGTGGTAGTCATTCCAAAGGTCCAGTTTGGAAAAAATGGTGGCTCCCTGGATAGGTTCGAAGGCTGAGGAGAGGAGTGGTAGGGGATAACGATTCTAGATCGTTATATCATTCAGACCCCTGTAGTCAATGCACAGACGCAGAGTCTTGTCCTTCTTCTCCTCGAACAAAAACCCAGCGCCGGCAGGAGATGCAGATGGACGGATGCCTCCAGTAGCCAGAGAATCCTCAATATACTCTTCCATGATCTTGGTCTCCGGTCCGGATAGAGAATATAGCCGACCACGAGGTGGTGTGGTGACTGGGAGGAGATCAATGGCACAATCATAAGGACGGTGCCGGGGAAGAGAAGTAGCCTGTGCCTTACTGAAAACATCCAGGAGGTCATGGTACTCAGTGGGGACGGCAGAGACATCCATGGCTTTGCTTACGTCCTGAGGGGAACGTCTCAAGGATGGCTGTGCAGCTTTAAGGCAATGAGAATGACAAAACGGACTCCAACCCAAGATGGAATCCTGTGGTTCAGTCAATAACCGGATTGTGTTTCTGGAGCCAAGAAAATCCCAAAACCACAGGAACATGGGGGGGAATCGATGAGGAGGAGCTGTATGGTCTCACTGTGGTTTCCTGATACCCGTATCTGAACGGGCTCAGTGCTATGGGTGACTCTTCTAATAGAACAGCCATCCAGTGCCCTTGCATCGATGGTGACAGAGAGAAGTTGAGTGGGAATACCTAATTCAGAAACCATAGTAGTCCATCCATAAAATGTTCATCAGCCCCAGAGTCAATGAGCACTCGGAGAGACTTTGATTGGTCTCCCCACAGCAAAAGCACAAACAAAGGTGTGCGGGTGATAGGAATTAGGGAACTTCCAGTCTGGCTAACCAGAGTACTTGTACCGACCAGAGACAAGGGTTTCATTATAGGGCAGTTAGCTATATAATGTCCTGCCTCACCACAGTACAGACAACAGTTAGAACTCAACCTTTGCAAGTGTTCCCTAACCGATAACCGAGCTCTTCCCAGTTGCATAGGCTAAGGAGTATCCAACTCACCCGTCGTAGAGGATTTACGAGGGGGCTCGGGTGGCTTCGGATCCTCTCTGAAAAACTGCCTTCGGAAACTTCCGGATTCTTTCGAAGGTGAGCCAGCCCTAGCGAATGAACGAGTGTGCCCGAGGCCAGACCTCTTCTCACTCCAGCGTTCCCTTAGACGTCCATCAATTCCAACGTTCGAAAATCAACCGCGTAGTCTGCCACACTACGGGAGTTTTGACGTAATTCAAGAAGGTTATTGGCCGCCTCTCTCCCGGATACCAGAGAATCGAATACCTTCCTCACCTCTGCCATGAAATACTCCAGATGACAACAAAGGCTGGATTGTTGCTCCCAAACAGTCGTGGCCCAGGAGAGTGCCCTTCCCGACATTAGTTTAATAATATATGCCATCTTCGATCGGTCCGAAGGGAACGAAGATGGCTGTAGCTCAAAAATAAGAGAACACTGAGAAAGAAAACCCCGACAGGTACCAGGATTCCCAGACAATCGCACCGGAGGAGGTAAGCGGGGTTCTCGGGGAACCGGTGTAGGCTGTACCAACTCACTACTAAAAGGAAAAAATTTACCGGGTGGTTGGCGTTTCTCAAGGGTGGCAGACAGCCTATGAGTTAACTCCCAAATTAGCTCCATAGTAGCCTTAAACCTTTGGTCGTGGCGTTCTGTCAGGGAACGAAGACCTTTCAACAGGTCCTGTAGTAGCTCCTCATGCCTCCCAATAGTGGCTCCCTGCAGGGAGACAGCGTGGCGGAGCTGATCCAAGTCTGCTGGGTCTATCATGGCCAGTTCGTACTATAAGGGCACAAGGCGAGACCCAGATGCAGACACAGGAGGCAGATGGTTGGAGTCTTAGATGTTTATTAATTTGAAAAAAACATGCTGGTTTACTTGACAAACATACAAGACAAACTGGCACAGAGAGACAGAAAACACAGGGATAAATACACTGGGAAAATAAGCGAAACCTGGAGGGGGTGGAGACAATCACAAGGACCGGTGAAACAGACCAGGGTGTGTCATTTGCTTATACTGCAGTACTACTCTATCATAGTGCATTATGAGTACATGTATAATGCTATATAATGCATTAAGCATATGGGCTTCATAGAAAGTGTCACCGAAGTTTCTACACCAACTCAAGGCAAGTCAAACTGAACCTCTTTAATTCTTTGAAAAAAGAGAAAACAACCCGGAAGTTGCTCAATCCCAAGTTTAAAAACAAAAGCTGTGTAACTGCTGAGTAAATAGAAAGGGTGCTTTTTCGGTAATTTTTTTAAACGGAAATAAGATGAAAACTATTTTAATTGAGCAACATCCACAGTTTGAAATCCCCTTCAAGCAACTACACCGTAAAATGTTTGTCTGCCTAGTGGAGCATCATCTGGAGGGTAGAGTACCCGTGTCTATCTGGGCAGTAAAATGTTACTGTATCACAAGACTCATCTGGCTGCTGCCCCAATGATAATTGGGGCACATAAGAAGCAAGTTGATTCCCATCACGATGGTTTCTTGTTGTTGGCTTGTTCTGTACTCTTCAAAGTTAACAAGTAACACTTCAATGTCTGACACTTTCTCACTAGGCAGTGATATCTTACCAAGATTCTCAGCAGAAACATTGACTAAAGAACAACTCTCGATTGATGATATTGCCTACAGTAAACGATCTACAAGTTCCCATGATCATAATGCAACACCACTTTCTTATCAACTACATACAAGCCTTTGATACACACCATATTTAAGATTGTCAATCAGAAACATTGTCTAGAAGCTTGTCTAACTATCTTAGCTGGCATACCTGCTGGCAAGGTTCCTAGACTTTAGAAATGCAAGCAATTACTAAAAGTACTGAATAAGACACACATTCCTTTCAATCTTTTACCCAGATTTTAGCAGAGATGCAGAGAAGCATATTTCCTTTCTTAAAAAAAACAGAACCACCAGTCAGGAGGATACAGACAGCTCAAGAGGTATGCTTAGATGTGCAGAAATATGTACCCCCCCCCCCCCCATTTTCAAGTACTTTGTGCCCCTTCTAAAATGATGGGTCTATGATGCCCCTGCATGTTACAGTAATAAAACCCCCAATGGTCCCAAGGGTCTGTGATGTTGTACTCTTCCCCGCTTTTCCTAAAATGATGTGTAAGCCTAAGGACTGTGTCTCTTGTCCTCAGTTTGCCGGAATATTTCGGATTGATGTTGTCCTTGTGTGATCTTATGGCCTGTTTGTGTCGAGTCAGATTCTTTCTCACATTCACTCACTCTGTCTTCTCTTCCCTCTCTCTCACTCTATGATAGATATACTTTAAACAAGTGTACTGAACTGGCTTATGGGGGACTGATTAGTCAGGTTGGTTGAGTCATCGACTGATATCACAACCGATATATCACTCCGCAACTGATCCTCAGTTCAAAAGTTAAAAAGAAGACATCTGAAATAATATCAAGATTAGTCTTGAGATGTGGATTGTGAGGTTTTGAATTAATTGGTCCCTCTACAGACTGTGCCCCATTTTCGCAATTTACGTGCTTTCCAGTTGTGACAGTAAGCACTCTTGGTACCGCCACCCTTTTGTTGGTTAGAGAGCCTTTCCATTCTGTTCATGTAGCGTTTCATTCTTAGCAGCACACAGGGGATAATAACCCTCATCCTTACTGATGTACTATGGTACAGTCTCTCCACTGCTCTCCTTATATATGTCAGCTTCCATGAAAGCAATACATTTCATACAAGATCATTTTTGCAATGAACAGAAGATTTTGCATACCGCTTGGGGCGCTATTGGCATTTACACAGATTCTCAGAATGGCAAGCTTTTGTCTACCAGGAAACTCATGACAATCCCCGCACTCTAGGAGTCTCTTCATAGTCTGAATTTTTTCTACTTTTGAAGCTATGAATCATTCTAAATCATTCACATCACATTTTCTTCTCAAGGTACTATTTACCACTACAGAATATTCTGGAAACATAATTATCAAACATCCTGTGAATAGCCACTTTTCTGATTATTGTCAACATACAAAAATACTATAAAAAAAATATATAAAAAAGACAACTCATGCCTTACCACTTATTGTACCATGTCATTACCTGCTTACTAAAAATGTAACAATGTGGGGGTACACGACCATAAAGTAATGGGCCTTAATATACAGTTGAAGTCGGAAGTTTACATACACCTTAGCCAAATACATTTAAACTCAGTTTTTCACAATTCCTGACATTTAATCCCAGTTAAAATTCCCTGTCTTAGGTCAGTTAGGATCACCACTTTTTTTTAAGAATGTGAAATGTCATAATAATAGTAGAGAGAATGATTTATTTCAGCTTTTATTTATTTCATCACATTCCCAGTGGGTCAGAAGTTTACATACACTCAACTAGTATTTGGTAGCATTGCCTTTAAATTATTTAACTTGGGTCAAACATTTCAGGTAGCCTTCCACAAGCTTCCCACAATAAGTTGGGTGAATTTTGGCCCATTCCTCCTGACAGAGCTGGTGTAACTGAGTCAGTTTTGTAGGCTTCCTTGCTCACACACACACCTTTTCAGTTCTGCCCACAAATTTTCCATAGGAGTAAGGTCAGGGCTTTGTGATGGCCACTCCAATATCTTGACTTTGTTGTCATTAAGCCATTTTGCCACAACTTTGGAAGTATGCTTGGGGTAATTGTCATTTGGAAGACCCATTTGTGACCAAGCTTTAACGTCCTGACTGATGTCTTGAGATGTTGCTTCAATATATCCACATCATTTTCCTCCCTCATGATGCCATCTATTTTGTGAAGTGCACCAGTCCCTCCTGCAGCAAAGCACCTACGAAACATGATGCTGCCATCCCCGTGCTTCACGGTTGGGATTTTGTTCTTCGGCTTGCAAGCCTCCCCCTTTTTCCTCCAAACATAACAACGGTCATTATGGCCAAACAGTTCTATTTTTGTTTCATCAGACCAGAGGACATTTCTCCAAAAAGTACGATCTTTGTCCCCATGTGCCGTTGCAAAGCTTGCTGAATGGACTGAGCGGTCTTTCAGGTTAAGTTGATATAGGACTAGTTTTACTATGGATATAGATCATTTTGTACCTGTTTCCTCCAGCATCTTCACATCTTCACATTCATCTCTAGGAGACAGAACACGTCTCCTTCCGTAGCGGTATGACGGCTGCATGGTCACATGGTGTTTATACTTGCTTACTAGTGTTTGTACAGATAAACGTGGTACCTTCATGTCAGGCCCTGACCTTAGATTGCCATTTATTTTCTCTATTTTGGTTAGGTCAGGGTGTGATTTGGTTGGGCATTCTAGATTTTGTATTTCTATGTTCATTTCTATGTTTTCTATTTCTTTGTGTTGAGCCGAGTATGGTTCCTAATCAGAGGCAGTTGTTTATCATTGTCTCTGATTAGGAATCATACTTAGGCAGCCCTTTTTTCCACTTTCAGTTGTGGGATCTTGTTTTTGCACAGGTCTGTAAAGCCTGCAGAACGTGATGTTCGTTTTCCGTTTGTTTGTTATTTTGCATTAGTGTTCTGAGTTAAAATAAATATTTATCATGAGCACTCAACACGCTGCACCTTAGTCTACTCCTTACGACGATTGTGACAGAAGATCCCACCACAAGAAAGCCAAGCAGCGTGCGCCTACGGGGAAGATGAGGTGGACATGGGAGGACATCCTGGATGGCAAAGGATCCTGGACGTGGGAGGAGATCCAGGCCGGAAGGGATCGCCTCCCATGGGAACAGGTGGAAGCAGCGAGGGAGGAACAGCGACGAGATCACGAGGCACGGCAACGACGGAAGCCCGAGAGGCAGTCCAACATTTTTTTGTTGGGGGGGCACACGGGGAGATTGGCTAAGTCAGGGTTCAGACCTGAGCCAACTCCCCGTGCTTACCGTGGGGAGCGTGTGACTGGTCAGGCACCGTGTTATGCGGTGATACGCACGGTGTCGCCAGTACGCCTTCATAGCCCAGTTCGTCCTTTGCCCACGCCCCGCACTTACCGGGCTAAAGCAAGCATCCAGCCAGGACGGTTGTGCCAGCTCTAAGCTCCTGACCTCCAGTGCGCCTTCACAGCCCAGTATATCTTGCGCCAGTTCTACGCACTGTGTCGCCAGTGCGCCTGCACAGCCCAGTTCGTCCTGTTCCTGCTCCACGTAAGAAGGCACGAAGCCTCCAGTGAGGATCCATGGCCCGGAGCCTGTAGGGATGATCCATGGCACGAAGCCTCCAGTGATAATCCATGGCGCGGAGCCTCCAGCGACATTCCCCGGTCCGGAGCCTCCAGCGACGTCCCCCGGTCCGGAGCCTCCTGCGGCGTCCCCCGGTCCGGAGCCTCCAGCGGCGTACCCCGGTCCGGAGCCTCCAGCGACGGTCCCACGGTTCGGAGCCTCCAGCGACGGTCCCCGGTATGGAGCCTCCAGCGACGGTCCTCGGTCCGGAGCCTCCAGCAACGATCTGCAGTCCGGAGTCTTCAGCGACGGTCTGCATACCGGAGTCTGCAGCGGCGGCCTGCAGTCCAGAGTCTTCAGGGGCGGCCTGCAGTCCAGAGTCTTCAGGGGCGGCCTGCAGTCCAGAGTCTTCAGCGGCGGCCTGCAGTCCAGAGTCTGCAGCGGCGGCCTGCAGTCCAGAGCCTTCAGCGGCGGCCTGCAATCCAGAGTCTTCAGCGGCAGTTGGCAGTTCAGAGCCTCCGGCGATGATCCATGGTCTGGTTCCTCCGGCGACACAGAAGCGGGGGGATCAGCGGGCGGAGCCGCCGCCGCCAAGAATAGATGCCCACCCGGACCCTCCCCTATAGGTTCAGGTTTGCGGCCGGGAGTCTGCCCCTTTTGGAGGGGGGGGGGGGGGGGGGGGGGGTTCTGTCACGCCCTGACCTTAGAGAGACATTTATTTTCCTCTAGTTTGGTTAGGTCAGGGTGTGATGTGGGGTGGGCAATCTAGTTTGTCTATTTCTTTGTGCTGAGCCGAGTATGGTTCCTAATTAGAGGCAGCTGTCTATCGTTGTCTCTGATTAGGAATCATACTTTTTTCCACCTTTAGTTGTGGGATCTTGTTTTTGTGAAGCTGCCTTTGAGCAGCCCCAGCACGTCACGTTTTCATTGTTCTTGTTTTGGTGAGTTTCATTTTCATTAATCTTACATCTAGACGTTCCGCTAGCGGAACACCTGCTCCAATATCCAATGATAGGCGTGGCGCGAATGACAAATTCCTCAAAAATACAAAAACTTCAATTTTTCTAACATATGACTATTTTACAGCATTTTATAGACAAGTCTCTCCTTTATCTAACCACACTGTCCGATTTCAAAAAGGCTTTACAGCGAAAGCAAAACATTAGATTATGTCAGCAGAGTACCCAGCCAGAAATAATCAGACACCCATTTTTCAAGCTAGCATATAATGTCACAAAAAACAAAACCACAGCTAAATGCAGCACTAACCTTTGATGATCTTCATCAGATGACAACCCTAGGACATTATGTTATACAATACATGCATGTTTTGTTCAATCAAGTTCATATTTATATCAAAAAACAGCTTTTTACATTAGCATGTGACGTTCAGAACTAGCATTCCCACCGAACACTTCCGGTGAATTTACTAAATTACTCACGATAAACGTTCACAAAAAAACATAACAATTATTTTAAGAATTATAGATACAGAACTCCTTTGTGCAATCGAGGTGTCCGATTTTAAAATAGCTTTTCGGTGAAAGCACATTTTGCAATATTCTGAGTAGATAGCCCAGCCATCACGGCTAGCTATTTAGACACCCACCAAGTTTAGCCCTGACCAAACTCCGATTTACTATTAGAAAAGTTTGATTACCATTGGTGTTCTTCGTCAGAATGCACTCCCAGGACTGCTACTTCAATAACAAATGTTGGTTTGGTTCAAAATAATCCATTGTTATATCCAAATAGCGGCGTTTTGTTCGTGCGTTCAAGACACTATCCGAAGTGTAAATAAGCGTCACGCGCATGACGCATTTCGTGACAAAAAAATTCTAAATATTCCATTACCGTACTTCGAAGCATGTCAACCGCTGTTTAAAATCAATTTTTATGCAATTTTTCACGTAAAAAAGCGATAATATTCCGACCGGGAGTGGTGGTTTTCATTCAATGATAAAAGTCCACTCGTGCACGAGCCTGAGTCTCACAGTACTGTGACCAGCCACTATCCAAACGCGCTACTTTTTTTCAGCCAGAGCCTGCAAAGCCACGATTCAGCTTTTTGCCGCCTTCTGAGAGCCTATGGGAGCCGTAGGAAGTGTCACGTAACAGCAGAGATCCCCTGTAATGGATAGAGATAATCAAGAAGGCCAAGAAATTGTCAGACAGGGCACTTCCTGCATGGAATCTTCTCAGGTTTTGGCCTGCCAAATGAGTTCTGTTATACTCACAGACACCATTCAAACAGTTTTAGAAACTTTGGAGTGTTTTCTATCCAAAGCTAATAATTATATGCATATTCTAGTTTCTGGGCAGGAGTAATAATCAGATTAAATCGGGTACGTTTTTTATCCGGCCGTGAAAATACTGCCCCCTAGCCATAACAGGTTAAAAAGGATGTGGAATTCCATGCACGCTGCGCCTTGGTTTATTTATGATCGGGAGTTTGAAGATAGCGATCGTGACACTTCAGGCGTTTGGAAATTGCTCCCAAGGATGAACCAGACTTGTGGAGGTCTACAATATTTTTTCTGAGGTCTCGGTTGATTTCTTTTGATTTTCCCATGATGTCAAGCGAAGAGGCACTGAGTTTGAAATTAGGCCTTGAAATACATCCACAGGTACACCTCCAATTGACTCAAATTATGTCAATTAGCCTATCAGAAGCTTCTAAAGCCATGACATCATTTTCTGGAATTTTCCAAGCTGTTTAAAGGCACAGTCAACTTAGTGTATGTAAACTTCTGACCCACTGGAATTGTGATACAGTGAATTATAAGTGAAATAATCTGTATGTAAACAATTGTTGGAAAAATGACTTGTGTCATGCACAAAGTAGATGTCCTAACCGACTTGCCAAAACTATAGTTTGTTAACAATACATTTGTGGAGTGGTTGAAAAATGAGTTTTAATGATTCCAACCTAAGTGTATGTAAACTTCCGACTTCAACTGTACCAAACTCAATATAAACCTATACCATGTATCTTAAAACTTCTTCAGGCTTGGGTCTATATTTCTCCAATTCCTGTCGGACTGACGTTCCCATAGTAAACTGCCTGTTACTCAGGCCCAGAAGCCAGGATATGCATACAATTGGTACCATTGGATAGAAAACACTTTGCAGTTTGTAGAAATGTTAAAATGATGTATGAGATTATAACACAATTGATATGATAGGAGAAAATCCATAGAAAAACCAACCAGACTTTTTTTTGAGAGACCATGCTTTTACAATGGAAAGTGTAGGGGCATTCTGAAATCTAGGTCTCAGGATGCAATTCCTATGGCTTCCAGTAGATGTCAACAGTCTTTGTTCAAGGTTTCAGGCTTGTTTCTTCCAAAACGAGGAAGAATTTTGAGTTTTAGAACTGGGATACCGACTTCGAAATCAGTCTGTGCGCATGTGCGGAAGAGGACGCGCACCTGCTAATATCATTTTCCTATTGAACATACTTCCATATGAAATATTATAGTTTAATTACATTTTAGGGCACCTGAGGATTATATAGAAACGTAGTTTGACTTGTTTTGACAAAGTTTAGAGGTAGCTTTTTGGATTCCTTTGTCTGCATGTTGAACGAGTGGATTACTGAAATCGATGGCACCAACTAAACTGACTTTTTGGGATATAAAGAAGGATTTTATCTAACAAAACAACCATGCATGTTGTAGCTGGGACCCTTGGGATTGAAAACAGAGGAAGATTTTCAAAAAGTACGTTATTATTTAATCACTATTTGTAAATTTATGAAGCCTGTGCTGGTTGAAAAATATGTTGATGTGGGGCGCCATCCTCAAACAATTGCATGGTATGCTTTCGCTGTAAAGCCTATTGTAAATCGGACAATGCAGTTAGATTAACCAAATTTAAGCTTTTAACCGATATAAGATACTTGTATGTTCATAAATGTTTAATATTACGATTATTTATTTGAATTGCACACCCTCCAATTTCACCGGAAGTTGTCGACAAGTGTCCTTCTGGCGGGACGCCTAGCCCTAAGTTAACAGGATAATTGTGATACTACTGTATATGCAATGAAAAGGAGGGTCTTACTTCTAAATGCTCTTAAGTTGGAAAATACGTTTTCATAGTCCCCTTGTACCTGGATCAATACCATAACTGCTTAATGCCTATCATTCAGTGGGGGATTTATTGTCAGCGCTTTTGTTCTCAAACACATTATTTCAATATAAAGCAGGACTCAAGAAAGGGAATCCAGTCCTTTTGAGCTTTAGCTGGTTTTAGATGAGGTGATTGATGGATGTGGATCAGTCCTGGGAATAAAAAATGCCCATTTCTGATTCTCACTCCCTTTGGGAGAAGGGGGACTTTCACTTTCATGACAGAGGCCTTGCAGGGGAGGTACTGGATAAAGAGAGACAGTAAGGAAGGAAGTGTCCCTCCAATACACAGAGGACACCAGCTCAGCCTGGCTAACTGAGAGGAAAGACTGCTGGAGCAGAGAGCACAGAGTCATATGCTGTCTACAGACAACACTCTCATCACCTAAGACTGATCTGAGGTATGTATAGTTTATTCTCAGAACTGTTTTGTATTTTTCTTGTAAACACCTTTATCACATTCAAGAATTGAGTATCAACATGAGTTTGTCTATGCTTTATTCCAAGGCCTTATCGCTCTCAGGAAATCAGGCTCAGAAAATTATACGAGCAGTGGTGAAAGAGTACTAACATATCCTACTCAAGTAAAAGTACTGTTACTTTAATTACATTTTACTCAAGTAGAAGTATAATTACTGGTGTAAAAAAAACACTCAAGTAAAAGTTAAAAGTAGCCCATTTAAAAAGTGCTCAGAGTAAAAGTAATTGAGTTACTTGAAAAATAAAAACATTGACCTTGATAATTAGCTAATTTTGCTCATGTTACCTGAACGTTGTTATACTTGATATTTTCCATGCATTAAATTGAAAAAGAATGAGAGGAAATTAATGTACAGTAGGAACTACAGTAGGAACTACAGTGAGAAGTATAGTAGGAAGTACAATAGGAACAACAGTGGGACGTACAGTAGGAAGTACAGTGGTAACTAAAGTGGGAAGAACATTAAGAACTACAGTGTGAAGTACAGTCGGAAGTACAGTAGGATCTCCAGTGGGAACTACAGAAGGATGTACAGTAGGAACTACAGTGGCAGCTACGGTGCATTCAGAAAGTATTCAGACCCCTTGACTTTTTCCACATTTTGTTACGTTACAGCGTTATTCTAAAATGGATTAAAACATTTTTTTATCCTCATTAATATACACACACAATACCCCATAAAGAGAAAGCAAAAACAGGTTTTTAGAAATGTTTGCACATTTACTGAAAAACAACAACTGAAATATAACATTTACATAAGTATTCAGACCCTTTACTCAGTACTTTGTTGAAGCACCTTTGGCAGCGATTACAGCCTCGAGTCTTCTTTGGTATGTCGTTTTGAACGGGTTCAAGTCTGGGCTCTGGCTGGGCCTCTCAAGGACATTCAGCGATATTCAGAGTCCCGAAGCCACTCCTGTGTTGTCTTGGCTGTATGCTTAGGGCCGTTGTCCTGTTGGAAGGTGAACCTTAGCCCCAGTCTGAGCGCTCTGGAGCAGGTTTTCATCAAGGATCTCTCTGTACTTTGCTACAGTCATCTTTCCCTTGATCCTGACTCATCTCCAAGACCCTGCCGCTGAAAAATCCCCACAGCATGAAGCTGCCACCACCATGCTTCACCATAGGGATGGTTTCAGGTCCTGTGCCTTTTACTGAGCAGTGGCTTCCGTCTGGCCACTCTACCATAAAGGCCTGATTGGTGGAGTGCTGCAGAGATGGTTGTCCTTTTGGAAGGTTCTCCCATCTCCACAGAGGAACTCTGGAGCTCTGTCAGAGTGACCATCGGGTTTTTGGTCACCTGCCTGACCAAGGCCCTTCTCCCCCGATTGCTCAGTTTGGCCGGGCGGCCAGCACTAGGAAGAGTCTGGGTGGCTCCAAACCTCTTCAATTTAAGAATGATGGAGGCCACTGTGCTCTTGGGGACCTTCAATGCTGCAGACATTTTTTTTAACCTTCCCCAGATCTGTGCCTCGACACAATCCTGTCTCGGAGCTGTACGGAAAATTCCTTCAACCTCACGGCTTGGTTTTTTCTCTGACATATACTGTCAACTGTGGGACCTTATATAGACAGGTGTCTTTCCAAATCATGTCCAATCAATTGAATATCCCATAGGTGGACTCCAATCAAGTTGTAGTAACATCTTAAGGCTGGTCAATGGAAATAGAACGCACCCGAGCTCAATTTCGAGTCTCAGAGCAAAGGCTTTGAATACTTATGTAAAGAGGGGGGTCTGAATACTTTCTGAATGCACTGTAAGTGCATTTATTTCATGACTTGCAACAAGGCACATCTGTATTTACAAAATGAAGGATTTGTTAAAAATATACTATTAACATTAAATATTAAACATTCAAAGCAGTTCAAATGTATTGATGAAAAAAAAGCTATACAAAATAAAGTGCATAAACAATGAATTTGACATACTTTAATATACTGTACTTCAGACTCCAGAAATACAAATTTCTCATTATTTCACCCATTCAATCCCTTCTTCACCCCTCTGTAACTTGTTACTTGTACATGGAACCAGCTGACATTCACTCACTCACCCATTGTGTAAGGACCGACACTGGAGTTGAGAAGCAGGTACGGGAGTTGAACATTTAATGTGGAACGGACATCAAATCAAATCAACCTTTATTTTCCACATGCGCTGAATACAATAAGTGTAGACTTTACCATGAAATGCTTTCTCACAAAAGCCTTAGGGCTAGGCGTCCCGCCAGCGGGACACCTGTCGACAACTTCCGGTGAAATTGGAGGGCGCGCAATTCAAATAAATAATCGTAATATTAAACATTTATGAACATACAAGTATCTTATATCAGTTAAAAGCTTAAATTCGTGTTAATCTAACTGCATTGTCCGATTTACAATAGGCTTTACAGCGAAAGCATACGATGCAATTGTTTGAGGACGGCGCCCCACAACATATTTTTCAACCAGCACAGGCTTCATAAAATCACAAATAGCAATTAAATAATAACGTACTTTTTGAAAATCGTCCTCTGTTTGCAATCACAAGGATCCCAGCTACAACATGCATGTTTGTTTTGTTAGATAACATCCTTCTTTATATCCCAAAAAGTCAGTTGAGTTGGCGCCATCGATTTCAGTAATCCACTCGTTCAACATGCAGACAAAGGAATCCAAAAAGCTACCGCTAAACTTTGTTAAAACAAGTCAAACTCATTTCTATTTAATCCTCAGGTACCCTAAAATGTAAATAAACTATAATATTTCATACAGAAAGAAGTATGTTCAATAAAAAAGTTAAATTACCAAGTGCGCGTCTTCTTCCTCGCGCACAGACTGATTTCCACCTGTGACTCCTGGTAAACAAAACTTAAAATTCTTCCTCGTTTTGGAAGAAATAAGTCTGAAACCTTGAACAAAGACTGTTGAAATGAACTGGAAGCCATAGGAATTGCAATCTGGGAGCTAGATTTCAAAATGCCCCATATACTTTCCATTGTAAGAGCATGGGCTCTCAAAAAATAAGAATTCCGGTTGGTTTTTCTTTGGATTTTCGGCTACCAAATATATTGTGTTATAGTCTCATACATTATTTTAACATTTCTACAAGCTTCAAAGTGTTTTCTATCCAGTGATACCAATTATATGCATATCCTGGCTTCTGGGCCTGAGTAACAGGCAGTTTACTTTGGGAACGTCAGTCAGGCGGGAAATTCTGAAAAGGGACTCTAGCCCTAAGAAGGCCCTTAACAAATAGTGCAGTTCAAGAAGAAGAAAATGTTTTCCAAGTAGGCTAAAATAAAAAGTAAAACAATAAGAATAACAATAACGAGGCTATATACAGTGGGCACTGTCATATATACAGTGGGCACTGCTATATACAGTGGGCACACTGTCAGTGTGCAGGGGAAAAGGCTAGTTGAGATAATCTGTACATGTAGGTGGGGGCGAAGTGACTATGCATAGGTAACAAACAAACAGTGAGTATCAGCCGTGCACAAGAAAGGGGGGGGGGTGTCAATGTAAATTGTATGGTGGCGATTTCTATGAATTGTTCAGCAGTCTAATCGCTTGGGGGTAGAAGCTGTTGAGGAGCCTTTTGGTCCTAGACTTGGCGCTCCGGTACAGAGAAAAGTCTATAACTTGGGTGACTGGAGTCTCTGACAATTTTATGGGCTTTCCTCTGACACCGCCTATTATATAGGTCCTGGATGGCAGGAAGCTTGGCCCCAGTGATGTACTGGGCCGTTCGCACTACCCCCTGTAGCGCCATACGGTCAGATGCCGAGCAGTTGCCATACCAGGTGGTGTTGCAACCGGTCAGGATGCTCTCGATGGTGCAGCTGTAGAACCTTTTGAGGATCTGGGGGCCCATGCCAAATCTTTTCAGTCTCCTGAGGGGGAAAAGGTTTTGTTGTGCCCTCTTCACGACTGTCTTGGTATGTTCAGACCATGATAGTTCATTGGTGATGTGGACACCAAGGACCTTGAAACTCTCGACCCGCTCCACTACAGCCCCATCGATGTTAATGGGTGCCTGTTTGGCCTGCCTTTTCTGTAGTCCACGATCAGCTTCTTTGTCTTGCTCACATTGAGGGAGAGGTTGTTGTCCTGGCACCACACTGCCAGTTCTCTGACCTCCTCCCTATAGGCCATCTCATCGTTTTCGGTGATCAGGCCTACCACTGTTGTGTTGTCAGCAAACTTAATGATGGTGTTGGAGTCGTATTTGGCCACAAAGTTATGGGTGAAAAGGGAATACAGGAGGGGACTAAGTACACACCCCTGAGGGGCCCCAGTGTTAACCTGTTAGGGCTAGGGGGCAGTATTGACACGGCCGGATAAAAAACGTACCCGATTTAATCTGGTTACTACTCCTGCCCAGTAACTAGAATATGCATATAATTATTGGCTTTGGATAGAAAACACCCTAAAGTTTCTAAAACTGTTTGAATGGTGTCTGTGAGTATAACAGAACTCAAATGGCAGGCCAAAACCTGAGAAGATTCCATGCAGGAAGTGGCCTGTCTGACAAGTTGTGTTTCATCTTGGCTCTTTTTATTGAAGACTGAGGATCTTTGCTATAACGTGACACTTCCTACGGCTCCCATAGGCTCTCAGAGCCCGGGAAAAAGCTGAACGATATCGAGGCAGCCTCTGGCTGAAACACATTATCGCTTATGGCAAGTGGCCGATCAATGTACTATGGGCTTAGGCGCGTGCCCGAGTCGACCCCATGCTTTATTTTCTTTCGTCTGTTTACCTAAACGCAGATTCCCGGTCGGAATATTATCGCTTTTTTATGAGAAAAATGGCATAAAAATAGATTTAAAACAGAGGTTGACATGCTTCGAAGTACGGTAATGGAATATTTAGAATTTTTTTGTCACGAATTGCGCCATGCTCGTCATCCTTATTTACCCTTTCGGATAGTGTCTTGAACGCACGAACAAAACGCCGCTATTTGGATATAACGATGGATTATTTGGGACCAAACCAACATTTGTTATTGAAGTAGAAGTCATGGGAGTGCCTTCTGACGAAGACAGCAAAGGTAATAACATTTTTCTTATAGTAAATCTGACTTTGGTGAGTGCTAAACTTGCTGGGTGTCTAAATAGCTAGCCCTGTGATGCCGGGCTATCTACTGAGAATATTGCAAAATGTGCTTTCACCGAAAAGCTATTTTAAAATCGGACATATCGAGTGCATAGAGGAGTTCTGTATCTATAATTCTTAAAATAATTGTTATGCTTTTTGTGAACGTTTATCGTGAGTAATTTAGTAAATTCACCGGCAGTGTTCGGTGGGAATGCTAGTCACATGCTAATGTAAAAAGCTGGTTTTTTATATAAATATGAACTTAATTGAACATAACATGCATGTATTGTATAACATAATGTCCTAGGGTTGTCATCTGATGAAGATCATCAAAGGTTAGTGCTACATTTAGCTGTGGTTTGGGTTTATGTGACATTATATGCTAGCTTGAAAAATGGGTGTCTGATTATTTCTGGCTGGGTACTCTGCTGACATAATCTAATGTTTTGCTTTCATTGTAAAGCCTTTTTGAAATCGGACAGTGTGGTTAGATTAACGAGAGTCTTGTCTTTAAAATGGTGTAAAATAGTCATATGTTTGAGAAATTAAAGTAATAGCATTTGTAAGGTATTTGAATAACGCGCCACAGGATTCCACTGGCTGTTACGTAGGTGGGACGATTTGGTGCCACCTACCCTAGAGAGGTTAAAGATTAGCGTGTCAGACGTTTTGTTGCCTACTCTTACCACCTGAGGCGGCCTGTCAGGAAGTCCAGGATCCAGTTGCAGAGGGAGGTGTTTAGTCCCAGAGTCCTTAGCTTAGTGATGAGCTTCGTGGGCACTATGATGTTGAACGCTAAGCTGTAGTCGATGAACAGCATTCTCACATAGGTATTCCTTTTGTCCAGGTGAGAAAGGGCGGTGTGGAGTGCAAATGAGATTGCGTCATCTGTGGATCTATTGGGGCGGTATGCGAATTGGAGTGGGTCTAGGGTGTCCGGTAGGATGCTGTTGATGTGAGCCATGACCAGCCCTTCAAAGCACTTCATGGCTACCGATGTGAGTACCACGGGGCGGTAATAATTTAGGCAGGTTACCTTCGCTTCCTTGGGCACAGGGACTATGGTGGTCTGCTTTAAACATGTAGGTATTACAGACTCGGTCATGGAGAGGTTGAAAATGTCAGTGAAGACACTTGACAGTTGGTCCGCGCATGCTTTGAATGTACATCCTGGTAATCCATCTGGCCCAGCGGCTTTGTGAATGTAGACTTGTTTAAAGGTTTTGTTCACATCGGCTACCGAGAGCGTTATCACACAGCCATCCAGAACAGCTAGTGCTCTCATGCATGCTTCAGTGTTGCTTGCCTCGAAGCGAGCATAAAAGGCATTTAGCTTGTCTGGTAGGCTCGCGTCACTGGGCAGCTCGCGTCTGGGTTTCCCTTTGTAGTCCGTAATAGTTTTCAAGCCCTGCCACATCCGACGAGCGTCAGAGCTGGTGTAGTAGGATTCAATCTTAAAACCTGTTGTGGACAGGCGTTCCGCTAGCGGAACAGACCCCTAGCCAACAGCCAATGGAATCGCATGGCGCAAATACAAAAACTACTAAAATACCACAATTCAATTTTCTCAAACAATCAAGTATTTTACACCATTTTAAAGATAAGACTCTCGGTAATCTAACCACATTGTCCGATTTCAAAAAGGCTTTACAGCGAAAGCAAAACATTAGATTATGTTTGGAGAGTACATAGACAAAAATAATCACACAGCCATTTTCCAAGCAAGCATACATGTCAATTAAACCCAAAACACAGCTAAATGAAGCACTAACCTTTGAGGATCTTCATCAGATGACACTCCTAGGACATTATGTTATACAATACATGTATGTTTTGTTCAATCAAGTTCATATTTGTATCCAAAAACAGCTTTTTATATTGGCGTTTGATGTTCAGAACATGTATTCCCACCAAAAACTTCCGGTGAATTTACAAAATTACTCATCATAAACGTTCACAAAATACATAACAATTATTTTAAGAATTATAGATACAGAACTCCTTTATGCAATCGCTGTGTCAGATTTTAAAATAGCTTTTCGGCGAAAGCACATTTTTCAATATTCTGAGTACATAGCTCAGCCATCACGGCGAGCTATTTTGACACCTGCCAAGTTCGGCGCAAACTAAACTCAGAATTAGTATTAGAAATATTGTATTACCTTTGCTGATCTTCATCAGAATGTACTCCCAGGACTGCTACTTCCACAAGAAATGTTGTTTTTGTTCCAAATAATCCATAGTTATGTCCAAATAGCTCCGTTTTGTTCGTGCGTTCAGGTCACTATCCAAAGGGTAACGTGCGAGCGCATTTCGAGACCAAAAAAGTCAAAATGTTCCATTACCGTACTTAGAAGCATGTCAAACGCTGTTTAAAATCAATTTTTATGGTATTTTTCTCGTAAAATAGCTTTAATATTCCAACCGGACAATAGTGTATTCATTCAAAGAGGAAAAGAAAAAACAGCGTGCTTGCGGGAACGCGCATATCCAATCTCTTTGTCCCCAGGCAGACCACTGAGAAACTGAGCTACTATACTCTGCCCAGAGACAGGAGAAGGCTCAATCCGCTTTCTGAAGGCTTTAGATAGCCAATGGAAGCCTTAGAAAGTGCAACGTAACCCCACAGATACTGTAGTTTCGATAGAGAATCAAAAGAACTACAATTCTCAGACAGTCCACTTCCTGCTTGGAATTTTCTCAGGTTTTTTCCTGCCATATGAGTTCTGTTATACTCATAGACACCATTCAAACAGTTTTAGAAACTTCAGAGTGTTTTCTATCAAAATCGACTAATCATATGCATATTCTCGTTTCTGGGCAAGAGTAGTAACCAGTTTAAATCGGGTACATTTTTTATCCGGACGTGAAAATACTGCCCCCTAAACAGGTTTTAATGCTGTATTGACGCTTTGCTTGTTTGATGGTTTGTCTGAGGGCATAGAGGGATTTCTTATAAGCGTCCAGATTAGTCTCCCACTCCTTGAATGCGGCAGCTCTAGCCTTTAGCTCAATGCGGATGTTGCCTGTAATCCATGGCTTCTGGTTGGGATATGTACATACAGTCACTGTGGGGATGTCACAAAAAATGTCGTACTCGTCACGGAAAATGTCGTACTGGAGAGATGAGGACCATGGCGCAGCGAAAATGTGAATACACATATTTTAATTACCAAAAAAGGAGTAAAGCATCCACTTGACAAAACAATAAAAAGAACTTACGACAGCAACAGTTTTACAGGCTCTACAAACGCAGTGCAAAAACAACTACCCACAAAACCAAGTGACAAACATACTCCTACATATATGACTCCCAATCAGGAACAACGATCCCCAGCTGTTCCTGATCAGGAGTCACAAGACCAACACAGAACATTCACACACACAAGACTGCCACGTCCTGACCCCAAAACTACTACAACAGCGCCATCTGCTGGTCAGGACGTGACAGGGGATGACGTTGTCGATGTATTTATTGATGAAGCCAGTGACTGAAGTGATGTATTCCTCAATGCCATTGGATGAATCCCGGAACATATTCCAGTCTGTGCTAGCAAAACCGTCCTGTGGTGTAGCATCTGACCGGTTCCGTATTGAGCGAGTCACTGGTACTTCCTTCTTTAGTTTTTGCTTGTAAGCGGGAATCAGGAGGATAGAATTATGGTCAGATTTGCCAAATGGAGGATGTGGGAGAGCTTTGTATGCATCTCTGTGTGTGGAGTTATTTTTTTCCCCTGGTTGCACATGTGACATGCTGGTAAAACTTTGGTAAATCTGATTTAAATTTGCCTGTATTAAAGTCCCCGGCCACTATGAACGCCGCTTCTGGGTGAGCATTTTCTTCTTTGCTTATGGCCTTATAGAGTTGGTTGAGAGTGGTCTTAGTGCCAGCTTCGCTTTATGGTGGTAAATAGACGGCTACGAATAATACAGATGAGAACTCTCTTTGTAGATAGTGTGGTCAACAGATTATCATAAGGTACTCTACCTCAGGCAAGCAATACCTCAAGACTTCTTTGATATTAGACATCGCGCACCAGCTATTATTGACAAGAAGACACACACCCCCACCTCTCGTCTTACCAGAGGTAGCGTCTCTCTTCTGCCGGTGCATGGAAAATCCCACCAGCTCTATACTGTCCGTTTCTTCGTTCAGCCACGTCTCGGTGAAACATAGGATGTTACAGTTTTTAATGTCCCGTTGGTAGGATAATCTTAATGATAGGTCATCAATTTTATTTTCTAACGATTGCACTTCAGCAAGGAGAATGGAAGGCATTGGGAGTTTACTCGCTCGCCTCTGGCTTCTCAGAAGGATCGCTGATCTGTGTCCCCTTTTCCGGCATCTTTTCTTCACGCAAAAGGCGTGGATCTGGGCCTGTTCCAGTGAAAGCAGGATATCCTTCTCGTCGGACTCGTTAAAGGAAAAAGTTTCTTCCAGTCTGTGGTGAGTAATCGTTTTTCTGATGTCCAGAAGTTATTTTCATGTAATCGTTTCAATCGTTTCAATTTTCATGCTACCGTTATAAGAGACGGTAGCATCAACATTATGTACACAATAAGTTAAAAAAATAAGTTACGCAAAAACAATAACAAAATTGCACAATTAGTTGGGAGAATGTAAAACGTCAGACATGTTTTTCGGCGTCATCTTAATACCAGGACATGTGACACGACAGTAACAGCGTCAGCACACGGGTAACACAACGACATACGAACATTAATGCAGCAGCAGGGAACAGAGCTGGGGAACTTACAAATACAGGGGAGGTAATAAACAGGCGATTGAGTCCAGGTGAGTCCAATAATTTGCTGATGTGCGTGACGACGGAAGGCAGGTGTGCATAATGATGGTGGTAGGAGTGCGTAATGCTGGGGAGCCTGGTGCCTTCGAAGCACCAGGGAGGGGGAGCGGGAGTAGGCGTGACAGTATCCCCCCCTCCCCCTCTAGGGGCGCCACCCGACGTCCCACCTGGGCGAACCTGATGGACCACCCGAGGCCTGGGCGCTGGACCAGCCGGTTGGGGCGTAGGAGCCCAGGGGAACCGACTGAGGCGCGGGAACCGGCTGAGACGTAGGAGCCTGGAGAAACCGGCTGAGGCGTGGGAGCCTGATGATCCCGCTGGGATGTGGGAGCTTAGTGAGCCAGCTGAGGCGTAAAAACCTGACGATCCGGGCTGAGGCCAGACGTGGGATGGGCACCTGCCAAGCCAACCAGGGCAAAGAAACCTCTCGAGCCAGCTTGGGTGTGGAAGCCCGAAGAGCTGGCACCCCCGGTTCCATCGGCGGCGGCCCCTAGACCCGACGTCACCACCAAGTGGATAGCCAGCACTCCCCGATGCTTTGTTTGATGGCTGCTGCATTCTGTAAGGAGCGGGCGTGACACATTGACACTCTTTCCCTCACTCACTCGAAAACTCACTCTTTCACTCACTCACCAGGGGTGGAAAGAGTACTGAAATATCCTACTCAAGTAGAAGTACTGTTACTTTAACAGTAGTAATTAGTTACTTTACACCTCTGGTGAAGAGACATGTACACACTATTTGGACACTTTCAATCACTTGCGTACGTTCACTATTCACCATCACTATCTACTGTGTCTACCACTGTGCACTGTGATGAGATGGTGGTCCTTTAGTATCAAACTCTGGGCTCTAACTCAACCCTCATAATTATCCCTGGCTTCACCTGGCTTGTCATACAGTCAGCCTAGGACAGGGGAGATGGGCTGATTCCTCCGCTACGCAGCCAGGCCAGTGGAGAGAATAGTGGGGCCAGTCAATACTGAGTAAAAGCGCCATTTAGCAATGACGCGCCTCAGAGACGGGCCCTTCAGAATGGGGGGTCTTGAGATGCAGGCCTCTGACAGAGATGGATGGTGTAGGGCTCCACAGCCAGCAAGGACAAAGGGACACCCAGTCAGTTGGCCTTTACTAAGGAGCAGGCAGGGAGGCAGGCAGGCCTCTGTCTGCCCGCCCAGAACCAGCCCTTCCACACACGAGATGTCTGGGAGGGAGGAGGTGGGAATGAAATTACTGCATATGCCGGGAGGGCGAGGTGGAGGAGGGGAGGAGGGGGAGAGAGGGGAGGAGAGGAAAGAGGGGGGGTGGAGGGAGGGGAAGGAGCGAGAGGAGGAAGGATGTGAGAGGAGGGAGGGCGAGAAGGGGTGCATTTTGCTGATGAAGTCGTGAAGCCTGGTTTGACACCTCCTGTTTTGACACCACATTGGAGGAACTGAATAAAACATTGTGGAGGGACCAACCCGGAGAAGCAACTCTAGAAGCTGCCCGTCCATTACACTCACAGGCATCATTCCCTTATGACAAATTACATTTATGTTGAGAAATGGAGAGTGACAGGGCCTACACATACTTGACCTATGACCCAGCGAGATAAGATTTGAATAGGTAAACAAACCACCTTGGTGACAGTGGTGCTAACTAAATGAGTGGAGAAGAAGGTGTAACGGAATTATCGTCAAGATCTCTATATATCTCAGGGGACATGAACAATATTTGTATCCATGTATCCCTATGGGTCTCTAAGGTGAAAGACGGATTCTATATCCGGCCACATAAAACATGGGTCATTATCAACATCTAGTAATTCATTTTAAATAGCAAATTCAAGTAAAAAAAAGGTTTCTTTCCAGATTATAAGCAATCCCATGGAACTATACATATTTTAATTGAGTAAAAAAAATTCTGTTTCACATTTTGAACATTAAAACGTATCTACGTCCATCCTCTTGAGTTTGTGGAAAATTCATGATGCCCTCTCATGGATGTGTGCATCGGAATTAATGAGTCATTTGGAGACATTTAACGTTGATCTTCAGGCTTAACTCATCTTTCCGGTTTCACCAGAGTTCAGACTTATCACGTCAGAGTTCACACCTTTACAATTTAGATTAGGAAAGTTGAAATGAGATGGAACTTTAGAAGAGAGGAATTCTGTTAATGGCATTAGAGAACACACCATGTGGCCTCCTGAGTGGCGCAGCGGTCTAAGGCACTGCATCGCAGTGCTTGAGGTGTCACTACAGACCCGCGTTTGATCACGGGCTGTGTCGCAGTCGGCCGCGACCGAGAGACCCATGAGGCAACGCACAATTGTCCCAGCATCGTCTGGGTTAGGGGAGGGTTTGGCCGGCCGAGATGTCCTTGTCCCGTCGCGCTCTGGCGACTCCTGTGGTGGACCGGGTGCATGCACGCTGACACTGTAGCCAGTTGCACAGTGTTTCCTCCGGCCTTTGGTGCAGCCGGCTTCTGGGTTAAGCGAGCAGTGTGTCAAGAAGCAGTGCGGCTTGGCGGGGTCGGGTTTCGGAAGATGCATGGCTCTCGACCTTCACCTTTCCCAAGTCGTACGGGAGTTGAGGGGTAAAAAAAAGGGGTAAAAAAATGTAAAAGACAAGGCACCATGCAGGGCTGTCCTCTTTAATGTGTAAAGATTAGCACATCATGTTCTCTGACTGAGATAATCTTCTAGTGACAAATCCAACTGTCCTGGTTAATAAGACAGACTATACAGTATGTAGATAAACCCGGACTAACAATCACCTTCACCTCCCACTTCCTGACATGACACACCAACACACTATCAGGAGAGAACCCGGTAACACATATTTTAGGGGTCCTTACATATGTAATTACACTGTAGCAAGTATTGTAATTAATTGTAATAACTCATAGTTACACTGTAATAACATGTAACTGGTGGTGTAACAATAAATACTTGTTACCATGCTTGTTACAAATGGGGAAGTTAACACTAAATTCATACATTTTCTTTTCAGCTGCATCCGATACAGCAATAACTGTCACAAGATTGTAATCTCTTGTGGACCGATGCGCTGGGTGTCCGAGATTACAAAGGTTGGAGGCTCGATAGGCTCTAATTACCTACCCGTGAATGTGCACTCTTCAAAATCTCCACTCAATGTTGTTATAAGTACTTACACTCAAAAGGTGTACCATCTGGGTTAACATGCTTTAGTTTATTAAAACAGATCAGATATACAGTAACAGTCAAAGGTTTGGACACACCTACTCATTCCAGAGTTTTTCTTTGTTTTTACTATTTTCTACATTGTAGAATATTATCATTGTAGAATAATAACACTTAAATGTCTTGGAATGGCCAAGTCAAAGCCCAGACTTCAATCCAATTGAGAATCTGCGGTATGACATAAATATTTCTATACACCAGCGGAACCCATCCAACTTGAAGGAGCTGGAGCAGTTTTGCCTTGAAGAATGGGCAAAAATCCCAGTGGCTAGAGGTGCCAAGCTTATACAGACATACCCCAAAAGACTTGCACCTGTAATTGCTGCAAAAGATGGCTCTACAAAGTATTGACTTTGGGGGGGGGGGGGGGTGAATAGTTATGCATGCTCAAGTTTATTATTCTTGTTTGCTTCACAATAAAACATATTTTGCATCTTTAAAGTGGTAGGCATGTTGTGTAAATCAAATGATACAAACCCACAAAAATCTATTTTAATTCTAGGTTGTAATGCAACATAATAAGAAAAATTCCAAGGGAGGTGAATACTTTCGCAAGACACTGTATGCGGGAACTCTTTCAAGACTGTTGGATAAGCATTCCAAGTGAAGCTGGTTGAGAGAATGCTAAGAGTGTGCAATGCTGTCATCAATGCAAAGGGTGGCTACTTTGAAGAATCTAAAATCTAAAATATATTTTGATTTGTTAAAAACTTTTTGGGTTACTACATGATTCCATATGTGTTATTTCATCCTTTTGATGTCTTCTCTATTATTCTACAATGTAGAAAATAGTAAAAATAAGGAAAAACCATTTAATGAGTAGGTGTGTCCAAACTGTTGACTGGCGCTGTAGGTCAACCTCACTGATTGGGATCTAACATATGGATGTCATCCCAGATTATATTTTTTCAGAGTACACTGCTCAAAAAAATAAAGGGAACACTAAAATAACACATCCTAGATATGAATGAATGAAATAATCTTATTAAATACTTTTTTCTTTACATAGTTGAATGTACTGACAACAAAATCACACAAAAATAATCAATGGAAATCCAATTTATCAACCCATGGAGGTCTGGATTTGGAGTCACACTCAAAATTAAAGTGGAAAACCACACTACAGGCTGATCCAACTTTGATGTAATGTCCTTAAAACAAGTGAAAATGAGGCTCAGTAGTGTGTGTGGCCTCCACGTGCCTGTATGACCTCCCTACAACGCATGGGCATGCTCCTGATGAGGTGGCGGATGGTCTCCTGAGGGATCTCCTCCCAGACCTGGACTAAAGCATCCGCCAACTCCTGGACAGTCTGTGGTGCAACGTGGCGTTGGTGGATGGAGCGAGACATGATGTCCCAGATGTGCTCAATTGGATTCAGGTCTGGGGAACGGGCGGGCCAGTCCATAGCATCAATGCTGACACACGGGCGGGCCAGTCCATAGCATCAATGCTGACACACTCCAGCCACATGAGGTCTAGCATTGTCTTGCATTAGGAGGAACCCAGGGCCAACCGCACCAGCATTTGGTCTCACAAGGGGTCTGAGGATCTCATCTCGGTACCTAATGGCAGTCAGGCTACCTCTGGCGAGCACATGGAGGGCTGTGCGGCCCCCCAAAGAAATGACACCCCACACCATGACTGACCCACCTCCAAACCGGTCATGCTGGAGGATGTTGCAGGCAGCAGAACGTTCTCCACGGCGTCTCCAGACTCTGTCACGTCTGTCACATGTGCTCAGTGTGAACCTGCTTTCATCTGTGAAGAGCACAGGGCGCCAGTGGCGAATTTGCCAATCTTGGTGTTCTCTGGCAAATGCCAAACTTCCTGCACGGTGTTGGGCTGTAAGCACAACCCCCACCTGTGGACGTCGGGCCCTCATACCACCCTCATGGAGTCTGTTTCTGACCGTTTGAGCAGACACATGCACATTTGTGGCCTGCTGGAGGTAATTTTGCAGGGCTCTGGCAGTGCTCCCCCTGCTCCTCCTTGCACAAAGGCGGAGGTAGCGGTCCTGCTGCTGGGTTGTTGCTCTCCTACGGCCTCCTCCACGTCTCCTGATGTACTGGCCTGTCTCCTGGTAGCACCTCCATGCTCTGGACACTACGCTGACAAACACAGCAAACCTTCTTGCCACAGCTCGCATTGATGTGCCATCCTGGATGAGCTGCACTACCTGAGCCACTTGTGTGGGTTGTAGACTCCGTCTCATGCTACCACTAGAGTGAAAGCACCGCCAGCATTCAAAAGTGACCAAAACATCAGCCAGGAAGCATAGGAACTGAGAGGTGGTCTGTGGTCACCACCTGCAGAACCACTCCTTTATTGGGGGTGTCTTGCTAATTGCCTATAATTTCCACCTGTTGTCTATTCCATTTGCACAACAGCATGTGAAATTTATTGTCAATCAGTGTTGCTTCCTAAGTGGACAGTTTGATTTCACAGAAGTGTGATTGACTTGGAGTTACATTGTGTTGTTTAAGTGTTCCCTTTATTTTTTTGAGCAGTGTATAATTTTTGTTTGCATTACTAATTATGACAACGTGAACCTCCAAGTGAGAGGATAAACCCACAAGTACACGACAGAGTACATGTAATATTTGCATAAGTACAATGTAATTACTAGGATTTAGCTACTTAAAATTAAGTCTATCTTGAAGGGTATTTACCCATAATTAATGTGTACTTGAAGTACACTAAAGGCTGGTTTCCCAGACACAGATTAAGTCTAGTCTTGGATTAAAAAAAACATTCTAAATGGAGAATCTCCATTGAAAGTTCATTTTAGTCAAGGACTAGGCTTCTACTAGGTCTGAGAAATCAGCCCATAGTACATTACCCATCCTGCCAAACTGGCCCTTATTTAATGCTTCCAGAAGCACCATCCAAGTGAGAAAATAAACACACTAGTATGCCACAGAGTACATGTAATAGCTCCATAAGTACAATGTAATTGTAAGGTCCTGTATTTATTTTCTTAATCAACCTAGTGTTCTGTTTCGTTGTGTTCTTGAACGTAATGCTGCTTCTTTGTGTTCTTGATCATAGCCGTCTTTCATTTTTGTTCATTTATTTCACCTGTATTAGTTACTCACCTGGTCTCATCAGCTCCTTATTTAGTTCAATTCATTCTGTTTGTGCCTTTGTGAGGTATTGTTCGTTTTGACTCTACTAAGCCTTTTCCTAACTCGTTTGTGAGAACCAGTTATAGCCTTCAGTCCTAGTTTAGATTCACCAGCCTATTTGCCTACCTGTGTATGACCATTGCCTGCCTGTGACCACGATTCCTGCCTTCTGCGAAGGCAAATTAAACACCTGCCGCGCTCTGCGCGTGAATCTACACCTTTTTCTCCCTGAGTATTCATTATAGTAATTGCTATGTGCAGAGGTGGAGCAAGTACCCAGTTGTCATACTTGAATAAAAGTAAAGATACCACAATAGAATATGACTCAAGTAAAAGTGAAAGTAACCGAGACAAGTACTACTTGAGTAAAAGTTTTAAAGTATTTGGTTTTAAATATACTTAAGTTTCAAAAGTAAAAGTATAAATAATTTGTAATTACTTACATAAAGCAAACCATACTTCACTATTTTATTGTTTTTTTTAACCAGGGGCATACTCCAACACATAATTTCGAAATTAAGTATGTGTGTTTAGTGAGTCTGCCAGATCAAAGGCAGCAGGGATGACCAGGGAGGTTCTCTTGATAAGTGCATGAATTTGAACAAATTTCCTTTCCTGCTAATCATTCAAAATGTAACAAGTACTTGTGGGTGTCAGGTAGAATGTATGGCGAAAAAAGTACATTTCTTTAAGAATGTAGTGAAGTAAAAGTTGTCAAATATAAATAGTGAAGTACATATACCCCCAAAAACTACTTAAGTAGTACTCTAAAGTATTTATTTAAGTACTTTATACCACTGGCGATGTGTTACACTTAATTTTAACTAGGTAAATCCTGTGTATCTTGAGGTGTACTAACATGTCATTATTGTGTAGCTACAAAGTACGTTACCCATTCTGAAAATCTAATCGCCAGCTTCTGAAAGCGCCACACAAGTGAGTAAATAAACATACTAATACACCACAGAGTACATATCTGTAATATCTGCATAAGTACAAGGTTGTCGAAAGTTGTTACACAGGATTGAACTATTTTAATTGAAGTGTAACTTTACAGTTACCTATGAGCAATTTCTGTATGATTACTTATTACTCATTACCAAGTGAAAATACCTACAAACAAAAGATGACCTTCGTCAACTTTATTGCAACCAGTGGTGTAAAGTACTGAAGTAAAAATACTTTAAAGTACTACTTAAGTAGTTTACAATTTATATTTTTGACGACTTTTACTTTTACTTCAGTACGTTCCTTAAGAAAATATTGTACTTTTTACTGCATACATTTTCCTTGACACCCAAAAGTACTCGTTACATTTTGAATGCTTAGCAGGACAGGGTGATGGTCCAATTCCCGTACTTATCAACAGAACATCCCTGGTCATTCCTACTGCCTCTGATCTGGCGGACTCACTAAACACACATGCTTCGTTTGTAAATTATGTCTGAATGTTGGGGTGTGCCTGTGGCGTTCCGTAATTAAAAAAACAAGAAAATGGTGCCATCTGGTTTGTTTAGTAGAAGGAATTTGAAATTATTTTTACTTTTTGATACTTAGGTATATTTTAAACCAAATTCTTTTACTCAAGTACAATTTTACTGGGTGGCTTTTACTTTCACTTGAGTAATTTTCGAAACCTCTTAAAGATCCACCCTTTTTTTCAATTTTCGCCTAAAATGACATACCCAAATCTAACTGCCTGTAGCTCAGGCCCTGAAGCAAGGATATGCATACTCTTGGTACCATTTGAAAGGAAACACTTTGAAGTTTGTGGAAATGTGAAAGGAATGTAGGAAAATATAACACAATAGATCTGGTAAAAGATAATACAAAGAAAAAAACAAACCGTTCTTTTGTATTTTTTTGTACCATCATCTTTGACATGCAAGAGAAAGGCCATAATATATTATTCCAGCCCAGCTGTGATTTAGATTTTGTCCACTAGATGGCAGCAGTGTATGGGCAAAGTTTTAGACTGATCCAATGAATCATTGCATTTCTGTTCAAAATTAAACTGCCCAAATGTGCCTAATTTGTTTACTAATAACTTTTCATGTTCAAAATTGTGCACTCTCCTTAAACAATAGCATGGTATTCTTTCACTGTAGTAGCTACTGTAAATTGGACAGTGCAGTTAGATTAACAAGAATTTAAGCTTTCTGCCAATGTCAGATATGTCTATGTCCTGGGAAATGTTCTTGTTACTTACAACCTCATGCTAATCACATTAGCCTACGTTAGCTCAACTGTCCTGTGGACGGGACACTGATCCCAAAGAAGTTTTATCTTTACTTTTACTCAAGTATGACAGTTGGGTAATTTTTCCACCACTGATTGCAACATGTAAAAATACCTTGCATTTCTTACAAAATAATAAGTATTTTTATTGTTAGATTAATAATTTATTAATATGATTAAACAATGATATAGGCCTACTCGATAACATAAAAACTATTATAGTGGTGACTCAAATCTGTAGCCCATAGTATGGTGTGGCCTAGATAGATAATTTAGAAAAAATGGGAATTGTCTTTCTCTTCCCTTAACATTACAAGTAACAATGGAAACCGACAACTCTGTCTCTGTCTTCATCTGTTACTTTCTTTTAAGAATTTTCCCATCCTGGATTCTGAGATCTTGCGGGAATCTGTAGAGAGGAAGAATGTATGACAATTTAGCGTAGACACTAGTTATCATCATGATTTCTATAGTTTAAGCATATAGCTAGCTAGGCCTAGCTATTTTTTTGTGTTATCCAGCAAGCAATAATAGCGTTTGCTAACGCCTAATACATTAGCTAGTGTTTAGCTACATGGAAAAGGAACTAACGTTACACTTAGTGTTTTGACACAAGTAGGTAACGTTAACTAGCTACCTAAAGTTGAAATGCTGGGTGTGTCAACTTTAATACCCTTGGGTAAGGGCTACCCTGAGAACAAGGTTCAGGGAAGATAAGATCATTGAGCCCAGATGGTTAGCTAGTTTTGTAACCATAACTATCTAGCATGCAAGAAAATCCCCCCAAAAAACTCAGATTGCATGTCAAGTCTGTTCTGTAGACAGTAACTAGCTAGCCAGCTAGGCTAGTAGGTAGGCCCAACAAAAACACCAGCTAACATTTTCTAGCTAGCCAACACTAGGCTTGCTAGCCAGCAAACACAAACTAACTACCTATGCTACCCCAAAAAACTGCAAGGAAAACTTACTTTCTCTCTCCCGTGTTGACGTTTTGACCTTCAACATTTTGTTTCCGTCACGGCAGTCTTTCATGTCTGGATTTTGCAGTGACCTTCTTCTCGAACCCCCTTCTTTGCACACTGTTGCATGATGTCAGTGTCAACATGTGGGCCCATTCGAGGTCGTCATTATTTATGTATCATTTTTATTTTATTTAACCTTACTTAACTACAGCCTGGAATCAAACCAGGATCTGTAGTGAGATGCAATGCCTTATTCCGCTGCGCCACTCGGGAGCCTACTCGAGATCATTGCGATCTCGACATCATGCCATGCATCCCATCCAAAAGTGAGAATGTTCATCAACAGTGAAACCCTTGCAAGGTTACATAAAAGTGTGTCAACTGACCATTTTAAGTGCATTAATAAACCATTATTCAACCAAGCTTACAATTTGGCAAGCATGAATGACTATCTCACAATTTTACCTATAACTTTTCATTAATGTGTCCCCAAAATTAATTGATGGTGAAAGTAATTGACCCACTGTCAAATGGACTGTTAAATGATTTAACAATTTCAAGTATTTTTTTTTTATGTGAAACGTTTGTCATTCCATTTTTGCATTGGACATGGGCATCAGACTCCAGAGCCCTTTATTGCGGAGTTGTGTTAATGAGGTGATCGGTTTTCAATTGGCTAACACTTATCACCTGGTTTGTACAGGCTAAAATACGGTGCGCTGGGATGCTATCGAAAACTTTTACATTTGTAACAAGTATGGTAACACGCATTTGTTGTGACTGCAACTGCCATGTTGTTACAGTGTAACTATGGGGTATTACAATTATTTAATATTTGTGTAAATACAGTTTAATAAGGACCCCTTAAAATGAAGTGTTACTGAAAATCCATAGACATTTGTGTTCACAGCAACCTACCAGTAGAATTTGAAAACAGGTAATTTGTCTTTGTAATATATTACAGTGGTTGATTTGCAATGTTGATAGCTGAAATAATAAAATATAACTGATTACATGTTTCAGTAGCTTTTAGAAGTAAGTAGATACAGTACATCTTACAACTTGATTGAATAGATGGTCTTATTGTGCTCAGCCTTTCACATACCCTTCAGATGTTTTGATGATTGAAAGCCTTTTGTGACAGCTTTTCTTCTCTTGCAGTATGTTGCATAGTGTGTGTGTTTATTCTCATGCAATGTTTCCATTAGTAAGGGTGTATACAGTGCTTTCGGAAAGTATTCAGACCCCTTGACTTTTTCCACATTTTGTTACGTTACAGCCTTATTCTAAAATGGATTAAATAAAAAAAAACTCCTCAGCAATCTACACACAATATCCCATAATGACAAAGCGAAAAAAGGTTTATTTATTTATTACAATTTAAAAACAAAAATACCTTATTTGCATAAGTATTCAGACCCTTTGCTATGAGACTCGAAATTGAGCTCAGGTTCATCCTGTTCAATTGATCATACTTGAGCTGTTTCTACAACTTGATTGTACATGATTTGGAAAGGCACACACCTGTCTATATAAGGTCCCACAGTTGACAGTGCATGTCAGAGCAAAAACCAAGCCATGAGTTCAAAGACCGAATTTTGTCGAGGCACAGATCTGGGGAAAGGTACCAAAACATTTCTGCAGCAATGAAGGTCCCCAAGAACACAGTGACCTCCATCATTCTTAAATGGAAGAAGTTTGGAACCACCAAGACTCATCCTAGAGCTGAGCCGAACTGAGCAATTGGGGGAGAAGGACCTTGGTCAGGGAGGTGACCAAGAACCCGATGGCCACTCTGACAGATCTCCAGAGTTCCTCTGTGGAGATGGAAGAACCTTCCAGAAGGACAATCAACTCTGCAGCACTCCACCAATCAGGCCTTTATGGTAGAGTGGCCAGACGGAAGCCACTGCTCAGTAAAAGGCACATGACAGCCCGCTTGGAGTTTGCTTAAAAGCACCTAAAGAATCTCAGACCATGAGAAACAAGATTCTGTGGTCTGATGAAACCAAGATTCAACACTTTGGCATGAATACCAAGCCTCAAGTCTGGAGAAAACCTGGCACCATCCCTACGGTGAAGCATGGCGGTGGCAGCATCATGCTGTGGGGGTCTTTTTCAGCTGCAGGGACTGAGAGCCTAGTCAGGATCGAGGCAAAGATGAACAGAGCAAAGTACAGAAAGAGATCCTTGATGGAAACCTAATCCAGAGCGCTCAGGACCTCAGACTGGGGGCGAAGGGTCACCTTCCAACAGGACAACGACCCTAAGCACACTGCCAAGACAACGCAGGAATGGCTTCCGGACAAGTTGCGGACTTAAACCCGATCTAACATCTCTGGAGAGATCTGAAAATAACTGTGCAGCAATCCTCCCCATCCAACCTGACAGAGCTTGAGAGGATCTGCAGAGAAGAATGGGAGAAACTCCCCAAATACAGGTGTGCCAAGCTTGTACTGTCATACCCAAGAAGACTCGAGGCTGCAATTGCTGCCAAAGGTGGTTCAACAAAGTACTAAGTAAAGGGTATGAATACTTAGTTAAATGTGATATCAGTTATTTTTTTCAAAATTAGCAGCAATTTCTAAAAACCTGTTTCTACTTTGTCATTATGGGGTATTGTGTGTAAATTAATGAGGGGAAACAACGATTTAATCAATTTTAGAATACGTCTGTAACCTACATTTTTGGGGAAAAAGTCAAGGGTTCTGAATACTTTCCCGAAAGCACTGTAAGTGAATGTTTGAAGGAGTTGATATGGCAAGGCCATTCTTTACCAGTATGCATGGTGAAGCTCTCCATTTTGTAATCGGCTGCATGTCTGGCTGTTACCTTCAGCAGATTTATTTTAGTGTAAAATATATTTTTGAGTCTGGCTCTATTTAGATTTTGAAATGGTTACATTTCTACGGTCTTAATCATGGCGAAACAGAAAATATATTTTCTAGTCAACACATTTACTGTCAAGCGTGAGCAGGCATGAAATTCTGGAGGCTGAAAGCAGACCAGCCATATACTTTTATATGGAGCTCTTATAATTTGGCAATGATCATGTTCATAAAATTATGAATAATGTGAAGCTGTGATTTTGCTCACTATTTGACATTTCACATTGCGTGGCCTGTTGAAGCAAATGGCTTGGAGAGGAGTAAATATACTGTATTCTGCCATGTGTCATCCATCTCAGCCTTGCATGGCTCTGTAGGTTTCTATGGCAGCTGTCCACAAATCTCTCCCTATCACAGTCTCTCTGTGTAATTTCGCCCTACCGAGAAAGAGATGCTGAATGACATCACACATCCACAGTCTCTAATCGTAGTACTTGTAGAAACTAGGCGTTGCGGTTAACGACAGGTCAGCCACTCTGGCCATCTCATTTCCCGGCAACCATTTCCCAGGGTAACGTGAGTAGGCGTCTGTCCGGGTCTTTACCATTGCAGGCCGTTTCACAGGGCCAGACGGAGTGACCTTGGGGTGGGCGATTGGGGCATTTTGATAAGGCCTGGAGAGGCTGGAGAGAATGAGAATCGTCAGTGCTCCCCCATTGTGTATTTGGGTCTGGGGAATGCTCTCCTCCACTGAGCTAGTGCATTTTCTTCCCGCAGGTCACATGAAAGATCAAAGGCGTGGTGGGGCGGCCGAGCCACTGGTGTCTCCTGACGGGGAGGGAGGCTGGGTGATGGAAAGCAGAGCCAACAGGTGGGCACCAGACAGAGCCCGGATAAAAGGAGCTTTGTATGAAAAACAAGATGGAGGCACGCAGAGGCTCAGGGGAAGAGAAAGAGAGAGGAGAGAACAGCAGAGAGGCAGGTTTTGAAGGTAGAGAAGCTTTAGACATAGAGGCCCTTCATAGAGGAGGTCACCCCACTCAGATGAAGAGAAAGCAACTTATGAATGACAGACAGCAACAGAATAGGAGTGAAGATAGGAAAGAAAGGAAAGGAAAGGAAAGGAAGGCCTTGGCTCATTCTTCCTTTCCAACCGTGTGGATTAAAAAAGCTCATCCCAGAAATTAGAGACTGTGTGCACAGGTGCCTCCACTTGAGACATTCCTTTAAATTGGACCCATGATAATGTATGATAACAATCTATGCCGTTTTACGATGCCCTGTATCTGTGGAATATCAATAGGAAGGGATGTTTTATTGGTTAACCATGCTGGTGAGACTCGCACGTCAACGATCTTGGTGGGAATAATTGTTTATGATACAAAGGTGAATTTATTATCCTTAATTGATCATATTGAAGAGCTTAGTGTTTTGCCTTTCATGTGGCAGCAGTGAAGTGAGTTATATTACAGAGAAGGAAATTATTCTTTGCCTGTTCAATGACACCGGTCCCTGAAGTGACAAGTTGAGTACAACACTGGGAATTCACACAAAACATTTCAAATGTCCTCCTTTTCTGAAGTGTTTTGGCTGAGATTAAAGCGGCGGGCAGAGGTGCACGGAAAAGGACGACTTGAAATAAGGTTTAAAGTTGCCTGCATCATGAATCTTTTATTCGGTACCATGTTTTAAGAATTGATTAATCCATTTTCCTGTGAGAGCCTACTGTTCTGTTTCCCCAAAGCGGCACATGAGGGGAACGTAATGAAGTAGAAGAAGTAGAACTCACTTATTACGACAAAGTTGGAAATAAATCAGTCGGAGGGGGGGGGGAGAGAAACAGGATGACATCTGAGCTCAGTGGGGTCACAAAACATATGGCTCCATTACTCACACAGACTTGAAGAGCAATTGTTCTCTCTGTAGTTTATTATTTCCAAGGTTCCTGCACTGATATCGTTGTGGCATTTGACATGTGCAGGCCTTCTGGGCTAGGTGTGTCAGGGCTCAACCCCCTTGTTTCGTTCAAAGTGAAAACACTATACAAGAATTGGGCCGGCGTATTGATAGGGTCACCCACGGCCTGCGGATTTCTGCTTTGACTATAAAATTATATTTCTGCAAAAGCAGTGCTGCTAGATCCCCTTTTTCTCCTAATGGAACATTATCCAAGTGACTGCATGTATGCGTCAGAGCGTTGGTTAAAGATGGATGTTAAACAAGCACAGGAGCTGTGTGGAGTATATGAAGGGCACCTCATCCACATCATCATCATCTGGGAGAGAGATGATTTGTGTGTCCCAAAAAACACCCCATTCCCTTGATAGTGTGCTACTTTTGATCAGATCCCCATAGGGCTCTGGTCAAAAGTAGTGCACTACATAGGGAATAGGATGCCATTTGGGTTGTACACCAGGGCTTCAGTTGGAGTGCAGAAGCATGCTGCAGCACTCTACCTCTCTCTCTCCTCAGCCAAATTAAGCGCTGACTTCAGCTACTGAAAAGGGAAAAAAAGGTCAGCCTTCCATGTGATTAATGGCTTATATTGTAGGAATCAATAAATGTAAATGAAACATGTAAAACTCACGTTTCAAGGCATCAGATTGAACACTATGGTAGTGTCAGGCCTATGTAGGTGCATGCTACCCTGGCCTCAACCCAGACAGATCCCTGACAGTCTTAATGCATCCATTTCTATTTAGTTTAAATGAAACCTCTCATGGGTGGGAGAGGCTGGAGAGGAACTGGACTGTGTTTTGCGAAAAACATCAAGGTTATTGGAAAGCTAGGAAGGTCTGTTTGCTGTACTCTGTTTTAGTTTATTAAAATCTTTTAAGGTTGCTAAATTGGTTTTCTGACCCAGTCGGAGAAGTGCCATTCCATCAGACTGATGTCATCAAATGCCTTGAATGGGCCAATAGTAAATTAATAGACTAATAAATATCTCTGTCGCCACCCATTGTAGACACTGCCACAAATTTGTAACAGTTCCAAACAGTACAGCAGTATACTTCAGACGAATACAGTAATGATATATAATGACATGAGAGTGGGTTGTACCAAATATGTTCTGGAGAAGGGGATGCCAGATGTGTTTTCTGCAGGCGACGACTAGGTCAGAGGGCCTTTTTGAAGGGAGTCCTGGGTTGTTGGTTCAGAGAATGTTGATGGATGTTTAGTGGGGTCTCTGTGACACCTCCCCTGCTGGGGACCCAGAGTTCAGGGCATCTGCTGTGGGGGTGAGGGAGGCTGGCACACTACGCTTACCACCTCCTCTTTCTCTTCAGGGGAGCAAGACAGACGCTGGGTTCATGATGAATTTGTTCTGTGACTGAGCAGCAGAGTCAAACTGCATTCTACCCCTGAGTCCTGCTCTTCCCTATTATCATCATACACCCACTCTCCTCACCCTACAACCTCTCTCTCCCTATCTCCAGCCAGAGGGCCCGAGTCTAGGACTCTACGCCACTGTCCAAATGTTAGGACAGATGACGGAAATACAGGATTGGCCCCCAATCCTTTCTTGGGCAAACACATAGGGGCCATAATGCAAACATTAGAAAAAGGTCAAGTTCAAGGTTAAGTTTAAGCATCAGCCAAATAAAATCGTTAACATAGCGGCACGTGATCAAAGGCAACATGTTAGCTGTTCCCATTACATAAGCTTGCACATTTAGCCCTATGCTAACCTCAACAGATGGGCGTGATTATTTCCTGGATCATTCTGTATCAGACAATTCAAATACAATGTCAATGTAGTTCATGGAAGCGACCTTAACAGAAGTACAACAGCCTGTTCTGATAATCAAAGAAACTACATCACGTGTATTTGACTGACTGGTGAAATGGCTCTCTTTGTAGAGTGCCTAGCTCCACGTAGTTGTCGGAGACTGTGGCACGGGTTCGAATATCACATGACTTTTTTCCCCCCTTGGAAATGTAGAATTACATGTATTGTGTTAGTGTGTTGAGAAAGGACGTAGCCTACAGCCAGCAGCTTGAAAATGAAGAATTAAGTTAATAAGGAGTGGCTCTCTTTCTTCAGCCCTGCAGACAAACACACTGCTTTGGCCTAATAATCTTATTGCATAGGCTAAATTACATGGACGTCTACACCTAAATATAGGCCTACAACGTTTTACATGCATTTTTATGATCATCTACTTTGTCACATGCGTTACGGTTATTTGACTCGAGGACGAGCCTTACAAAGTGGAATAGAGTGGGATTACAGGTTGCACTCTTGTTATCCTCCTACAGATGGCAGAATTGTAGTTATTTTGAAGAAGTTTATCGTGATTCCGGACTCAAACCCATGCTTAGCCTTCCATATATAAAAGAAGCCAAATGGAGAGTCTTACTTGAAGAAGGCACTTGGCAGTATCAGTATCAGATGGTGAATTACTTCTATTTGGACTCATTTACATCAGATAGTGTCCTCTTTATGCTATAAGGAGCTTCTTGTTGGAGTCCCTCTTGCAGACCGACACATAGGCTACTGGCACTGCTACATATACTATCGTTGTTACTATAGTATAAGCTATATTACATAGACGTACAGGCCTATACTTACATCTACAACTTTATTTATGTATTATAATCATCCACTTCGTCACATGGATGTTTGTGAAACGGATAAGAAAAATTTGGGATTTTGACATGCGTAAACGTAACGTTAGTAAGTATTCTAGTCAAGGACGCGATGGTCATGCAATATTGGCATTCGACACTTGGAACAGAGCAAGTGAAGGTGTTACAAACCCAATAGCTAGTCTTCGGATATTGCTGCACTCACTTTGTCTAAGGGTCCTAGGCGTTGTTACAAGGTCTGTAACCTGAATGAATGTGTGCTTTTATATGAGAAATCAGCATGTGTGGACAGTATTGGATGCACATGTGCCCAGGAGACATCTACCATACCAAGTTCTGGGTCAGCTCCGTCTTGACCTCTTGGTCTACCAGTCCAAGCGAATCGTTATTTGTTCAGATAGTGACAAAGCATAAATATGTGCAAAAAGTAAAAATACCAAAGGCATGCCCAAACTAAAGAATCAAAAACAAATAAAGGCCTCATGGCCAGTGGAAACACGTTCTCTGGAGAAAATAATCCCGCTTCACCATCTGGCAATCCGACGGACAAATCTGTGTTTGGAGGATGCCAGGAGAACGCTACCTGCCCGAATGCACACTGTCTCTAGGTTCCTTAGTTCCAGTGAATGGAAGTCTTAACTCTACGTAATACAATGACATTTTAGACAAGTCTGTGTTTCAAACTTTGTGGCAACAGTTTGGGGAAGGCCCTTTCCTGTTTCAGCATGACAATGTCCCCATGCACAAAGCAAGGTCCATACAGAAATGGGTTGTTGAGATTGGTGTGGAAGAACTTGACTGGCCTGCACGGAGCCCTGACCTCATCCCCATCGAACACCTTTGGGATGATTTGGAACGCCGACTGCGAGCCAGGCCTAATTGCCCAACATCAGTGCTCAACCTCGCTTACACTCTTATGGCTGAATGGCAGCAAGTCCCCGCAGCAATATTCCAATATCTAGTGGAAAGCCTTCCCAAAAGAGTGGAAGCTGTTATAGTAGCAAAGGGGGGACCTACTCCATATTAATGCCCATGATTTTGGAATGAGATATCCGCCAAAAATATGTCCACATACCTTTGGTCATGTAGTGTATATACAACAAGCTGTTTGTATGTGGCTGCTTTGAAAGTGAACTGTGTTTGCGTGTGATCAGAGGTGTATTCATTCCGCCGATTCGGTTGAAAAACGTTTCTTAAACAGAAGCAAATGGAACAAAACGAGGATAAACATACTGGAATTTGTCCAAAATAAACTCTCAATTGCAACTGTTGGACAAATGATTACACTCCAGATCAGCTAGATGCAGGCAAAAGTGTTCAAGGCGTTAATGAATGTGTGTCTGTAAACTTGATTAGTCAGAATTCTCTCGACTTATGCACCTACGTTGTAAACTTTCATTTGTAGGCTAGGTTGTGGCAACCTCATGATGGAAACGGGGAAGATTTTAGCAGTAGCTTAAACCTATCGATGTTACATTGAGCTGGGTGAATGGAATATGAATGACAATCATCCAATATGCTGAAATAGAAATAAGGCCATGTTCATAAAAACAATAAACATCCTCCCTCAACTTAAACGGCACCAACTGCCACTGGTTGACGATTTTAATTGGCTGATGCTTAAACTTAACCTTGAACTTAAACTACACTGCTCAAAAAAATAAAGGGAACACTTAAACAACACAATGTAACTCCAAGTCAATCACACTTCTGTGAAATCAAACTGTCCACTTAGGAAGCAACACTGATTGAGAATACATTTCACATGCTGTTGTGCAAATGGAATAGACAACAGGTGGAAATTATAGGCAATTAGCAAGACACCCCCAATAAAGGAGTGGTTCTGCAGGTGGGGACCACAGACCGCTTCTCAAATCCTATGCTTCCTGGCTGATGTTTTGGTCACTTTTGAATGCTGGCGGTGCTTTCACTCTAGTGGTAGCATGAGACGGAGTCTACAACCTACACAAGTGGCTCAGGTGGTGCAGCTCATCCAGGATGGCACATCAATGCGAGCTGTGGCAAGAGGGTTTGCTGTGTCTGTCAGCGTAGTATCCAGAGCATGGAGGCGCTACCAGGAGACAGGCCAGTACATCAGGAGACATGGAGGAGGCCGTAGGAGGGCAACAACCCAGCAGCAGGACCGCTACCTCCGCCTTTGTGCAAGGAGGAGCAGGAGAAGCACTGCCAGAGCCCTGCAAAATGACCTCCAGCAGGCCACAAATGTGCATGTGTCTGCTCAAACGGTCAGAAACAGACTCCATGAGGGTGGTATGAGGGCCCGACTTCCACAAGTGGGGGTTGTGCTTACAGCCCAACACCGTGCAGGACGTTTGGCATTTGCCAGAGAACACCAAGATTGGCAAATTCGCCACTGGTGATGAAAGCAGGTTCACACTGAGCACGTGACAGACGTGACAGAGTCTGGAGACGCCGTGGAGAACGTTCTACTGCCTGCAACATCCTCCAGCATGCCCGGTTTGGCAGTGGGTCAGTCATGGTGAGGGGTGGCATTTCTTTGGGGTGCCGCACAGCCCTCCATGTGCTCGCCAGAGGTAGCCTGACTGCCATTAGGTACCGAGATGAGATCCTCAGACCCCTTGTGAGACCATATGCTGGTGCGGTTGGCCCTGGGTTCGTCCTAATGCAAGACAATGCTAGACCTCATGTGGCTGGAGTGTGTCAGCAGTTCCTGCAAGAGGAAGGCATTGATGCTATGGACTGGCTCGCCCGTTCCCCAGACCTGAATCCAATTGAGCACATCTGGGACATCATGTCTCGCTCCATCCACCAACGCCACGTTGCACCACAGACTGTCAAGGAGTTGGCGGATGCTTTAGTCCAGGTCTGGGAGGAGATCCCTCAGGAGACCATCCGCCACCTCATCAGGAGCATGCCCAGGCATTGTAGGGAGGTCATACAGGCACGTGGAGGCCACACACACTACTGAGCCTCATTTTGACTTGTTTTAAGGACATTACATCAAAGTTGGATCAGCCTGTAGTGTGGTTTTCCACTTTAATTTTGAGTGTGACTCCAAATCCAGACCTCCATGGGTTGATAAATTGGATTTCCATTGATTATTTTTGTGTGATTTTGTTGTCAGCACATTCAACTATGTAAAGAAAAAAGTATTTAATAAGATTATTTATTTCATTCAGATCTAGGATGTGTTGTTTAAGTGTTCCCTTTATTTTTTTTGAGCAGTATATTTGTAATGTTTGCAAGTATGGCCCAAGAGACTCGAACTGAAAGTTTCTTTTTAGAACTGACTCAATGACAGTTGTGTGATACTAACTGGCTTGCCCAGACGATTTCCCCACGAATGCAGAATGTTTCTGTTGGAATGTGCATGAATATTCATGGCCTTATGTAAAACTGGCTTTCTGTGCTTCATTTAGTTGTTGGGTCTCATTAGAACAAACTGAAATAAACAACATGAACCCCTTCAGCACAGAAACATGCATGCCATACTTATATGCACTTATAATAACATATGCCATTTAGCAGAGACTTTTATCCAAAGCGACTTACAGTAATGCATGCATACATTTTACGTACAGTGGTTGCTCCTTTAAAAGTTGTGTCATACTGCAGCACACCTTGTGGGATGCTGCAGCATTCTGTGGCACATTATCTAATTGTCAATTTTTTTCGGTTAATGCAAGTTAGTGCTAGTTTGACCACCAGAGGGCATCTTTGAGAAGCATTTGATAGTCTTCCATATTGGCATTACCAGAGAATTTAAAACCTTTTTTGTAATTACAAAATATATGGGATTGATTTTAAGAAATGTGGCCAATTATGGTGTTTCTATTCCCGAGAAATAGGAAAAAGGAAACCCCCAGGGTTTCTGTTAGGATGGAATGGAAAATATGGCGCTGTACAATGTGACGGTCGTGAGTAGGCTACAGCATAAGAGGATTGGAGGATTCTAAATTGTTTACCTTCATTAGACAACTTTGTTCCAATACATCTGTAAATCAGTGATATTTATTCCCATAGTAATTCAGTATGGATCCATAACTAAATCTACATCTGCATTTTGAAAGAGTATTTTTATAATTGTTTTACTAACGAAAGCATAAAGACGCTGATGAAGAAATACAGTACTGAACAGTATATGCTTTTACACTTCGATAATAAAGCATTTAAAGCATTTTGAAGATATAAGCCACCTGCATTTGTTTATTAGGCTACTGTGCAGTCTGACAAGTAAACATAGCCTACAATACATACTGTAGTAAACATGGGAAAGTGCCTAATTCCTTACATAAGAGAGAGCAGGCCATGTCTGTACTACAAAATGCAGGCACGAGGGAGACCGGAGTTCAATTCACAGACGGGGAGGAAGGAGTAGGCTGTCCTTGTAAATAAGAATTTGTTCTTAACTGACCTGGCTAGTTAAATTCAATCTGGAGTGCCTGCGCTTATAAATTCAGACCATTTCGTTCTCAGAGCGCACACTGGACATTCGGGTCGAGGAGTAGGGTTGATTTGAGCGTTCTGGCCTTACAATGGCAGTCAAGCACCAAAGCTAGCTACTAGCTACTTCCAGGCACAAATGAGACCACTCTGATCTTTTTACTCGCCCTAGCAGAGCTGGTTAGGCAGTTTTCATGTTAACCAGAGCGTTGGTGACTGTAACTGTGCTGCTGGAATCAATTTAATTACACTTTTTTGCCGACGTTTACTGACACCGGCCATATTCAACAGATGTTGTGCGCTTGTAAATTCATTATTTTGCGCTCTGGTACACTCAGACGAGAGAGCTCTGAAATCGGAGTAGATAGCCAGAGCGAATTTACGAAAGCACCCGAATGTCCACTGAGAACGCACAACGACTATTACATTTAGCTAAGCTAAGAATTACGGGAATAATCAAGTCAATAAACGTTGGATAGTTAGATCGCCTGTAGTTAATATACTGTCAAGTTTGATGTATAACTACTAACGTTAGGTAGATAGCTAACATACCGGTACATACTGCTGTAATGATATGCCATGTGGTTCATAAGGACAGTGTAGCTAACAAATTGTCAGACAACATAACGTGTAAGGTAACTTATTTGAAAAGTCATTACTTTATTACACTGACTAGCAAGCTACCGCGATGACACGCTCTATCGACTCTACGGCTTGAGCATGCTTTTGGTGCACAGTTGATAGCGCTAAACTTCAGGCAAGAAGGTTGAGGGTTCGAAATCTGCTCCCTCCTTGTTTCATTTGAAGTCGTGTACAATTATCAGTTTATTATTTGGTTTATATTGCTCATTTATTGTCAGTTAGAGACACAGTAGTGCATTTGGACCCAAAAGCATAATCAGTGCTTTAACTCCCCCTTGGTCATTAGGGCAAATCTGGTCTGTGATAGGACGGGTTTTTTTTTTTACACCGAACTCGGCTATTAGACTATTCTTTAGTAAAGGTTGATAGTCTATTGTTCAGCTATTAGCCCCCCTCCCCAACTTGCAACAAATTGCTGTTACTCCCATCTCGTTCCTCACCCTCTTCCATGCGTCATTCTCCGCCTGTGTGGCTCGCTTGTGGGCGTGCTGGCAGGATATGGCAGCACTTTCGGTTGTGCGTCAAGAATTCTGCATAGCAAGTTTGTATGAAGGTCTGGTTATTCACAGGCAATTTGTTATATGCTATGGAGGTACATTTGTGTCTTTTTGTCATGAGCAAAACTTTATTTTAAATAAAAAATTATTGTTCTGAAAGCAACTTTTTTACATTTTCAATCAAAAATAATTGTTCTGAAAGCAAAAACGAGGCTTCAAAGTAAAACATTCATTTGCTATCAAATATTTTGTAATAGAGTGCAAAACTTTATGCATTTTGTACCCCAAAAATATTTTGAGAACCAAAAATGTATTTGAAAACAAAACTCCAATTAAATTTCACTATCAACCACCCTCCATTTTGGCCATTTTTTGAGTGTCAGTTTGGATACAACCAATACTGTTCAGCCTTTCTTTCCGACACAAAGGAAGTCATAGCGGACACCTATGAAGGACTGTGTGATGATGGTATCTCAGGTAAGCAGCACTGGGCGTTCTTCTGTCCAACTTTTACATAGCTAGCAGTTAGCTCCTATGATTCAGTGTCGGTTCATAACATTCTACTATATTACATAGATACATAGATACCGTAGAATGATAAATCATGCAATTATTATTCTCAAGCTAACCATAAACATTTAGCTACGAACGCCTGTTCTTGCCATTTTCAGTTGAATTCATCTAACTTTCTTTCATGGCAACTCATATTTGTTTCATCCTTTACAGAAGGATGAAAGAACACAAAATGTCTGTCAAGGAATGCTATTCTGATATGTCAGATGAAGAGTTAGACCAGAAAGTCAGAGCCATTAAGGCAAGGATGCCCCATATGGGCTTTAGAATGGTCAAAGTCTCCAAGCAATGGGCCATCGTGTACAATGGCGAAGAGTTAGGGAGTGTTTGCAGCTTGTGGTTGGTGCGGGTATCATTGCCAGAATGATCCGGCGTCGTTGCATTGCTCCCCTGCACATTGATACAAATCAGAAACTGATAAGGTACTAAGATGTATAATGACTCCATAAAATCTAAGAAGTTATTTAAACTTTTTTATTCTTACTTATTCGTAGACACATTTTCAATGATGTAGGAAATTGGAGTTGTTCTTCATCAACTGGTAATACATAAATAATGAAGCAGGTTTAAAGGTTAAACATTTCACTTTAATTCCAATGCTTTTTTCAAGATACAACGTTGTCATCTTTGGCGGTATAGATGGATTTTCAAGGAAGGTAAGTATATTATTTTGTATGCATATTGCATATTTCCCATCATCTAATGAACAACCACAATACCAGTCTGGTGTTAAGCTTTCTGTGCTGTATTGACGTATCCTGAAAATGACATCTGCTGCTTTAGATTGAACGGTCATATCTCAGTTATTGTTTTCATATCTACAACAAATAAGCTATTTTCTTTACTTTCAAATGTAGACATTGCCAGATGTTTGTTCACTGTACGAGGAACAGACAGTGGAAGCTTTATTGCTGGCTAAAGTGTCCATAACCATAGGTAATTGTATGGGTGGCCCCAGGAATCAAACCCACAATCCTGGCGTTGCAAGAGCAAAGCTCTACCAATTGAGCCATACAGGACCACTTAAAGGCTTTCCATGCCAAACTGTATTTAGTGCCTAGAGACACTATTTTTTATAATGAATGTCTGAATGATATTTAACTGATGTTTTTCAAAACAAAAATAGCATAGCGTACGGCAAGAAGAAAATCGATATAACTGTAGCTTGGAGATTTATGGAGAAACAAGGAGCTTAAGGGCACAATGCCTTGAGAAAGATCTGCAAAAGGAAAATACTGGGTTATTTATTTGATATTCGCCTGACTTTCCCGAAGCACTGCACATTCACCTTGACTCGCCATGTTTTCTCAGGGCAACAGTTGTGTGTGGGAGTCAACCCTGTCTTATTTGGGGGGTGGGGGGGGATGTTTGCAACGTCTATGGAACATAAAATCAATATATAACTTGGCAGAGAATTTTACAAACGGCGCCGTTGTTTGCCCGTGGCTTGCCGGTCACAGGGTCACATCTCTGAGTATCCATCATCGGTTTCTGTGTCCAGCCGAGAGCAAAGTTGTGCCCAAGACAAGCCCCAACAGAGGGTTGGCTCCCAGAGACAGGAAGGGAGGCAGTAAATGAGCTCACCGGAGGGATGGGTCGCCCATGTTAAATAATCACTCTTCTTCTTCTCCTTGGTTGGGAGGTGGGGAGGGTGGGGGAGGGGAGGCTGTTTGAAAGCCGTGTTCAAAGGCATCATTTCCATTCCAGTTGAAAAGGCATCGTTGATTTCTTCATCCTCCCACTTCAGCCCTCCTCTCTGTGGTTTAATTGCCTGGTTTTGAACATCCACCTTTTTGTGGTGCCATATAACATTACAGCACTCCTGACAAATTAACAGGAGCATGGAGAACGTACTCCCAAACACATTCTGATTACCTCACTCTGTTATTGACATGATTGTTATTTATCTGCAACAAACCCCTACGCATAATGAGTCAAGTAATGAATAGTGTTCTAATTTATTTAGTGAGGGAAAATTAAAAATCTAATCAAAATCAAATAAAAGTTTATTGGTCGCACACACGGTTTAGCAGATGTTATAGCGGGTGCAGCGAAATACTTCTGTTACTAGCTCCTAACCGTGCAGCAAAAGTGTCAAAAAAGTACACAAATAATATTCAAAAAAACGAGAATTCACAAATGTCAGGACAAATCCAGTTAATTAACAACCCAAATAACACTGTATTAGTAATCCAAATGCTATCTATGCGTATGTACACAGAAAAGATAAACTAACAATAATATGTACAGCAGTAGATATAGTAGAATGAGCTACGTAGAGAACACAGTATATGAATACGAATCCGGTATATAATCCACTATGAATATACATTTTGTATAAACAGTGTAACTGTCACGCCCTGACCTGAGAGCCTTTTTTATTCTCTATTTTGTTAGGTCAGGGTGTGACTTGGGTGGGCATATCTAGGTTTCTATATCTTTGTTGGCCTAGTATGGTTCCCAATCAGAGGCAGCTGTTTATTGTTGTCTCTGATTGGGGATCATACTTAGGCAGCCCTTTTTCCCACATGTGATTGTGGGATCTTGTTTTTGTATAGCTGCTGTGAAGCCTGCAGAATGTTACATTCGGTTTTGTATTTTGTTGTTTTGTTGGCATTCATCTAATAAAAGAAAGATGTACACTTTCCATGCTGCAGCTTGGTCTAATTCTTCAATCGACGAACGTAACAGAAGATCCCACCACCAAAGGACCAAGCAGCGTGGCCAGGAGGTGGCCAGGAGGAGCCGACATCCTGGACATGGGAGGATATCCTGGACGGTAAGGGATCCTGGACGTGGGAAGAGATCCAGGCCAGAAAGGACCGCCTTCCATGGGAGCAGACAGAGGCAGCGAGAGAGGAACGGCGAGGAAAACAGGGATCAAGGAGACGACGGAAGCCCGAGAGGCAGCCTCCAAAAATGTTTTGGGGGGGGGGGGGGGCACACGGGGTGGCGAGCAGAGCAAAGGTGGAACAAGAACCAACTCCCTGTAATTACGATGAGGAGTTGGTCACGGTTCAGATACCATGTTTTCCGGTTCTGCGCACCATGCTTCCAGTGCGCACCCTTAGCCCGGTGCGTTCTGTGCCTGCTTTCAGGAGTTGCCATGCTAAGGTGAGCATCTGTCCAGGATGGATTGTTCCGGCTCAGCGGTCCTGGTCTCCAGTGCGTCTCCTCGGCCCAGGATATCCTGCGCCAGCTCTACGCACGGTATCCTCAGTTCGCCAGCACAACCTAGTGCGGCCTGTGCCAGCTTCCCCCACTTGCCGTGCTACAGGGGGTATTCAGCCAGGACGCGTTGTGCCAGCTCTACGCTCCAGACCTCCTGTCCGCCTCCACGGCCCATTATATCCTGCACCGGCTCTACGCACTATGCCTCCAGTGATGATCCATGGCACGAAGCCTCCAGTGGTGACCCATGGCCCGAAGCCTCCAGTGGTGACCCATGGCCCGAAGCCTCCAGTGGTGACCCATGGCCCGAAGCCTCCAGTGACGATCCATGGCCCGAAGCCTGCAGTGATTATCCATGGCCCGGAGCCTCCAGTGACGAGCCAAGGCCCGGAGCCTCCAGCGACGAGCCAAGGCCCGGAGCCTCCAGCAATGAGCCAAGGCCCAGAGTCTCCAGCGACGGTCGGCAGTCCAGAGCCTCCAGCGACGGTTGGCAGTCCAGAGCCTCCAGTGACGGTCAGCAGTCCAGAGCCTCCAGTGACGGTCAGCAGTCCAGAGCCTCCAGTGACGGTCAGCAGTCCAGAGCCTCCGGCGACGATCCACGGTCCGGTTCCTCCGGCGACGATCCACGGTCCGGAGCCTCCGTCGACGATCCACGGTCTGGTTCTACGGAAGTGGGGGGAGCCTCAAGCGGAGCGGGGTCTGCATCCCACACCGGAGCCTCCACCGAGAGGAGATGCCCACCCGGACACTCCCCTATAGGTTCAGGTTTGCGGCCGGAGTCCGCACCTTTGGGGGCGGTACTGTTACGCCCTGACCTTAGAGCCTTTTTTATTCTCTATTTTGTTCGGTCAGGGTGTGACTTGGGTGGGCATATCTAGGTTTCTATTTATTTGTTGGCCTGGTATGGTTCCCAATCAGAGGCAGCTGTTTATCGATGTCTCTGACTGGGGATCATACTTAGGCAGCCCTTTTTCCCACCTGTGATTGTGGGATCTTGTTTTTGTATAGCTGCTGTGAAGCCTGCAGAACGTTACGTTAGGTTTTGTTGGTGTTCATCTAATAAAAGAAAGATGTACGCTTACCACGCTGCACCTTGGTCTAATTCTTCAATTGATGATCGTAACAGTAACAAAAAAGCAATGTACAGTAGTATATACAGAACCAGTCAAAAGTTTGGACACACCCACTCATTCCAGGGTTTTTCTTTATTTTTACTATTTTCTACATTGTAGAATAATATTGAAGACATCAAAACGATGAAATAACACATATGGAATCATGTAGTAACCCAATTTTTTTTTAAACAAATCAAAATATATTAGGGATTCTTCAAAGTAGCCACACTTTGCCTTGATGACAGCTTTGCACTCATTTGGCGTTCTCTTAACCAGCTTCATGAGGTAGTCACCTGGAATGCATTTCAATTAACTGGTGTTCCCTGTTAAAAGTACATTTGTGGAATTTCTTTGATTTAATGAGTTTGAGCTGTGTTGTGACAAAGTAGGGGTGGTATACAGAAGATAGCCCTATTTGGTAAAAGACCAAGTCCATATTATGGCAAGAACAGCTCATGAAGATCAGTCAATCCAGAACATTTCAAGAACTTTGAAAGTGCAGTCACAGGAACCATCAAGCGCTTTGATGAAACTGGCTCTCATGAGGACCACCACAGGAAAGGATGACTCAGAGTTACCTCTGCTGCAGAGGATAAGTTCATTAGAGTTAACTGCACCTCAGATTGCAGCCCAAATAAATGCTTCACAGAGTTCAAGTAACAGACCCAACATGAACTGTTCAGAGGAGACGGCATGAATCCCTTCATGGTAAAATTGCTGCAAAGAAACCACTACTAAAGGACACCAATAAGAGTAAGAGAATTGCTTCGGACAAGAAACACGAGCAATGGACATAAGAGCGGTGGAAATTTGTCCTTTGGTCTGATGAGTCCAAATTTGAGATTTTTGGTTCCAACCACTGTGTCTTTGTGAGACGCAGAGTAGGTGAACGGATGATCTCCGCATATGTGGTTCCCACCGTGAAGCATGGAGGAGGAGGTGTGAGGGTGCTTTGCTGGTGACACTGTGATTTATTTAAAATTCAAGGCACACTTAGCTAGCATGACTACCACAGCATTCTGCAGCGATACGCCATCCCATCTGGTTTGCGCTTAGTGGGACTATCATTTGTTTTTCATCAGGACAATGACCCAAAACACACCTCCAGGCTGTGTAAGGGCTATTTGACCAATAAGGAGAGTGATGGAGTGCTGCATCAGATGACCTGGCCTTCACAATCACCTGATCTCAACCCAATTGAGATGATTTGGGATGAGTTGGACATCAGATTGAAGGAAAAGCAGCCAACAAGTGCTCAGCATATGTGGGAACTCCTTCAAGACTTCATGAAACTGGCCAAGAGTGTGCAAAGCTGTCATCAAGGCAAAGTGTGGCTACTTTGAAGAATGTAAAATATATTTTGATTTGTTTTACATTTTTTTTGTTACTACATGATTCCATATGTGTTATTTCATAGTTAGTAAAAAATAAAGAAAAACCCTTGAATGAGTAGTTGTGTCCAAACTTTTGACTGTACTGTATATTAGCTATATGAGAACACAGTATATGAATACGGTGTGAAAAACAGTATATAATAACCAGTCCAGTGTTTAATTTTTCTATATACAGTACATGGGACCAGTAGTATTGGCTGTGTGTGTGTGTGTGTGTGTGTGTGTGTGTGTGTGTGTGTGTGTGTGTGTGTGTGTGTGTGTGTGTGTGTGTGTGTGTGTGTGTGTGTGTGTGTGTGTGTGTGTGTGTGTGTGTGTGTGTGTGTGTGTGTGTGTTGTGTGAGTGAGTCTCTTACTTACTACAGGAGTACTAATTACTCTCACTTACTGTAGGGGAAGGTGTGGTAGCTGTTTAACAGTCTGATGGCCTGGAGAAGCTTTTATCTCTGTCTCCCGGTCCCAGCTTTGATGCACCTGTGCTGTCTCTAAAGAGTAGACAGATCAATTAAACATTATAGGCAATGTCCTGCAGGACAGGACAGTCATATAACAGTTCCATTGTGTGTAATTGTATTGCGATATTCTCATAAAGCTACAGTCAAGAGACAACTACACACAGCCATGCCCAGCAATTTGTGTATAACTTGTAGTGTCTACTTAGCCACTAGCCAGACACCCTGTTTGCACACGCTAGCACTTAAAACATTGTGTCTTGCTTACAGTCTCTCTCTCGCTCTCTCGCTCTGTCGCTCTCTCCTTCTAAATGCACAAAACACAGAGGTATTTTCTTCAAAACTGTATCGTATTGTGCCGCAGTGTCAGATGTGAGTGGGCTGAGAGTTAATCATGTAGAGATTGTGTGGCTCTGAGGCCAATTCCTTCCTTTGCAGTGGGTGATTAATGCCAGGTCTGTGAGGTCACTTGAGGTAAGATCAAGATTCTCTGTATGCATAGCTGCGGTAAGTATGGGTGCTGAGGGTGCTGCAGCACCCCCTGATATTTAAAAAAATATATAAATAATATATATTTTTAAATCCACAAAATTTGGGAAATATGCCTTTATTACTCCTGTGAGCTGAGAAAAATACTGGTCAGCAGAACCAGAATATTTCCGCGGCCATGTCTGTATGGTTCCCTGTGATGATAATGCAGGCCATAATTATCAAGGGGCACGAGGCAGAGCATGAAGTGCTGGACACTCTCCATGCATACGCTCGTAACCAAATACTATCAGCCGTCAGCAAGATAATTAATTACCTCATCCCCTCAGGACCCCTCATGATTGGAATGGGAAGGCCTGATATGTCCGAGAAAATCTTTAAGAATCTAGCTTATACGCTTGAGGGGTTATTCGCTAAAGGTTTGTGGGTGTTATTAGTCTATGGAAAACTGTCACAATGAGTAAATCATAACGGATGTGCATTTACTGATTTGGCTCAAATTTGGCGTTACTAATATGGCTCACATTTGGCTTGCAAACATTTGTGATAGCCTTGAAGGACTCTTAGTGCACATTTCTTCCACTGCATACTGTATGAGATATATCAGCCTATATCAGCTGTCCCAGTAAATTAACCTCGACTGTATGCCAATACTCTAAAAATAAAATATTAGTTGGAGAGATATCCAGACAGATAGATGTATAGAGTTTTTTTGTCCTCCAATTCTCTCTCTCTCTCTCTCTCTCTCTGTAACACATTCTGACACCATTCTTGGTGAGGAGAAAGTGAAGAGCCCTCCATTGTTGAATTAGAAAACGTCGTCCCTTTCTCCAGTTATTTACAAGTGCGCTCTCTCTCTCCCTCTCTCTCTCTACATGCCTCCTACCAGCTAGATGCTGACATCTGATGGTTAAATGGGGTAAATTACTTTACTGGGGCCTTCCCTATTCTTTCGCAGGGACAGGCTGACGGGGGGGGAGGCTTTCATTGAGTGGAGGCGCAATCATCCCCTGTGCTTGCCTCATTCTGGGGGAGTCTGGGAGAGAGACGGTGTTGTCCAAGTGGAAATTCCCCTACTCTGCTCTCTTAGGGTTGGCTATTCATTGAGGAAAGGGCTGCATGTCCAAGCTTCCTAGAGTCTGAGAGGTTTTTTACTGCTACAGTGGGATACACACACATACCCAGTGAGCTCAGTCTGCTCTTTCTGACCCACATGCACATCCTAACATGTTTCTTTAAATAGTTTTATTCCTGTAATTATTTGATTACAAAATGTATTCCAACACATAATAGTCACACAAGACCATTCAGAGGAAAAGCCTTCCTTTATATATTTTATGAGCATGAGAACATTTAACTGATAATTGTGTGGTCATGTTTTCTGCTGTCTGCTTTGCTAAAACAGCTGTAGGTTGCAGAAGAATGTCAAAAAGTATATATTTTTGGTTCATAATGAGCATTCTGTTATCACTCAAGTTTGACTGCCTTGAAGTAACTCGTGTAGATGAGCAACATCAGATGTAGCCAAGAGCCTTGATAGAGAGCGCATAACATGCCGAGCCTTGGATAACATCACGCAATTCTTTCCCACTTATTTTCTGAATTATGACATTCAAACTGATGTGTGCAATGCATGCACATTCAAAGGCAAGCGATGGGATGGAAGGCTGAACATTTTTAGCTTTCATCATGGGGATAAAGAATTATTTCTCCTTGCTTCCCCCAGACACAAATCTGAAAGCTCAGAACTCAGAACCATGTTATGTTTTTACAGTATTTGCACGACTTAATAACTCTTTGCCTTCTAAATGATAGAGTTTCTCCCCCACCAGAGAGATTAGTACTGATTGCGGCTGTAGGTTCGCCTGCCGTGGGGATAGCTCAGGCTTTGCCCCGTGCATGTAATTGGAATTCACTGGTGTTTGATGTTCAGTGGAACCCGGCAGGAATTAAAGCCGCACCATATGAAGATACTTTAATTACTTTACCCCAAACATAAGTGAGGGAACACCTGCACTCTCCCTGAATGGCATCCCACACTGAATATCATCCCAGAATAGACCAACATCAAATTAATGACAATTAACGGGAATCATGTGGTCCTGCGTTTACATATTATGTGGGTTGTCTCCGGGCTTTGGCTCAATTGGCTGCCACCGTTGGGATAAGTCAGTGTGTGTGTGTGTGTGTGTGTGTGTGTGTGTGTGTGTGTGTGTGTGTGTGTGTGTGTGTGTGTGTGTGTGTGTGGGGGGGGGGGGGGGGGGGGGGGGGGGGGGGGGGGGGAATGTATGGTGGTGAATCTCGCCCCAGTACCTCCTAATTACACTCAGCACGACCCTTCCCTCCTGTTTCACTCCACAACCAATTATTTTAATCCTCTGATTGTTGGGAGAGAATCTGGGCCCAGTGTCTATAGAGAGAGATAATGCTGTCAGAGAGTTGACTGTGTCTGGAAATGTGGGTGCATCAGCAGCTGCCACAGGGGCCTCATCACTGGGCCCTCTGCCCCCCTGGCTCGGCTGTATACTGGCCCCATTGCGGGCTCCACCAGCCAGGGTTACTGCTTCCTAAAATAAGATGTCAAGGGATTTTACACACAGTTGTCAGCATTCCTTCCGGCCTGCTGGACTCCTTACAGACAGACTCGGTGGATTAAAAAGAAGCCAGCTATCATTTATTTACTGAACAGGCCAGCTTAAAGGTGTCACATGCTGGATAATGCCAACATGGCTCCATCTCATGAGGGAATCGAGAAAAAAGAGGCTTAATGAATGAATTTGAAAAAAGAAAGAAGTATTTCAAATCAAAATCCAATTCTATTTGTCACATGCTTGGTAAACAACAGGTGTAGACTAACGCTGTAATGCTTACCTATGGGCCCTTCCCAACAACGCAGAGAGAACAAAAGGTAAATAATGAATGGCCGTTCACACTCAAGTAGTTGCATCATCTGCTTATCTGGCCATGGAAGCAGGAAGAAAACCCAGAGGATTCTTCTTCCTCTTTGGTGTGCTCACGGTTCTAGCTAGCTAGTGTCTCTGTCAGACTGAGGTTTGGAATAGGATACCTCTCAAGACCTCTTCATAACCACACTGGACACTTTACCGTTGAAGGCTCTGTACTTTTCTCACTTCCTCTATCAAAAGCTCTCAGACGGCGCTCAGTTAAAGTGGCCTATCCACATTCCACTGTTATTGTGGCTAGTGTAGAGTTCCACACAATGAAACCCTTTTCTTCTTAGCCCCTCGTTAAGGCTTTACAGTGTGTCATTTCTTAGTGTGACTCGGGAGTGTGCGTAATATGATAGGACATGTTTGTTATTTCTAATCTGGATTCCCAATGTGTAGGGTATATACGTTAACAGGCTGGATGTTGGATATATGCAGCCCTGTATGAGTAATGACTTCAGACTGAGCTGAATAGATAGACTGCTGGACCTATAAAATAGCTGCCTCATCAGGATAAATGTGAGTAGCGCCTTTTTATTGATGGAATAGAGTATTATGCCCAGGGGTAAGAAATCCACCAGCAATTGCTTTGCTGCATACATCTCACTCCACTGAGTTGGTGTTGAAAGCCAGTGCTCAGGATGAAAATATACCTCAAGGATATAAGCAATTATTTTGAGCAGAAGGGGGAATTCATAAGGTGGACGTTAGCCATTAATGAAAAGTAATCGTCTTTCATCTATGTACAGTCGCTTAATGTTCAGTGGGTGTGGGCGACTAATGTCTCTCCTCGCGGTTCCTGGAGTGAAACATACTGTATACAGTAAAGTACAAACCGTTATACTGCTGTAGTGTTTAACAACAAGCATCACTAGGTGATGCACAAAGCATCAATACTTGTCCATCCTTTCTGGAATGTTCCAAGAGAAACACATATGATAGCTGTAGCACCTCTTGACACATTAGCTCAAGTATTGCCAATAAGTAAAGCAATCACAACGTGGATTGCTTGACACAGTGTAATTGATTGTGGGAGTCTTTTGAATGGAAGGGAGAGACGGAAGACACAGAAGTGTTTTTTGGAGAGTGCTAGACAGAGTGACTGATGAGGGTTAAGGATTAAGGATTTTGTCATTCCCCTGATGAACACAGGGGGCTGTTCCTCCCTGTAAGGCTTTCAGACTGTAAATTGCATTCGGGCACACAGGGAATTTTTTTCCTTATTGCTAAAATGTTATTACCTTTGTCTATGGGTAAGACGTCAACAACAAATATGATCGAAATTATGTGATTATAAACCAACGCGTAGAATGCAGCGGAGGGGGGGGGGGGGGGGGGGCGTCGCTGGAGCCATCTGTCTCTTTCCACAATAGTCACATTCATCTTTACGTTTCTATGTGTGAATTCATGCGGGAACAAATGTTCCAATGGGAGGATGGGCTGCGGAGATGCCAACCCACCTGCATCATCTGGGCTTCATCATCTTCCCTGATGTCAGGCCAAGAGAAAATAGACCATCCCACTCCTCTGATAAGATCTGAGTGACTTTGTTCTAACAGATAACACGTTATTGTGATTATCAGAGACATCTCTCTCTCCATTTCTGATTGGAAGACTAGGGGTGACCTTGAATACCATATCCTGTAGGAACTCTCTCCGACATAAATATAACTGTACCTACAGCCATCTCTGTAATATATGTGAGCAATTCATAACATTGGAAATTCTCTTTGTGGCATATAAACCACATTTGAATGATACCTCAAGGACTACTATGAAGTTATTTTCAATTACAAAGCAAGTGTTTTTGGGATTGAGAAGGCCGAAAATGCAACCTTTCCCAGCTCCTTGATTTACAAATAAAAACATTTTTTTTATCCTTTCAGCTATTTGCCACTTCCCATGGATTTGCTTTGTTTCAAATTCTATTCATTTCAAATTGGCTAGCTTATACCACTCAGCAATTATCCCATTGGCAACGAGTGAAAATAAAGTTGTCAACTTGGCATGTCTTGTCTCTTTACATTCTTTTCTTAGACGTTTACAGCCCAAAAGTGAAGGTCTTCAGAAAAAAAAGAATTCAAAGCATTGCAATAAGTTCTTGCCTTTGAAGATAGTTTTTTTTTCTCAGAAGGACTGGAAAAGTAAGTGTGCCTGGGGCCTGGGGATGGGGTGGTGTAGAGGAGAGGTGCTTGAGGAGTCGGTAGTTGCAGCCACTGTCTGCAGCACTCAATAATTTAGCAGGGTCAGTCCTGAGGTACAGGGCCTCTCAGTGTCCTCTCCCCCAGTGATATGACCTTGCTTTGACTCAGAGGCCAAGCAAACACAGGTTGATGGGCACCTAAGGCGGTGTCTGACACCGGTGGCACAGCATATGTTCAGTCAAATAGCAGGGAACTATCAAAGGTAGGGCCTGCGAATACACACACTGACACACTGTGCGAAAAGTGGTTTGTACTCTATCATTACGGTCCCACAGATGTAGAAGTCCCAGTGGGGGGTGGAGTTTCTTGAGTGTGTGTGTAAATGCACTGAATTTGACCCTTGTAAGCTAGATGACTTAGTCATTACACTTCCATGGTGTATCTGAAAATGAGATTATAGAGGTACCGGTATATGAGGTACATACACGTGTGTGTGTGTGTGTGTGTGTGTGTGTGTGTGTGTGTGTGTGTGTGTGTGTGTGTGTGTGTGTGTGTGTGTGTGTGTGTGAGAGGGGGGGGGAGAGAGAGAGAGAGAAACAAAGTGAGAGACAGAGTGAGACGAGGAGACCGAGACAGAAAGAGAGAGATGAAGCTGTACTCATGGCATGACTAAAGAGAGAGAGCAGCCCTGTCTGTGTATAATCCTTCAATCCACTGTTCTCATGTAGCCATGCACTGTAATTACCTCAGAAGATAGGAGTGTGTAAAATCCTCATAGGCACCTTGGGGGAAATAAATGTGTTGACCTGCAGATTTAAAGGTGACCTTTGGCTGGAGAGATGATCCTCCTGCTCAGCCAACCTCTCCTATTCCCCTTCAAGGTAATAAACTATACATTAGCTAGAGTCCCATTAGTTCAGACCTCTTTGGGAAAATAAAAGTACAGGAAGTCTGGGTATGGTTCTGCTCGAAAGCCTGTTCCCACTTTAATCTATAGAAAATGTTATGTATGTAGAATACGTTTTACAATAAATTGTGAAATGTATAATTAAGACGTTTGGATATCACACATTTTTATGTATTTCTGTCAGTAAAAAGAGGAGAATTGATGCCTCTGTGGTGAGCAGAAATCTGACAGGACCTAAGGCATCTGAAGTACCACCCATCAGGCATTGGAGGTAGGTGGCTAAATCTATATGAGAGTGGGCAGTGGTGGAGATGGGCTGGGGCGTACACTGCACAAAGAGAAGCTGCAAGTGCAAGTGAAAGTTGATGGCTTATTCCCTCTCAATCCCCACTAGCCCAGCAGGCTGCTGCTGGATGTGATGGTCTGTGCTCAATCCCCCGTGAACATCTGTCTTTAGGGCTCACAACAGAAATCATCATCTGGAGTTCCCACATCAGGCTGCCTGCCTCCTAACTTTACATGTTCGTTCCCCCCCTTTGCAACCAATGGGTCTGTCTGTGTCAAAGGCATGGAAAATGATGGCCTTCAAGGGGGTTCAGATTAGTCTGTAGTGTCCCTGCAATATATCAGGATGTGCACCTGGTAGGCACATGTTGCTTTGCGTTTTCTCCCATTTCAAGCGGACGCTGTTCGTCTATCGAGTGCATTTCGTCAATGTCTCCCCATATGGACTGCACATAAAGAGGTGTGATTTCTACAGGAGGCCTCCCAAGGTACAACCTCAGGCAATTTGTTTTCAGTCTTGCAAACCTTTTTAGGACACATTGATATTCCAGACAATTAGACCAATTTTCATAACCATTATTCAGGGGTCCCAAGGGATATCCTGGCTACAGTAAGCGTAGAGCAGCAGCAACATTATGAGATTTGTCCAGGGTCCACTTGGTAAATGTGCTATTTACACATACTACTTAACAGGTCATTAGGCTGTGAAAGCCTCTGGCCCATCTTTGTCATTTCTTACAGTAAATTAAACCTGAAGCCACATCCGATCTCATCTGCACATCACTTAAATCTCCATTCCGTTATTTTAGTGTCATTACTGTCAACGAGGCAGGTCTCAAAGATTGCTTTAGAAGGAAATAGAACTTCATGAATAATAAATAGGGACTGTTTAGTCCACGAACCAGCCCAGAAAACCCCTCTTGATTCTATATGGATCTTCCGAGGATATCACTAAATTGGCATTTAATCCTCAACAATGCAAAGAGGAACTAAACCCAACGGGCCATGCATTGGTGCCTTCCTAACCAGCAAGCTAAGCAGTTAGGATATAGGCCTATATACTGCTAATTCTATGAAGTGTGAGTAGGTATTATCACAAAATGGATCTCTATAGCAAATTGTACTAACAATGGAAAGACCCATACACTGTCTTTTGCTAGAGAGGTCAAGAAGTAACATTATCCGGATGGGAAAAAGGGTGTCCCTCAGTCCTCTACAGCTCTGGTTTCACTGTGCCTCATTCCAGGACTCAGGATCAACATCTGTATCCGTGCTGCCTCAGTGTCAGAACTAAGTCCCACCACAAAGCCTTGTCATACAGGGGAAGAAAAGCCAAAGACTGCCTGTTAATAGTTGTTAATGGAGCGTCTTATCTCCCATTCTCCACTCCAATGGGCTTTCATGAAAGGCAGCACTGATGTTGGAGTGTCATCTTACACTTTAAAAGCCCCCACACTCAGCATTTTGTACACTGGCAATTGGTAAAGGATGTCATGACAACCGGTGGCAGAATGGTAGCCTGAGGATGCACTATTATGATGATTAGACTTCCAGATTCGACTTCCAGATTAGATTTCCAGATTAGATTTCCAGATTAGACTACCGAAGCTCTCACCTTCACACTCTGGACTGCGTATTACAAAGGCAAGGCAACCCGTTTCTAACAATTCAATAAATGTGGTAATTCATCCAAACTCCTATTTACCTAGCACTTGCACTCAGACTTTGTTTTTATTGGATCTACAGACAGATTAGTCTTCTCTTTTTAGCAGTAGGCATTTGATTTCCAATCTGTATGTTTTCCCTGCGATTGTATTTTGAAATCTGCAAAAGGCAAACAGACAGCTGCAAGCCCACAACCAACCATAGAAATATAATCCATAGATGGCAGTTCCCATTCATGTCAACACCAGCATCCATTGCTAGTGTACGCATGAGTTTAAAAGTAAAATTGCCAGGGTAAGAGGTTACAGAACCATTCCATGGATTATATGTCTATAGCCACAACGCAACAAGCTGTAGCCTATATTTGGTGTGCATGCTGCCCAAATTGTGGCCTTCCAGATTGTAGGCATACCTATAACCGCCAAAATAAAGGAAACACTTTAGTGAACATTTTCCTGGCATGGTTTAGGTTCACTTGTAGAATCTATGGTAAGATGCATTGAAGCTGTTCTGGCAACTCGTGGTTGCCCAACAGCCTTTTATGTTATTGATTCCTTAATTTTGGAAGATACCTGTATGTGCTTGTGATCAAACTTAATCCACTGTTATTTGTTTTATAAACTGTGGCTCCAATCTGCTCTCTGGTGTGTTTTGAACAATGAGAGAGGGCACCTGTGGTTGGATAAAAAATTATAATATTTATTTTGCCTCTTAGGCTCACTACGGGCTAGGGTGCAGTCCCTGACACACAATTGACCAGTTAGGTTTATTTATTATGCTTTTTTTTTTTTTTTTTTGCAGTATATACAGCGCATTCGGAAAGTATTAAGAACCCTTGACTTTTTCCACATTTTGTTACGTTACAGCATTATTCTAAAATGTATTAAATCGGTTTTTTTTTCATCATCAATCTACACACAATACCTCATAATGACAAACTAAAAACAGTTTTTTAGAAATGTTTGCATATGTATAAAAAAAAAACAACATAAATATCACATTTACATAAGTATTCAGACCCTTTGCTCTGTACTTTGTTGAAGCACATTTTACAGCGATCATGACTAGTCTCCCAGTCCCTGCCACTGAAAAACATCCCCACAACATGATGCTGCCACCACCATGCTTCAACGTAGGGATGGTGCCAGGTTTCCTCCAGACGTGATGCTTGGCATTCAGGGCAAAGAGTTCAATCTTGGTTTCATCAGACCGCAGAATCTTGTTTCTCATGCGGGCTGTCATGTGCCTTTTACTGAGGAGTGGCTTCCGCCTGGCCACTCTACCATAAAGGCCTGATTGGTGGAGTGCTGCAGAGATTGTTATCCTTCTGGAAGGTTCTCCCATCTCCACAGAGGAACTCTGGAGCTCTGTCAGAGTGAACATCGGGTTCTTGGTCACTTCCCTGACCAAGGCTTTTCTCCTCCGATTGCTCAGTTTGGTCGGGCGGACAGCTCCAGAAAGAGTCTTGGTGGTTCTAAACTTCTTCCATTTAAGAATGATGGAGTCCACTGTGTTCTTGGGGATCTTCAATGGTGCAGACTTTTTTTGGTACCCTTCCCCAGATCTGTGCCTTGACACAATCCTGTCTTGGACCTCTACAGACAATTCCTTTGAAGTCATGGCTTTGTTTTTGCTATGACATGCACTGTCAACTGTGAGACCTCATAAAGACAGGTGTGTGCCTTTCCATATCATGTCCAATCAATTGAATTTACCACAGGTGAACTCCAATCAAGTTGTAGAAATATCTTAAGGATGATCAACGGAAACAGGATGCACCTGAGCTCAATTTCAAGTCTTATATCAAAAGGGTCTGAATACTTTATATTTCTGATTTAAATTTTTTATAATTTTGCAAAAAGGTCTAAAAACCTATTTTTGCTTTGTCATCATGGTGTATTGTGTGTAGAATACTGAGGATGATACTTTTTTAATCCATTTTAGAATAGGGCTGTGATGTAAATAAATGTTATTTATTTTTGGATTTTTTTCATTATTTAACTAGGCAAGTCAGTTAAGAACAAATTCTTATTTACAATGACAGCCTACTCCTGCTAAACCCAGATGACGCTGGGCCAATTGTGCGCCGCCCTATGGAACTCCCAAACAGGGCCGGTTGTGATACAGCTCAGGATCGAACCAGGGTCTATAGTGACGCCTCTAGCACTGGGATGCAGTGCCTTAGACCGCTGTGCCACTCAGGAGCCCAATGTGGAACATTTTGAAAAAGTCTGAATAATTTCCGAAGGCGCTGTATACAAAGCATGCTCTTTGCATGACATAGACTGATCAGGTGAAAGCTGGGATTCCTTATTGATGTCACTTGTTAAATCCACTTCAATCAGTGTAGATTAAAGGGAGGAGACAAGTTAAAGAAGGATTTTTAAGCCTTCAGACAATTGAAACATGGATTGTGTATGTGTGCAATTCAATTCAGAGGGTGAACGGGCAAGACAAAAGATTTAAGCGCCTTTGAACGGGGTATGGTATAAGGGGCCAGGCGCACCGGTTTGTGTCAAGAACTGCAACGCTGATGGGTTTTTCACGCTCAACAGTTTCCCATGTCTATCAAGAATGGTCCACCACCCAAGGAGATCCAGCAAACTTGACACAACTGTGGGAAGCATTGGAGTCAACATGGACCAGCAGCCCTGTGTAACTCTTTCGATACCTTGTAGAGTCAATACCCAAATTAATTGAGGTTGTTCTGAGGGAAAAAGGAGGTACAGTGCCTTGCAAAAGTATTCATCCCCCTTGGCATTTTTTCCTATTCTGTTGCATTACAACCTGTAATGTAAATGAACTTTTATTAGGATTTCATGTAATGGACATACACAAAATAGTCGAAATTGGTGAAATGAAAATATTTACTTGTTTAAAAAAAAAATTAAAACCGGAAAAGTGGTGCGTGCATATGTATTCACCCCCTTTGCTATGAAGCCCCTAAATAAGATCTGGTGCAACCAATTACCTTCAAAAGTCACATAATTAGTTAAATAAAGTCCACCTGTGTGCAATCTAAGTGTCACATGATCTGTCACATGATCTCAGTATATATACACACCTGTTCTGTAAGTCCCCAGAGTCTGCAACACCGCTAAGCAAGGGACACCAGCAAGCAAGTGGCACCAAACAGGTCAGGGACAAAGTTGTGGAGAAGTACAGATCAGGGTTGGGTTATAAAAAAATATCTGAAACTTTGAACATCCCACGGAGCACCATAAAATCCGTTAAGAATATGGCACCACAACAAATATGGCCCACCAAAACTTATAGACCAGGCAAGGAGGGCATTAATCAGAGAGGCAACAAAGAGACCAAAGATAACCATGAAGGAGCTGCAAGGCTCCACAGCGAAGATTGGAGTATCTGTCCATAGGACCACTTTAAGCCGTACACTCCACAGAGCTGGGCATTACAGAAGAGTGGCCAGAAAAAAGCCATTGCTTAAAGTGTTCACCAAAAGGCATGTGGGAGACTCCCCAAACATATGGACGAAGGTACTCTGGTGAGATGAGGCTAAAATTGAGCTTTTTGGCCATCAAGATAAACACTATGTCTGGCGCAAACCCAACACCTCTTGTCACCCCGAGAACACCATCCCACAGTGAAGCATGGTGGTGGCAGCATCATGCTGTGTGGATGTTTTTCATCGGCAGGGACTGGGAAACTGGTCAGAATTGAAGGAATGATGGATGGCGCTAAATACAGGGAAATTCTTTAGGGATACCTTTTTCTGTCTTTGAGACTGGGACGATTTGAGATTTGAGACTGGGACGGAGGTTCACGTTCCAGCAGGACAATGATCCTAAGCATACTGCTAAAGCAACACTTGAGATATTCATGTGGAAACATTTAAATATATTGGAATGGCCTAGTCAAAGCCCACTCTTCAATTCAATTGAGAATCTGTGGTATGACTTAAAGATTGCTGTACACCAGCGGAACCCATCCAACTTGAAGGAGCTGGAGCAGTTTTGCCTTGAAGAATGGGCAAAAATCCCAGTGGCTAGATGTGCCAAGCTTATAGAGACATACCCCAAGAAACTTGCAGCTGTAATTGCTGCAAAAGGTGGCTCTACAAAGTATTGACTTTGGGGGGATGAATAGTTATGCACGCTCAAGTTTTCAGTTTTTTTGTCTTATTTCTTGCTTGTTTCACAATAAAAAATATTTTGCATCTTCAAAGTGGTAGACATGTTGTGTAAATCAAATGAAACAAACCCCCCCAAAAAATCAATTTTAATTCCAGGTTGTAAGGCAACAAAATAGGAAAAATGCCAAGGGGGTGAATACTTTCGCGTATAAATATATTTATTTAGATTGATTTTTTTTCAATTGGTACAGACGCACACAATATCCATATGACTTGTAATTGGTAAAAGTATTTGTGAGGTAAGTGCAGGTTCATCCCTGTGAGACTTTGTTGTGCTGAGCCATTGTCAGCCTGCATAGACACCAGGCCACAATTTATTGCCGGATACGTTGCGTTAACCGGATGGAACTCTGTGTTTTCACCAGTGAGTAGAGAAATGAAAATAGAAATGCTGAAAGGCCCACGGAGGCTGAATAAATGAGCCTCTTCCTGTAAATGAAGAGGGGAGGAGGAATAAGGGAACATGAGTTAGTGTCTGTGGGGTGGGGAAGCTGGTGGTAGCTATTATGTTTTCTATTACGTTGAGCCCCCTTGGACAGTAATACATAGTGCTCCAGTGCTCTTGTAACTGATTATCAGACGATGTGCTAGCGTCGTACATGTATCAGCGTTGAGGCAGTTAGGATAATATCAGTTATCATTATTGCAGTATGTGCTTAGAAATTTAAATCCATTCCTCAACCTTGTGAAACAAAATGTGCACATCTGGTTGAAGTATTTGTTCACTTGTCTCAGTAAATGAAGACTACAGAAATGCAATGATGGGACCATGTCGTTGAGGCAACTTCATTGTTATTCTGGCCTTTGTGAAGGAGGAAACTCACGACTATGATATCGTAAGTGCCAAGGTTAACAGAAGTAGAGCATGCCTTTGTACGGTTCGAGTCTGAAGCTAGCGTACGGCAGTAGGTAAAGCTGCAGCAGTTTTACAGTGCAGTGTTTGTGTCATTAGAGTTTCATGTGAAACGTTGTGTCAGTATGCTCTTCCCCCTGGCCTGCCCTCCAGATGTGAGATAACATGTCAGATCTCCAACAATCTAATACCTCAAAGCCGATACAGAGATCAATAAGAGACCCAGCTGCACCGTGCTCAGGGGCTCTGATCCTCAACCCCCTTTTTATCAAAGTCCCCCATTTTATTTTAATTTTTTTTTACAGACGGCTATCTACTTTGCCAATGACAGTAAATCAGTCTCATGCATAACATATCACAGTATCTCCTAGCAAAAGGGCCCTGTTAACAAGCCTAGCGTTTCTCTGTATTATGTATATGATCTTAACCAAATCAGGTTTGCATGTAGAGTGGTGCAATGTGAGGACATACGTCCACTGATCTATATTAGAGCATTTGTCATTGTATGTGTTTTGACTGAAATCCATATCCTGATGGGCAGTATTGGAGTGGAATATAAAATGAGTGGTGGGTAACATGAGCTGACTGGATCTATAACAGTATTGACCAGCAAAAGCCTGCCTGTTTCACATTCTAATGCAGGCTGCACAAAGATCTTTATGCGTCAATCCACTGAGAAAAGAGAACCTAGATAGATTCCTGATTCTATTCACTCAGTCAATGCAAGTACTGTACGCTACATGATTCACAGGTTTACCTGTCACAAGTGAAACATTTTCAATCTATGTAGCACCCGCATTCCCCATTTCCACTCAAATGTGTATTTATCCACGATCAAAAGAAAAATGCTGGTTTGGAAAGTTAAATGTTTACTCACTGAATAATACCATACGGCGTTATATTTTTCAATTCAGTCTAAGTCACACATTGGCTTTACAGTTTGAAAGCTTATATATGCAAAACATATGTTTATTTTTCAAATCGTATTAGGAAAAGCTGTACTTACACTACACTACACTGTACAGCAGGTATCTGAAGACTTCATTTGCCCTCTTTCTGTACAGCAGCTTACTAAAACATGAAAAAGCCTTGTGTTCAGTCCACATTACTATATGAATCAATGTGCTGGAGGTGTGACGTTCTGTAATCACAGTGCTCTGGTCAAAAGTAGTGTTTTTGACCATAGGATGCCATTTGGATGCCAGATAGGATGCCATTTGGGATACAAGTTCTGTTCTGTCCAACGACTGCAGCAGCCATATCTGGAACGAGAGAGCCACCGCACCACTAATATCTCATTATCATGGATGGGCTGATTACTTTCCTATAATCCTGCCCTGTACCTCCATTTCCACCTAATTTGAATACATTTAAATATGGTATGTGTGCAGGTTGAGGGTGGCAAAGTGCTAATTTGATAGCTGGAGTGATGCAACAGGTTAAAGATGTTCCTGCAAATCCCAGCACTTTTTTTTTCTCGACCGTGGCATTCCTGTTTTTTCTCACTCTGGGTGAGTAAAGGGGAATGAGGTGTAACCTCTTTAGGAGCCATTGCCTCTGTGGCTACTGCTGCCCTAATCATCTACAGTACATGACCAAAAGAAAGTGGACACCTGCTCGCCGAACATCTTATTCCAAAATCATAGGCATTAATATGGAGTTGGTCTCTCCTTTGCTGCTATAACAGCCTCCACTCTTCTGGGAAGGCTTTTCACTAGATGTTGGAACATTGCTGCGGGGACTTGCTTCCATTCAGCCACAAGAGTATTAGTGAGGTTGGGCACTGATGTTGGGCGATTAGGCCTGGCTCGCAGTCAGTGTTCCAATTCATCCCAAAGGTGGTCGATGGGTTGAGGCCAGGGCTCTGTGCAGGCCAGTCAAGTTCTTCCACATCGATCTCAGGAAAGGGCCTTCCCCAAACTGTTGACACAAAGTTGGAAGCACAGAATCAGCTATAATGTCATTGTATGCTGTAGTGTTAAGATTTCCCTTCACTGGAACTAAGGAGCTTAATAACCCAAACCATGAAAACAGCCCCAGACCATTATTCCTCCTCCACCAAACTTTACAGTTTCCACTATGCATTGGGGCAGGTATCGTTCTCCTGTCATCCACGAAACCCAGATGAATCCGTCAGACTACCAGATGATGAAGCATGATTCATCATTTTGGGGTGGCAGCGTAGCCTAGTGGTTAGAGCGTTGGACTTGTAACCGAAAGGTTGCAAGATTGAATCCCGAGCTGACAAGGTACATATCTGTCGTTCTGCCCCTGAACCAGGTAGTTAACCCACTGTTCCTAGGCCGTCGTTGAAAATAAGAATTTGTTCTTAACTGACTTGCCTAGTTAAATAAATAACATTTTACGTACTACACGCTTCAGCACTCAGTGGTCCTGTTCTGTGAGCTTGTGTGACCAACCACTTCACAGCTGAGCCGTTGTTGCTCCTAGACGTTTCCACTTCACAATAACAGCACTTACAGTTGACCGGGGCAGCTCTAGCAGGGCAGAAATTTGACGAACCAACATGTTGGATAGGTGGCCTCCTATGACGGTGCCACGTTGAAAGTCACTGGGCTCTTCATTAAGACCATTTTATTACCAATGTTTGTCTATGGAGATTGCATGGCGGTGTGCTCAATTTTATACACCTGTCAACAACGGGTGTGGCCGAAATACCCGAATCCACTAAGTTAAAGGGATGTCCACATACTTTTGTATATAGAGTGTATGTCAATGTCAATACTGAAAACCCTGCACTCCATTCTCCACACCAAACTCTATAAAATATAGAAAAGCTAGCACAGTGATCTGACTGATACATTTTATCCCCACGGTACAATGCTAGTTGAGCTAGGCTATAATTGATCGCTGATCACAGCTGACCTGATTCGTGCTGCACTGCATTTCTTCTTATGGTCTTATATGATGTCATTTAAATTCCAAATGAAAAGATGGGCAACACAGCACAGAGGGTGCTTTATGTAGGATGATTCCTCAGCAGACGTTATTTCAATGCTTATTCAATGTTAAATGCAATAAGTGTTCTGGGAGAGGGGGTTAGGGAAGCAGGAGATTGTTTCTCAAACATGTGCTTTGCATACTGATCAGCCCTCAAAGATTGCATACACACTGATGAACACACACACACACACACACACACACACACACACACACACACACACACACACACACACACAATTAAATGGTCAAGAGCGTTCTGATTAGGTTAGTGTCTGTATTGTTCCTGTAACAGTGGTGGAGGATCTAAGCGCTCCTCTTTGGCTGAGTGAGCAGCCACATTTAGCATTATTAAATCTTGTCCCTGCCCCCAGAGAGAGCCCAAATTAGATTCTATGTGCTAATAGACTGTATGATATAGCAGGCCATTAAGACGGAGCTGTGTTGTAGGTCATTGTGATTCAGTCTGACATGGGCTGCGTCCCATATGGGACCCTATTCTCTATTTAGTGCACTACTTTGAACAAGGCCCGTAGGGCTCAAGTCAAAAGTAGGACACTATATTGGGAATAGGGTGCCATTTGGGACTCTGTACATATACACAGTCCCTGCTGGTGACCATACAGTGGCAAAGGGGCTGACCTTGGAGACATGGCACCTTATTCGTCGCTCTGGTGCCATTATGCACATTCTACACACATTTCACATACTGATATAGGACATGTATACAGGCTTTGCCTTGAATATAATGATAGTTGCTTGTGACTCAAGGGTTCTCATAGAAACCAGAGAGAATTCTGTCTGAGGGACCTTATGAGACATTGAAGGCATCTACGACAGTGAAAACATATCCAGCAAGTTTAACATTGCAGAGGAAACCAATTGTAAATTCTATTTACAATCAAGTGCCAGCGTATTGCAGTAGCATCGCTGTCTGTGTGAATCATTACATTATAACACCTCACTCCATTCAACTTGCCCAAACTATGCATTTGCATAAATATTTGTAGCGATGATCATTATCCCAACTCATATCAGCGCCAAACGCCATTCCCTACCATGAGCCTCGTATGAAATGCTCTGTGTCTGCTCGAATTTCAAGCTTTTCCCAAAAATGATATTAGGAGGATATAAAATGATTAGGGTAATTCAAACCGTGTTGCCTCCCACTTGCCCAAAATGATTAGAATAACTGTGGGGGAATCAAACAAGGCAAAAATCATAATGGTGTTGATATTTGATACACCTAATTACATATCTGAATATATAATTGCTCTATTAAGTTATCGGTCCTTTTAAAAGCACAAATGAAAACAATCATGCTATGATTTGTAATAATGCACTAGGAAGTTCACAGCCTTGAACTCTGGCATACTCTGTATTTACATATTCTAATAATAAAATGGTACACCATCAAATGAAGATGCCGGTTTGGATCCACATAAGCAAATAAGTCTGGGTTACTAAACAAACTGGTTGTAATGCTAAATCCTATCCTGTTTCCTTTGGAAGATGCAAAGGCAGACAAAGGCATGGTGGTTGGGGGGGAATAAATGTCATAACTTCACTGCCCCTAAAACAACAGGAAGCTAAAGGATTAGCAACATGAATCTACAGTACGATCATAGTGATATAAACAGTATATCACACACATACAGTATATTGCCATTGTCTCAGCTGAGTCTGTGTTGCGCACGTTGGTTATTTCAATGGACCGCTTGATACTGTTTTGAAATGTAAATGCTGTTGGTTTGTGATGCAGATCAGGAACGGATGTATCCTGGGGATTGATTGAATTATTTTTTCCAGTGAAAGCTATCATGCTATTTTCATTGCTGCTAAGTCTATATGGTAATGGAGAGAGGTGGATGATAAACACACTAATAAACGACCCTTAAGGAAAAGGCAGTGCACACCCACGGTATGATTGCTTCAATGAGCGACCTATCATGCCTCTGACCTCGCCATAAAATTAAGGCTTTCGATGGGCAAATATGAGCTGTGTGCGTGTGTGCGTGTGTGCGTGTGTGTGTGCGTGTGTGTGTGCGCGCGTGTGTGTGTGTGCGTGTGCGTAAAGTAGTTGTCTGGAGGCGAGAAGACAATTGACAGCCTAGACCTGTGGTGTCAACATCTCTGTGTTCAAAAAAGCTGACTATACATTGCACATTACTATGCTTTGGGCTCAATTTCTCTGTGGTTCGAATGGGAAAGTCTCCATCATAATTCTTTGTGCTTTTTATATATTGCACAGGAAATAATCTGCCAGACCTCACGCTCTTCCAGGAGCCAAACCAAACCAGACCGCTTAGGAGTCAACCGTCCATTGAGCTAAGTTGGGTCGCTATTGAATTTATTGATGTGTTTTATATTATATTGGGACCTACTCAGCTCCCTATTGTACTGTAGGTGACGGATGATTCGTAATCTCACACTCACTCAAAATGTACATTTATGAATGTGTAATGCAAACAGCACTTAAACGTGAGATGTTCAATTGCTCAGGTATTCAGGAGGAGATATTCCATATTCATTGCATTTTAAAACCCTATTTTAGCCTTATGTATAAAGAAATACCTTTTCTATAATATTTACATCACTCACCAAGGCTAATGTAAATAATTTCTCATGATGTCAGTTGTCTTTTCCTTTTTTCAAATTATGTATATTCTGAGCCAATCATTTTATTGTAATAATTCTACTCACGTAGTTAACGGAGCCATGTCCTCTTTCCTAATGAATATTTATAAGGTAATGAAAAGCAGTCTACTTTCTTCATCAATATATATTTCCAAGGACTTCTGGAAAAGGCACTTCAAAGGAACTACATCAAGGATTCCTTTTGTCTTTTCCACCGGTCTCATAGCCAAGTCCACAGACCCCCTCTCCTCTCTCTTGACGTATATCAATAAATTATTCCTCACAGGGTTCGCATATGATGTCTTACTCAAAAGAATCTCCTTGCTGTCATGAAAGAAAGGATGACACTGTGACAAACATCAACTACATCATTTTCAATGTGGAACAACAATACACCATCACTGAGCATCAGTTGCAAACAATGTCGACAAATAAGGAAAGGGAATATATTAAATATGTACTGACCCAATATAGTTGTTGTAAGTATTTGCGGTCAGAGAAAAGTTATGCCCTTCAGTAGAATCATTAGTCATTAGTGACATGCACTCATATTGAGATTTACCTTAACTTCTATTTCAGAGCATGAAATTACTGCTCCTGTTAGACTGACTGAGAACTAGGCCATGATAATCTGAGAGATGTGACAGGCATCAGTATTTCACCGGAGGTAAAACGGTAACACAGCTCTAACTAAAGCCAAGGAAAGGTAAAACAAAAAAAAACATTGGAGAGAAATAAACATCGACAAAATAACACCACTTCATTTTCTAGTTGCCGTTTTAGACCAACACAGAAGAAAAAGCTGTTGTGCACCTTCGGAACAAGGGATGGCATGATGAATCGAAGGTCATCTAGCTTTATTAGGACCTTGGAAGTTAATAATGCATTAGTGAGCAGAATGTCTGATTGATTGCATAGCAGACTGGGAAGCACTCCCACCCTGTCTCTGCCTGTGCCTTCCTGGGCTCTGGGCCCCAGCCTAGGGGATACTCCTGCCTCGCCACAACCTGCAACTCTGCCCCGGGCTGAGCAGGAGATGCATAATATAGTCATCATTTCTCTTTTGCAGAGGAGCAGGAAGTTCCCTGGACAACTTCCAAGGGCCAAGGAAGGACATGTGGGTTTTGAGGTGTTTGCCTCCTGCCTTTATATGGAGTACCACTACAACAAGCTGAGAATCCATTTCGGTGCAAGAATGCCACTTACTGCAGAGATCATGAAATCTTTAAATATGTTTGGTGCAGAGAAAGGCCAGTCGCAGGGCAAGGCTTTCCAGGTTGGTTTGATTTTATATGCTGAGTTAGGCAGGCCGAAATATGTCCCTGAGCAAGGGAATATTTAAGTTTTCAACTAAAAGTGGATGAAAAGGTGAATGGGTTCACCATTAGCGACTGACTGTCAGTGACAGATCCATTTTAAGCATAATTCCAGACATGAAACAGACAGGGAGTTTCAGCGGTGTGCCGTGAGGTGATTTGGTGTCTGGGAAGAGGGAGTGAACGTCAGGAATGCAGACAGACACAACAGCGACAAAGTAACAACTGTGTTAAAATGTAAGTGAATTTCTCAAACATACAAACCTCAATTTGATTGAGAAAGGTAAATGATCTTATAACCAATTCCTTTTGTGGATTGAACCATCGTAATAATTGTGTCTATCTAAGTGTCTCAGCACAAAGAACTGCGTTACATGGAGACATATTACATTTAACCTCAAGATATTGTGTGTACTAGGGAAATTAGTTCTATTTTGAGAAAACCACAAGGAAATTGCTGTTACATTTATATAACTGCTGTTAACTTAGTTGACCCTATTCGGTCCCACTTTAAATGACGTGCAGCTTATGAAGGCTTCATAAAGCCTTTATAAAGCCTTCATAAACACTGCATAAATGTGTCACAAATCATATATAACGTCATGTAATTGTCTATAAAGGGTTCATAAATATGGCATAACAGTGTGACATAACCAGCAGTGAAGGCTCCTCATAGGTGGAAGGGGAGGACCATCCTCCTCAGTGAATTTCAGAAAAATGTAAATAGTGAAACATTAAAAAAGTTATCTTTTTTAGATAAATCTGTGCTAAATATATTCACGTCACCAAATAATTAATGAAAACACTACTTTGCAATGAAGGTCTACAGTAGCCTCAACAGCACTCTGTAGGGTAGCACCATGATGTTGCCGGTTCTCACCCCCTTCCATAGACTTACACAATAATTATGACAACATCCGGAGGACGTCCTCCAACCTATCAGAGCTCTTGCAGCATGAATTAACATGTTGTCCACCCAAACAAAGGATCAGAGAATGAATTTATAGTAGTACTGAAAGCATAAGCTACAGCTAGCTAGCACTGAAGTGCATAAAATGTGGTGAGTAGTTGACTCAAAGAGAGAGCAAGACAATAACTGAACAGTTTTGAACAAATTAATTTCTGCAAAAATGAAGAAGAAGCAATAGCGAGAGAGAGAACGAGAGAGAGAGATAGCTATATATATTTTTTTTTACTTACTTAGCTAGTGATTGCGCTAGCTAGTTTAGACTAATCAAACATGCTATTTTAGATAGATGCTATTTTAGATAGATGGCTATGGCTATCCAACACTGGAAGTCTTCCAAGTCAAGGAAAGCTTTTGATTTTATGAATTTATTGCCACCGGGGCACACCAGTGCATCGGCTAAACTCCTTGCTGACTGTACACAGTACTGCATGAGTGTAGTGGGTTTACTAACGCATTAGTTCTAGTTGCTATGTTGACTATGACGTTATAATATGGTTACAATGATGCAGGCTGCATTTAATGGTTAGCGTTTATGATATGAAAGTTTGGCTTGGAAAGGTTTTTTCACCTGTTCACAGCCAGCTGATGTGTTGTGCACTGAAGTGCACAAGCAAAGGGAAAAGGTAAGAGGAGGAGAGTGTGTAGATGTGAAGTGGAATTCTACAACGATCAAAGGGATCATTCTGTATGTATGTGGCTGCTATGAAAGTGAACTGTGTTTGTGTGTGATCAGGGGCTTATTCATTCCGCCGATTCTGTTGAAACGCTTTTCTTAAACAGAAGCAAACGGGGATAAACATTCCTGAATTTCAACTATGAACTATTGGAATAATGATTACACCCAAAAACAGCTAGATGCAGGCGAGAGTGCGCTAGGCGGTATTGAATGTGTCAATGTCTGTCACCTTGATTACTAATTTCTCTCAACTTGTGCACCTACGTTGTAAACTTTCATTAATAAGCTAGGTTGTATCAACCTCGTGATGGGTATAGGGAAAATTTGAGAATCATGTAGTAGAATAAACCTATCGATGTTACTGTGAGCTGGGTGAATGGAATATCAATGACAGTTATCCAATTTGCAGTAAAATAAATAAAGCCATGTTCATTAAAAAAAAAACGGCCTCCCTCATCTTAAACGGCACCGACCACCACTGATAACCACCAATGTTAAATGTGACATAACCCACTATGTCAAAGATGACATAAACCTGTGCTTTATAAAGGGTGGCTTAAGCACTGCTTAATAAAGGCTTTATAAATCATATTAAATTGAGGCTTCACAAAGCATTTATAACCTTGCCATTCATCATGTTAGAGCATTGCAATGCCAGGATAGTGGGTTCGATTCCCGGGACAACTCATACGTAAAAATGTACGCAGGCATGATTTGAAGTTGCTTTGGATAGAAGCATCTGCTAAATGGCATATGTGATATTATATTACTCTAAAACATTTTTTAAGATGGCCCAACCTCTTTCCATCTTGGGTGCATTGCCAATATTCCTGGCAGCAGGTAGCCTAGTGGTTAGAGCATTGGACTAGTAACCGAAAGGTTGCAAGATTGAATCCCCGAGCTGACAAGGTAAAAATCTGTCGTTCTGCCCCTGAACAAGGCAGTTAACCCACTGTTCCTAGGCCGTCATTGAAAATAAGAATTTGTTCTTAACTGACTTGCCTAGTTAAATAAAAGTATAAAATAAAATATTGAACCTGACCTCAACTTTCCTGCTCTAAAGTACAGTCATGCACATATAAAAACGTTAGTAGGGCCTTTTAAAATCTCTTTGTATTTTTTGGCTAATACCATTTTCTTTTCAAATAATGTTTTCCCGGTTTTGGATTTCCCCCCCCCCAAAAAAAAGAAATTCACACATTTTTAATAGATTAACACCAAATGTAGATTTTCTGTGTTCACAAAAATGCTTAAACCACATCAGGGGACCGCTTTTGAGGTCTGGGAAAAATAAAATAAACTTGTTGAGTGTAGTTACCCTGTAATTCAGTGTGCATGCATTGTTGTTTGGTTAGCTGTGTTTCTGTAGTGCAGTAAACACCCATCTGATGGAGTTCGCAAATCAAATGCCCACTTGTTATGAAACTGGACAGTGAACAATGAGTAAGTTAACCTTTATTTATTGTAATTTTAATGAGTTTGTAGTAGTTAAGCATTGAGTTGGATTATATTGCTACCTCAATCATTATTTCAAATACTTTTGGTGACTTCAAAACAATTTCTAGCCAGCTGACGTTAGGTTGCTAGCTATACCAATATGAAAACTACACTGAACAAAAATATAAATGCAACATGTAAAGTCTCATGTTTCATGAGATGAAATGAAAGAGCACAGAAATGTTTTATATGCACAAAAAGCTTATATCTCTCAAATGTTATGCACAACTGTGTTTACATCCCTGTTAATGAGCATTTCTCCTTTGCCAAGATAATCCATCCAATTGACAGGTGTGGCATATCAAGAAGCTGATAAAACAGCATGATCATTACAAAAGGTACACCTGCACATTTATGGCAGCACCCAAGGGGCTTGAATTGCCGAGCTCTCCCTGTAGATTCTGCAGTAGTGTCCCCATGAGTGTCCCCATGATTGACAGAACAGAGAAGATTACATCCGCCTACGCTGGCTGCCCCTCCACCACAGAAAGCACTGAGCTAATCTGAGACACCTGCATTTTGTAGCTGCCTTACTCAAGAAAGAGACTATGATTATATGCGGCTTAATTAACTCAAGGAATTAGTATTTTTAGATTGTTTGCAAACTGACATGTGACATAAATTCATTCCAGAATAAAATGCAAAATAAGCTTATTTTCTTTTCTTCTTTTGTATTTTTTTAACTTAACATTCCCCACCTGTCCTGAATGACGAGTCTGCCCATCTCCCCATGTATAGTATTTCTGGTGCAGCACAGGCATGCACTTATCCAGATGGTTTGACAAAAAGCATTTCCTAACAGACCTGCTAACTTGCTTTGTTGTTACTTTTAAGATTGGAACCAACCATTTGTCCACCAGCTCAGGGACAAGCTACACTATTCACAGCCCTGTGTAGTGTTCAATGTAATTGCATTGCTGGACTTTTTAAAACTTATTTCTGTTGTTTAAGAAATTGACACATATAAGGAAATGTATGGTTTAAACATTGTATTTGTTTTAGCTGTTAGTGATAATTACCTCAGTGTTAATCCATTTGCGTTTACATCAAATCTGCAATATGTAGCTTTTTTGAGTGACCGACCAAATTCATATAGCATTTTGAGTCATAGATCTGTCACTCTCATTTTAACCAAGTCTAAGAAGTAGTAGATCTGTTCTATCTGCACAATTTCTATACTTCCCTTTCTTAAGTTTTGTTTTTGCATCTTTTACTTTCAGTTTTGTACACCAGCTTCAAACAACTGAAAATACAATATTTTTGGTTATTGAAAATATATTTCACAGCAGTTTAGATGGTTAAATTATTCTCTACATTATACATTGCTTGTTTTGTCACATAAACTGAAATTAGGCAACTATTTAAATTTTAGCAACCAGGAAATGACAGAGCGATTTCTGCATATTGCACCTTTAAGCATGTGTTATCAAATCAAAAATCAAATCAAATTGTATTGGACACATACACATATTTAGCAGATGTTATTGAGGGTGTAGCAAAATGCTTGTGTAATGAATGACCAAAGGGGGTCTGACTTTATAGTAAGTACAGCATCATATGATAAAAGGCATTTATGTATTTGTTATGAATTACCAAAGGGGTCTGCGATAGAGTCTTTATGGATGTGTTATGATTGACCGAAGGTTTCTCACTTTAAACTAAGTATTACAGCACACTACATAAAGTGTCAATAAATATGTTCTACAGATTTTTTTAAAGGTTCTCTCATGATCCACCGGCTACTGTAGGGTGTGAGAGGTATTTAAATGGCTTGATGGACCTGCAAAGCTCGCATTTGTGTGTGTGTGTGTGTGTCAGAGCCAAGATGATTTGGAGTAGTCCAACCTGAGACTACTGCAACAGGTGTTCCTCTCCTGTTCCCGTGCTGGAGACCAGGGCTTGATTACAACCTGTTATACAATGGTGCCAACATTTTGTAGCTGATCTTTCAGTGGGGGAGTGGGTGAATGTGTCAAGGACATGACTGGGCCCAGCACCGCACGGTATGGCTCGTTATATTGTTATGTGCGTGTTTGTGTACTGAGGAACATGTAATTTGGTTCCAGAAGAAAGCCACTTTCACTTTCCTTATGTTGGGGGCTTTCGTCAAGAAAAATGTTTGTGTAATGTCGTCCCCCGGCTATTGTGCACACAGCACTTATAAGCCTGGGATATCAACCACTCAAAGTTGGCCTTAGTGGGAGTGACTATATAATTCTATGGGAGGGACCTTACTGAGTAAAGTATTTGTCATCCTTTACTAGCAAAATCATTCCCCCTGGTCGTCACTAGTAAACACAGCCACAAAGTCATAATTATGGCTAAACCCTGCCCATTTCCACAATTTCTCTTCTTAAAATTCGTTTTTTTTTTAGCCTAACCTTAACCCTGACCACACTACTACCCTTATGCCTAACCCTAACCTTCAATTAAGACAATAAAGCACATTTTGTTTTCATGAATTTCTAGGATTTTAGCCAATTTTGACTTTGTGGCTGTGCAATCTAGTGGAAAACTAGATTAGAAACACTAGATTAATTAGCTAGCTAATTAGAAAAGGACATAACTAGCTAATGGCTTCATCAAGAAGAAGAAAGATGACACCCTTAAAATCTGTAGCCAATGTGTGTCGCGCTTGTGGGGAAAACTATCCCAATAAGAGTGACATACACAATCTCTTTATTGCCATGACATCTGACTGCTACGACAGAGGTGCACACGACACGTGATGGAAGGTATTGTAGGAGATGATTGGTTGGTAGATTAAGCCAATGAGCAATGCTTCTCCCGGCACTCTGTATTGGCTAACGAAGTCCAAGTTTGATGCGTTGCTCTACCAAACCTTCCGCGTATGTGTCTGCAAACGAGATTAGGTGTAATGTGACTAACATGACTTCACGTTAGAGAGCGTGCCATCCTTCAGCACAACATGTCACCCTTTATAAAGCACATGATTATATCATATTCGACATAGTGGGTTATGTCACATTTGACATAGGTGATTATGTCACACAGTTATGCCACATTTATCAACCCTTTATAAAGCATAGCATAAGGTTATAGATGCTTTGTAACACATTTATGTAGTGCTTATGACGGCATTATGAAGGCTTTATGAAGCCTTTATAAGCTGAACGTCATTTAAACCAGGACCAAATATTAATTGACCTGAGATGTTGGTTAATATTGCTGTAGTTTACATGTTGGCTAAGTTAGCTAAGATTGCCCAGGGCTGTTATTGATCATGTTCTGAGACACTTGTTTATAAAACACTGAAATCAAGTGGATCTGCATCAAACGCCAACGTAGTACATCATGTATTCCCAAGTGTAAGAAATAAAAGATCCCCCTCATTTGAATGTCTAAAGACTGGGGTAAGAAAAGCTATAAAAAAACAAAGGGTTAAACCTTAGAGTTTTTTATTAGATCCTTACTTCTAAGTCATAGGATATACTATTTTCTGCCACCGCCATATATCCATTCAACGTGATGAAAAGCATACAGTTAGACCATTGTATTTCAGACAGATTACACCACTCCTCCTATCACTCCTGAACGCCAAAGCATTCTTCATGTCAGTGCACGTTTGACAAATGAGTTAGAGCCGTGCTCTCACAGCCTGTTTGTCATCGTGACCATGACGAGATCAGGGGAGATCTGACTGGAGGCAAATGTCAATCTGCTCTCCCGTACTGCGCCCGTTACGAGCTTGTCTGGTGTGCAAGAACATTTCACTCTGTTCTCAAACCTAGCTAAAGAATAACGCAACTATGACCATGTCACGCTTTTTTATGGCTAAATCTTTTTCGAGTTATTTGGCATTATGGTTTCCCACATCTGTAGATTTTGTTGGAATATTATAGGTTTCATTGCGCCGCTGCAGTCATAAACACCGCAAGAAAAAAGCTGTTATTTCCCCCAGCTTAACAATGGCATGCTGTACCATACTGCATGCTGTACTGTATGTTTGAGAGCCAATGAGTAAAGGGTGAGACCTGGGTTGACAGAAAGCTGTGATTCCCAGTGGGAGCCATTGTGAGAAACCCAACTACTGGTAACGGCAAGCAAAGTCCCGCATCGTACACTGTTTCCTGTAATGGCCCGGAAGGAGATACCGTGGCCCTGAAGTGAGTCATTGAAAATGACATGCACAGATGTTCATGAGGCAATGTTGCAGTAAACCCATATATAAATCCCATCAATGAACATGGCACTAGAGCACATTCCCCACCAATTCTCCTGGCCAGACGATCTGGTCAACGGTCCCCAGTGATCAGAGAACCACAGAGAACCACTCCCTGAAGCTCTATTGCTCTAACTTTCTTTCAAGTAGACACAGGAGGAGGAGCGCAGGAGAAACGTATTTGCCACCTTGCTGGCAGAGGGCCTCTTTATGGATGTCTCATCAGAACAGATAATAAAGGGGCCTAGCTAGCTGCCATCAGTGGTCTGACAGAGCGAGAGAGGCAGGGAGGGCCGGGATTACACCACATGAAACAGAGGCTGAAGAGAGTGTCGAAAGGGCAGGCAGTGGGTTTAGGATCGTTAGCGATAGTAATGAAAATGGTACACTACTTCCCAACATTCTTCTCTTCTGAAGGGAGTTAGTGTTTTTGGGATGAGTGGGACTTGACGGACTGGTTAGATGTTGTTGTTCATAGCATTTCAACGTATTGTGTATCCATGTTGAGGAATTACACATTTTTGAAATATGTTGTTCAGTGAACACTACTCTAAAACACAAAATAAAAGAACTACAAACTCTGATAAAGGTTGTCGTTGGTTTGGCCTTGACAGAGGCATGTGGGCAGAGTAGAATTCGAATTTGTAATAGGACATCAGCACTTTTCCTCTTATTTCTGACCACTTTCTGTTCATATCAGAACAGCGTTAGGCACATTAGAGTGTTATGTTACAGCGTTATGTTATATCCCGACAGCAAGGGTTAATAATTGCTGTCTCCAACCATTTTAGTTTCCATATACACTGAGGGTGGCAGGTAGCCTAGCGGTTCAAGCTTTGGGCCGGTAACTGAAAGGTCACTGGTTCGGATACCCAAGCTGACAAGGTGAAAAATTGGTCTTGGGCAAGGCACTTAACCCTAATTTGCTCCAGGGCTGCCGTACTACTATGTCTGGCCCTGTAAAACAACACGTCACTGCACCGATCCAGTGTATGTGATAATAAAACAAATCATTGTTTTTCTTTGACTAGTTCAGCGTGGAACGTCTAAGTGGAGGAGAGTTCTTAAAGCACTTCAATTAGTGGCAGCTCAGTTAAAGTACTTACTGCCATTGTTATGGTTTAACGAGACATCCTTTTAACATTGCAAAATGGCTGCTGTGAAATTAAGTGATTCACTGAATGAGTCCAGACTCCAATAGGCACCACAGGTACTTTAAAGCAATTGAAAAAGTGTAAGGAATAGGTTGAATCAATACGCAGTTTTTTTCCACTGTGCTGTCAACTGCCTATTGTTGATTTTCAGAACGCAACACAAAAGGCTGGCAGGCTCCAGTGTAAAAATAGCTGGCACCCTGTATGGCAAGTGGAGCATCCCCGGGAATAATTGTGAAAAGTGACAGTGGAAGTGATTTCAAGATCAAATGATTAACATTCCCCAGTCTGCAGCTCATCGCCTGGGCTTAGTGAGAGAGAGAGAGAAGAGCCTGCCTGCTGAAGATGGGAAACAGCACAGTATGGCGTGTGGTTTAGATATTGTGCTGCACACCTGTTCAAACTCAAGGAAGACTTTCTTTTATTGAGACAGCACGGGGAGGGGGATGGCGGGAGAGTGGAAAGGAGGGAGGTATGAAGGGAGGGGAGTATGGAGATGATGCAATCCATTCCGTGTATTTCTGCTCTGAGTGCCGCATGCACACTTCGACCCGGTTCGATGCCCTTTTGAATCCAGGTTATGTCTCGACTGGGGGTCCCGTGTGTGTGTGTGTGTATGTGTGTGTGTGTGTGTGTGTGTGTGTGTGTGTGTGTGTGTGTGTGTGTGTGTGTGTGTGTGTGTGTGTGTGTGTGTGTGTAAGTGTGTGTGTGAGAGAGAGAAAGAGAGAGAGTTTCCCAGTCTGCTATGAGAGTTTGTATGTGGGTGTGTATGTGAGTGTGTCTGGAGCGATGGGGGGGTTATGGCTTAAGGTGCGTGGTAGGTGGTAGGAGGAAACTGTCAATGGGACTGCTTGGTTCTAAGTGCATCCAAAGCCTCCAAAACATCTCCTATCCCTCAACTCATGAAAAGTGAATTGTTTTGACTCTCCAAAACAAAAACAAAAAACGGATAAAGTGATGTGGCGTTTTAAAAATAGAAGCGTTCCATTTACCTCATCGCAAACAAAAGAAAAGCATGGAACGATCACAACAGGCACTTACAGTGCAACACACAGTGCAAATTATCACTACACATCTAATTCACAGAAATAATGTATATTTAACCATATCATGACATATGAACATGCAAAGTTGGTAGCGATTCAAATCTAATTAAGAGTGCCACAAAATATTGATGAATGCCTCTCAATGGGAGCCTGTGTGAGTGAGTGGACACAGAGCTGCTTGGGTTGCCCACTGTGGCAAACTTCATTATACAGATGTAGGATCTTAATGTGAGCCAGTTTGCTACAGCAGAACTGGGGTTGATACATTTACTGTGAAGGCAAATCAAGTCTGACATTTTAAAGTGGAAATTACAAACTTCAGAAGCCTTTTAAACCTTGTATACACTAAATGTTCAATTATTAGCAACAAATAGTAATCAAATTCAGATCATACATCTGTATATGAATGATGACTGCAGAGCTGAAGGAGCTCAACGGTACCAAACCAGAGGAGTGTTCTGACTTCTCTGCGTACTGCAGCTTTGTTAAAGATTTAACACGCAGCCCCTCTTAATTATGCATCAAAGTAATTGTTCATCAGTGGAAAACACTGCATATATTAATTGTTCAGTATTAGACCATGGTTGAAGAGGAGCCACCCCACACACCATGCAGCGCTGACAAGGGCCTTTGGCAACCTTACAGAATATCTATCATCGCATGGATGTCCAACAGTGAGCTGCGGGAGAAGTAACACCCCATTTCTGACACCTTTTTTCCCAAAAGTGCTAATATTGGCACCATGGAAAGTGATATGAGTTGATACGGGTTTCACAAAGGTGAGAACCAGCCAATGTTCCAGCAGCAGTTATCAGTTTCCAAAATTTAAACAATTTAGTTCAAAATGTTATGTTACCAAGTAGACCCACTTTTTTGATGAAAATCAATTAGAGATCACTTAAACTGTACAAGAAAAGCAAACTAGCCACAGTAAACATCTCTAGTTGCCAAAAATCAACAACTCAAATCACACGTTTCTAAAGAGAACCATCTCCAACCAAAAGTGTATTTCCCTCTCAGATAGATGTTATGTGAGGACATTATTTCTACCAGAGTCCAGCTCCATCCACAATCCTCTCCTAGATGATTTTGTGGAGGTTAGGTGAGCTGCATGCTGCAGAGGCCAAGTCCTACAGATGGCAAGAGCAGTGGGACTCCTGGCAGGCAGCCGCCTGTAACAGCCCAGAGCAGCTGCCTGCCTCAGCCTCGTCAACAGTCTACACAATGAAATAAAGTCCAGTCTGGAGGATTAATGCTGTAAACTCTGTAAACTCTGTAAACTCTGATCTGATGGAAAAGGCTAGTAGGATGCTAGTATGAACGTGTTACGCCTATTCAATTTTTTTCTCCAACAATAGCTTCTGTCCATTAAATACCTCGCAAGTCAATTACCAGGCAGGGGGTCGTGCAGCATCATGCTCTTTCTCTTCAGGGAATAGGCAGTCTGTCATTTCCATCATAGTTACGTATTGACTGCATGTATATTTTGAAATTACAGTGCTGCGTCGAAAAGAATAGGCCAAGTCTGACAGAATATCCGGTACCGCCAGACAACAATTAGTTTTCATTTACTTAAATGTGAACGTTAAAATCTAACATTCGCTGTATGTTTTGCGGGCAGTCCCCTATAAACATTCAGCTTACCACTCCATTATTAATTTAACTGCCCTTACTCCCATAAAGGTAAAGAAACATGTCTCCATCATCCCCACCTTTCTGCCCTGCACAACATATAGCCTCCCTGTAGCTCAGTTGGTAGAGCATGGTGTTTGCAACGCCAGGGTTGTGGGTTCGGTTCCCACGGGGGGGCCAGCACAGAAAAAAAAAAGATGTACGAAATGAAATGTATGCATTCTCTACTGTAAGTCGCTCGTAAATGTAATGAATGATCGGCCATCTCTTTGAAAGCTATAGCTTCTTGACAATATGTCAAACACACCTGATATGGCACGGTAGAACGTGCACTGCCCGTGAAGTCTCTTGGTACCTATTCCACGCTGTCACACGGCTTGCGATGAGAGAACAATTTGTTCAGTCTGCTCACAGTCTGAAATCATAACAGCGTGCCATTATTATTTGTCTTATCTTTCCAGAACAATTCCTTTATCAAGCAGTCTCTCTTAATCAGTTATCCTTGAGATAAGCACTGCTGTGTTTAAGTGTTACAGTACATTTGACATAATTTAGCAGATGCTCTTATCCAGAGTGACAATTAGGGTTTAGTGTGTTGCCGAAGGGCATACCAACAGATTTCTTACAGAGTCGGCGATTCAAACCAGCAACCTTTCGGTTACAGGCCCAACGCTCTTAACTGCTAGGCTACCTGCCGCCCACAGTGAATTGAAACGTACATATGCCAAGGATATGAATATGACAAGTATTTTAACAATCAGAATTACCCAAATATTAGGGCGAGCACAATCAAACGAGCATTGCAGCCCCAGTGGAGAACACAACCATTATATTATGTCAGATCAGAGCTACCCACAGCCTACGTGTGACAAAAGGCCTGTGTTTTCCCGATGCATTTTCTTTTTAGCTGGGTGTTTGTAAATGGAAGGAACAGCAGAGGCTTTGAAGACGTTACACAGAGAGCTATTCTGCAGCCCGTACAGAGAAGAGAGAGTGTTTCTGATCTCTCGTTATACTTCATTTGAGTCTTTGAACGCGTTCAGTGGGTATGTCATTTTTGACGAGGGGAAGGAATAATAGGATCACTTAGAAATAAAATACAATGGTAATTGAATGTACCTGTGTGTGTGTTTTTGTGTGTGTGTGGTCTTCAGTTACATCTTTAAAAGGTCCTCCAGTTTCTCTAAGCTTGATATTGATTTGTAAGTCAATCCTCTTGTTTCCAGTCCTCATCCTTTGCACATTGATGTACAGGCTGTTTGTCAATCGGGTCATTTATTATGGGCCTTTTGCTGGCATGCTTGTCCAAAAATGGTGTCTGTGGGCCATAATTACAGTAGACCTACTGCTCCATAGTGACCCAGCATCGTCCGGGTTTGGCCGGTGTAGGCCGTCATTGTAAATAAGAATTTGTTCTTAACTGACTTGCCTAGTTAAATAAAGGTTGTAATTACGAAGATGATGGATGCTTGATTGTTGATAATTACGATGACAACAACAATAACCTTCAGCCACTGTTGGAGAAACTCCAAGAAGCATGGTAGCAATGTTTGTCATCAACCTCTTCCTCTATATGGTGTAATCTCTAAGTCCTACTCTAGTCTCGAGTGAGAATCAAAGCCTAAATAGCCTAATCCACCTATCAGCAGGCTCGGGTCGACAGGTTATTTCTCTTCGCCGCAGAAATGGCAGGATAAAACGGGATGAAAACACTTCCACCAGTGTCGGTGGGAGTGAGATAGTGAGATATTTGTGAGGAGTCAGTGGAGTGGAACTTGTTGGAATATGCTGTTTGGAACACCTCACCCCGAGGTGTATTGTGTCTGGCCTAGTGCTGACGTGGGGAGCTGACAGGGGCAGAGCCAGAGACCTCCAGTGAGGGCACGAAGCCCATGCAAACAAGAGAACAATTACAGGGGAGCTGTCTCTCTCCGGCTGGCCATGCTGCTGCTCCTTAACACGCCAAGTGATTGGTTGCTCACTGAACTGAAAATGTGAACTTGAAGCTTTGAGGGAGGGAAAAAAATAGTTGAGAAACACATCACTGTTCTCGTCAAGGTCAGTCAGAGGATTTCCACTATTGTGAGTAACCTACTATTACAGCCATCACCACATCTACGAGCCTAAAATGGATGCTATTTTATCAATGAAAATCATTACTATTATATTATGTACAATTGCCATGTTATGGTATTTTCTTGAGAATAAGTGCAGTTTGTTTGTGAAGCAAATGCCCATTTCCAGGACGAGTTATCAGTGAAATTAGCATATGGTTCTTAATAATAATGTTTTCAAAGAGATCCTCTCACCCTCAACAACTCTTGTCAGAGTTTTCTTCACAGTTTGTTTTGCTGCTCCGTATATATCCTACAGCAAAGCTGATTGTATCACAGCTTAGCTGACTTTTTCAACTTTCTGGCAACTCTGCTTAAGATAGAGCAAATTTGCATTAGACAAGCTCTATGATTCAACAGAGTCCACGTTAGAATAAATTCGGTGACTGAATGATAATACCAAGCAACATTGTCCTCAAGCTTTCACCAATCACACAAACAAGGACTGTGATGATGTTTGAGTCGTGGAAAATGTAGCCTACCTGTTGTGAGATGCCATGTCAAGAGTAGCATGTGTGTGAGCCTATGAAAGTTTGCGTGAGTGTGGGCCTACAAATTTTGAAGGATAAGATCTACATCCTAAGGCCCCCTGTGATATTATAAATGACAAGAAGGTTCTAAGAATATACCCTCCGGTAATCCTGTCATCAGTGTTTGTCTTTGCTCAGAATTGTGTTCAAATAGTGTTACAGTCAACGTAAATGTGTTCGGATCCAGAACATATTATAGCGGTAAACATCAGAACCTTCCAGAGTGAAGCACTCCTGTCTCTCTCTTTGGATGTTGTTCCCTCTTCCGTCGACAGTCACTCAATTATGCATGTGCCTCCTGGCTGCAAGAGAACATACCTTCCAGCTACAAATTACACCCAGCTCAAACAATTACCCACCTGACAGACTGGTGAAGGACTTAATTACACATTTAGCATCTTCTAATGCTACAGTTAGAGAGCTGTTTGACTGTATTTGCTGTACTTGATCAGCAAACTCCCATTGTCCTACAAGTTATCATCAAGGCTCTCAGAGTTTTTTGGGTTGACAGACAGTGAACACCTAGGTACTGTACAGCATATTTACCTTTATTTAACTAGGCAAGTCAGTTAAAAACAAATTCTTATTTACAATGACGGTCTACCCCGGCAAAACCCTAAACCGGATGACACTGGGCCAATTATGTGCCGCCCTATGGGACTCCCAATCACGGCCGGTTGTGATACAGCCTGGATTCAAACCAGGGTCTGTAGTGACACCTCAAGATGCAGTGCCTTAGACCGCTGCGCCACTCGGGAGCATATATCAAATGTAATATGTCATTTTGGTATAGAATCCACTCGTCAGTATGTCCTCTCATTGCATTCTAGACATATTTCAGCTGAAACCTCACACAATGTTAATCCCTAAGTCTTGCTAACATTGTATCAGTCTGAACATTGTGCATTTCGACATGTCTACATTCACTACACTTAAATCCATAATGCATGCTAATGGGCATATCCGGGAGCTACAGGAGCCTACACGTAGAACATGCTTTGATTATTCCGCAAGCAGAAATATCCCACCTGTGATCATGGTATGCTATTATGGGGCATTTAACCATGAGCAACTTTATGATCCTAATTTCATGGACAGACTAGTGGTTAAAGCCAATTAGCTTTTAGTTTGGTTGAAAATGAGAGCAGTATAGAACTGGCACTAACAGACTTTTAATTCAACACTCAATCTGTATTATAATGGTGAAAGTCAGGCTTGCCTGGTCTGGTTTTATTGTTGTATGCCTTATTATCACATATATCTGGACCAAAAAAAAGGCTTTTAGGTACAGCATGATCAAGCAGAAAAGAATCATCTCATCATGGGTTGTGCCGTGGCGGAGATCTTTGTGGGCTATACTCGGCCTTGTCCCGGGATGGTATGTTGGTGGTTGGAGATATCCCTTCAGTGGTGTGGAGGCTGTGGTTTGGCAAAGTGGGTGGGGTTATATCCTACCTGTTTGGCCCTGTCCGGGGGTTTCATCGGATGGGGCCACAGTGTCTCCTGACCCCTCCTGTCTCAGCCTCCAGTATTTATGCTGCAGTAGTTTATGTGTCGGGGGGCTAGGGTCAGTCTGTCACATCTGGAGTATTTCTCTTGTCTTTTCCGGTGTCCTGTGTGAATTTAAATATGCTCTCTCTAATTCTCTCTTTCTCTCTTTCTTTCTTTCTCTCTCTCGGAGGACCTGAGCCCTAGGACCATGCCTCAGGACTACCTGGCTTGATGACTCCTTGCTGTCCCCAGTTCACCTGGCCGTGCTGCTGCTCCAGTTCCAACTGTTCTGCCTGCAGCTATGGAACCCTGACCTGCTCACTGGATGTGCTACCTGTCCCAGATCTGCTGTCCCAGACCTGCTGGAACCCTGACCTGTTCACCGGACGTGCTACCTGTCCCAGACCTGCTGTTTTCAACTCTCTAGAGACAGCAGGAGCGGTAGAGATACTCTCAAAGATCGGCTATGAAAAAGCCAACTGACACTTACTCTTGTGTTACTGACTTGTTGCACCCTCGACAACTACTATGATTATTATTATTTGACCATGCTGGTCATTTATGAACATTTGAACATCTTGGCCATGTGCTGTTATAATCTCCACCCGGCACAGCCAGAAGAGGACTGGCCACCCCTCATAGCCTGGTTCCTCTCTAGGTTTCTTCCTAGGTTTTGGCCTTTCTAGGGAGTTTTTCCTAGCCACCGTGCTTCTACACCTGCATTGCTTGCTGTTTGGGGTTTTAGGCTGGGTTTCTGTACAGCACTTTGATATATCAGCTGATGTAAGAAGGGCTATATAAATACATTTGATTTGATTTGATGTCATTTGAATAGAGCTTGAGCAACCAACTACTGTAGCTGGCATGTGAAGGGAAACAAATTCACAACTCTTATTTTGAGTCACTGGGGTCAACACACAATTAGAATGCACCTGAGACAGACAGCTGTGTTGGCAGTGAGTGGGCTGGGCGTTGCAGAGGGTTCTGGAGCGTTGGAGCACACTACACAGTTTGCTTTTTTTTTGGAAAGTGCTTGAACTTTTTCCCGAAGCTGGGCAACAGGATTAGGCTCCTTGAAGTATTTTTATGGCTCAGCTGCTGTAGTACAAGGTCAAGATATGATCTATTGTGTAAACATGCCCACAGTGTTCCTCACGTCTTCAATTTTGATAAATAGGTATTTGATGTTTAAGTCACGACACTGTGACAGCAAAATAAAACATAACACGTCTCTCTGCTGTTCTGCAACAACAACAAAAAACTCTCAACAATAAATATGTCCTTATTCTTCATACTGCCAATCTCAGTTGTTATAGAGCTCTTAACCCCACCAAAACGTAGAATGGAATGCATGGAACTGTTGTTTGTCTCATTTTTAACCTTTGTCTGCAGTACTAGTCTAGCAAATAAAATGGGATTACTTAGATGCAACTTTCATCAAATGTATATCCATAACATTGCTTAAAAATTCTGATCTGTCTGAGCCCTCAATCAGGCAATGAAATTCAGACAGTATAATTCAAACAGCAATGAAAGGACAATAGGATATGACCACTGTTTGTTATCCAATAGGAAGCATTGATTCGGATGCCAGAATTTGAGCGCTGTTTAAGACTTGGGGTCAAGTGTCAGTGTCTTCATTTAAACCAAGAATGATAAATATAAACACAGACTACGTAAACAGGGAAAATGAATTGAATAACATATTTATGTTTGCTATGTTTGAACAGTACAGACTCTATTTTTGCTTGGACTGCAGGCGAAGTCTCAGACACCAAAATGATCAGTTACACCCGCAACATTGGAGATGAACATAATTGTAAGACTGCCTCTGACACAAGCAAACCAAGTAACAGGACTTGCTTGAAAAGTCAACAGTGTACCGGTAGCAGTCCAAATAATTAAATAGTTATCTACAATAGGTTTTTATACCAATTCATTCAAAATTACATCACTGCAAACATACTGCTTGTGTGTGACAGAGAGGGCTGAAAATAAAAGCAGAGTTTCATTTCCTGAGACGAGTCCTATGTTTTATTGAGGATATGTTAGTAATATTCATCAATGCAATTTCTTTATTTTGACACGACAAGTTTTTGATCAGTCGGGTCGGCATGTGTCTGGCGTCGTTGCCTCGGCGGTGGTGTGTGCAAAGTCAAGGTTTCTCTCTAAAAATAAAACATCTGGCTTTGCTCGCAACTTCCAACTGTTGCCGATTGACATGGTCCATGGGGGACGTCGGGGAAAATATGCAGGATCTAGATCATGACGCCATAAATCTGCTTAGCGGTTTTTTCCAGGGTCTGAAAAAGCAGATTCATGCCGACATAATTGCCAACATGCTTCAGAGCGGGAACTACTTTAAGAACTTAAGATATTAAATCTAACGCACAACCATTCACCATACCACTATCCACAGCTTCATTTCTAATTTGGCTCTAGTCTGGAGTAACAGCAGAAAAGAAGAACATGAAAACGTCTGATGTTATTAGTTTTCCAACTCGGGGAGTTCCTGACATGAACCATACAAACTGCATTCCATTCCATCACAGGGATTGGAAAGAAAGCACCTGGCCTTGACTGTTTGCTTTGGATACAGCGGCAGGGCAGTAGTCCCCTGAAAATCATCAGTGGAAGGAAAGCCTGGCTGAGTCCAAGTCATTCCCTCCATTCTCCATTTCTTTCACAGGTCAAATAAAGAGAGGGAGGATGAAGCAACACTCCCCCCCCCCCCCCCCCCCCCCAACTCAGAACAATGAGTCACTGTTCATCCTCAATGGCACCTCGACATGTAGGATAATTCATTAGGTTAATTGCATTTAAATACTCTGCTCTCACTTTCTTTTTCACCGACTGTTTAGCTTTTTTCCATAAAGAACCATCTTGGAATATTACAGAATGGGTATGAATGATCAACTGAAAGCAGTATTTCCCATTCCCCATCGGGTCATAAGGCATGCTGTGACTGATTGCACATGGGAAAATATTGCATGTTAATTTCACATCCGACCTTGCCGTTTTCAGAGGAATGTGGAGAGTCAACCTCCCTTATGGCAGTTATCACAGCACTGAAGTAGCAGTGCTTCTGACATGGAGGAGGCTTCCTACGCACTTTATGCTCGTACATGGACAAAGTACACGGACAAAAACTGTCAGTAACTAAAGGACTTGAGTCATGAACATAAAACGGGCAAACTTGTCTGCTTTTAATTCAGACCCTTCCCTCTGCTGAGGCTCTTTAGTGGAAGACTGCATGGGAAGATTAACTCACCAACCAACTGCTCTGCCTCTGCTCTGTGACTGTGGTTAGAAGAGCTAAATATATCGCTGATTGTGTTTTATTTATTCTTAGACCCCGTAAACAGAGTGGTGTGCCCGTTCTCACACTGTTTATATACCCCTTACTTAAATTATACCTATCCGTTGCCTTTCGTCCCTGTCCGTGAAGCTCTTCCATTAAAGGAGGACCTGTTTGACGATGCCACATGGGTATTTAGACACAGGAGAGAACGGATGGATACATTTCAGATGTGCTCCCTGGGTCTCCTGTGGGATGTTTCCATTTCTATGCAGGGGAGGAAATTCTCTATGCGGCCTCTGGGAATACTGTATCTTAGGTGCCTGTGCTGCTGCTATTTCCACTCGATTACCTTAGCTCAAACTGCTGCAGTTATTCCAACATCCCTTCTGTTTAAATATCTCCATGAAGCAGAGTAAATGCATTAAGGGGGTACATAATAAATGCATGTGTGTGCATGCTTAAAAAACATACACGAGGGAGTTGCCTCACGCGACAAAGACAGCTGGAGATGATTATTTTCGTATCACGTTTTGGATAATGTAAAGTGGGGGGGGGGGGGGGGCTTGGCCACAGTCCAAAAAAGGAGGGGAGGAGAAATGAGTGTCTGACTTGTTCTCCCTCTCCTCCATTTATTCCTAGAATGTAGAGATTTATTTCACAGTCCCCTGGACGTTTATAGGGACCCGTGGCTCTGAAAGGTTTAATCTGGTACATTTCCACTGCAATATCTTTTCACAACACAATAGATATTTTGGTTTCAAATCAGTTTATCATGCAAGTCCTTTTCTCATCCAATTCCCAACTGGCATCTTTTTTTCAACTACTGCATGGGTTGCCAGGAATATGCATTGTAGTCCCAATTACAGTATATGGCAGCCAAACAAAATGCTAACTAGGCCCAATTGCCTCGCCAACCTAGGGGGACAGATTTGTTAGAATTTAATTTGTATGCTTGATCATCCACAAACTGACAGCCAAAGACACTATCAAAGTTCCTGAAATTAATACATTTGCAGCCCATGGATGTTTTAATAAGCGATTGTGCTGTATAGTGCATTGCATTGCAGAATTCTGTAATGTAATGAATGTTAATCCGACTGCCTTGTTTAAGACGCTACAGTACATTCTCTCCATGCAGCTCAATGTACGCACAAACTGACATTTGCCTTTTTATCCCAGTTCTTTTGTCTTACCACAACAACAAAAGCATCTGAATTAAAAAGTGGGTTGTTTTATTATGAAAAATCACAACCTTGACTCGCAAGGACAGTGTAATACGCACAGTTCAATTCTGTATTTATTTTATTAATATTTATTAGAAGGGCGAGTAGGACAACCGAGGAATAAGCAAAAATATGTTTGCCACAGCCCAAGCTGCTTATCAGAGCAGTAATGTATCTAGTTCTTGGTTGAACAGTCTCTATTCCAGTCCAATGGCTGTTACTCGATACAGAGCTGAAACAAAGTACATCATAAGTAGCTGCCCACTTCCACACAATTTTTTTCTCTCCAATTGGTAGTAGTTAAGTCTTGTCTCATCGCTGCAACTCACCTGGCAACCTAGTCAGCGTGCACTGCCACAGGAGTCGCTAGTGCGCGATGAGACAAGGATATCCCTGCCGGCCAAACCCTCCCTAACCTGGGCCAATTGTGCGCCGCCCCATAGGCCTCACTGGTGGCACAGCTAGCACTAAGATGCAGAGCCTTAGACCACTGCACCACCCGGGAGGCCCCACACCTCTTTTAATGATCAGAAGAGGACATGGGCTGATATGTGGAAACACGGGCTACAGACTTAGGGAGCCCAGAGGTATACAGGTTGGATGGTCAGTGTTGTGTAGCGTGAATGGACTGCTGGGTCTATGTTGTGGGCTGGAGACATGATTGCTGCCAATCAAGCCAATGTCTCCTTGTGGGAGAGGTGATTACAATTATTATTGTCACTCTCTGTTGAGGGGGCGTGTGCAACCTCAGTCTGGATCATTCAATTGGAGACACTATTGATAGTATTGACAGGGTTGTCAGTGGTGCTCAATTATAGTGGCAGGTCTCAACTTCTGCTGAGTGACATCTCACTTTGAAGGTGATTTAGTCTTGTCGATTGTCTCACTGGCCTTTTTCCAGTCTGTGTTCCCATGACAAATTGAATGACCTAAAAGGTCATGAGGTTTATGAGCACCACTACAAAATAAATAGTGGGGGTACGCCGTACCGGTAAAACGTGAGTCTATCACAATAATTAAAACAAAGATGTCAAGAAAACTATGGACATGTCAGCTGCATGAAAATGTGTGAATTGACTTGAAAACGGGTAGCCCAAGGCTGGCAGATGGCAATATTGAGTCGTTTTAGCTTACCGCCCAAAGTGAATGCACTCGCAACCCCCATGGACAGGTTTGTACGAAAAACATTCAGGTTGCAAAGGCATAGATTTCCTCATTAACTCTATTTAATGGTGGAAAAAAAGGGAAAAATGTGCTTACATTCTTTATGAAACACCACATTCCTCAACTAGAATAGCTAATGCTAGTCCCGGATAGTCTCCAAATGTATCACGGCTCAGGCTAAGACCCAGATGCAGACACAGGAGGTGGATAGTACGAGTCTCAGAGTTTATTATAGAACAAGGGGAACGCAAAAGGTAAGTCAAGGCAGGGAAAGAGTCATAATCCAAATCAGAGTCAAGCAGGTACAGGGTGGCAGACAGGATCAGGACAGGCAGGAAGGTCAGAACTGGGAAGACTAGGGAAAAAATGAAAACTAGAGCACAGGAACACGCTGGTTGGACTGGCAACAGACAAACAGAAAATGCAGGTATAAATACACAGGAGATAATGGGGGGAGATGGGTGACACCTGGTGGTGGGGGGGGGGGGGGGTGGAGACAAGCACACAGACAGGTGAAACAGATCAGGGTGTGACAAAATTGCTTTGTAGTTAGAGGAGAATACAAAATGTTTGCCAAAGAGGAGACTGAGACGAGTTATAGGATTTCTTTACTAGGCCTACTAGTCCCATGGAGATCATAGTAAATTAATAGGGATTCTATATATAATTATTTGATTAGAGCCATCATTTTTGTTGGTGCATTCGCAAGTACTCACAGACATAGGTCCATACGAAATAAATTCTACTTTCACCCCCGCTTACAACAACTTTTATAACACTGTTATGAAGTACACTTGAGCACCATCAGTAGCATGCTTGTCATATTTGTCTCTCATTTTGAAGAGGCAGTAATTGTGGGTTTGATTACTTGTTTGTTGTGAGTGCTTGTTTGATATGAGATTAGCGTATTAATTGAAGTACATGTTCAGTGTCAGATTCCATTTTCTCCTCCTGTATACCTAATCAAACTGCATTAGGAAAGCATGTTTTAATCCCTGCCCTGTATAATCACGTTAATGCAGCTGCATGCAGTTGAGATACAGGTAAATGCCCAAATAATGGAAACACTTGAGTAAATGAAGGATATAAAGTATATTGAAAGCAGCTGTTTCCACACAGGTGTGGTTCCTGATTTAATTAAGTAATTCGCATCTGATCATGCTTAGGGTCATGTATAAAAATGCTAGGCAGGCCATTATTTTGGCTACCACGATTATACCCCCATAGGATGATAATGCCTCCATCCACAGGGCACGAGTGATCACTGAATGGTTCGATGAGCATGAAAACTATGTAAACCATATGCCATGGCTGTCTCAATCACCAGATCGCAACCCAATTGAACACTAATGGGAGATTCTGGAGTGGCACCTGAGACAACATTTTCCACCGCCATGAACAAAACACCAAATTATGGAATTTCTCATAGAAGAATTGTACCTCAGCCTTAAAATTTATGCGAAGGTGCATTAAAGCTGTTCTGGCTTGGGGTGGCCCAACTCCATATTAAGACGCTTTATGTTGGCGTTTCCTTTATTTTGGCAGTTACCTGATCGTACCCTGCACAGAGCTGTGTTACAGCTATGTAAGTGGATGCTAAACATGGGCCTTTGTTATCAATATCATGCCAAGAAAGCTAGGAAACTTTTCAGAACTTGGAAAATAGCTTCTGGGTTTTCTGACTGCAAAACAGCATTGTTTCTAATTTATTATTTACGGACCTTTTGAATCATTTCAGAAAGGTTTTGTTCAGTTCTTTAATGATTTTCTACTCTATTTTCTCTTTTCCTGTAGATTGTTGAGATGTACAGGAGGATAAGAGCTAGGTCTCCCCAATGCTAGCAAGTATGAGAAAGTGGTTACTAAGTGTGAGAAAATGCCTCTCCCTTTTACTGAAACAGAATTAATCAGATTGGTGATAAATCTCTCAACTACATTTAACTCAATACAAATATATAAAATCAGAACTACAGTTGAAGTCGGAAGTTTACATACACTTAGGTTGGAGTCATTAAAACTCATTTTTCAACCACTCCACACATTTCTTGTTAACAAACTATTGTTTTGGCAAGTCGGTTAGGACATCTACTTTGTGCATGACACAAGTCATTTTTTACAGACAGATTATTTCACTTATAATTCACTGTATCAGAATTCCAGTGGGTCAGAAGTTTACATACACTAAATTGACTGCCTTTAAACAGCTTGGAAATACCAGAAAATGAAGTCATGGCTTTAGAAGCTTCTGATAGGCTAAACTCAGTGCCTCTTTGCTTGATTTTCATGGGAAAATCAGAAGAAATCAGCCAAGACCTCAGAAAAACATTGTAGACCTCCACAAGTCTGGTTCATCCTTGGGAGCAATTTCCAAATGCCTGAAGGTACCACGTTCATCTGTACAAACAATAGTAAGCAAGTATAAACACCATGGGACCACGAAGCCGTCATACCGCTCAGGAAGGAGACGCGTACTGTCTCCTAGAGATTAACGTACTTTGGTGCGAACGTGCAAATCAATCCCAGAACAACAGCAAAGGACCTTGTGAAGATGTTGGAGGAAACAGGTACAAAAGTATCTATATCCACAGTAAAACGAGTCCTATATCGACATAACCTGAAAGGCCGCTCAGCAAGGAAGAAGCCACTGCTCCAAAACCGCCATAAAAAGACAGACTACGGTTTGCAACTTGCACGTACTTTTGAAGAAATGTCCTCTTGTCTGATGAAACAAAAATAGAACTGTTTGGCCATAATGACCATCATTATGTTTGGAGGAAAAAGAGGGGAGGCTTGTAAGCCGAAAAACACCATCCCAACCGTGAAGCACGGGGTGACAGCATCATGTTGTGGGGGTGCTTTGCTTCAGGAGGGACTGCTGCACTTCACAAAATAGATGGCATCATGAGGTAGGAAAAGTATGTGGGTATATTGAAGCAACATCTCAAGACATCAGTCAGGAAGTTAAAGCTTGGTTGCAAATGGGTCTTCAAATGGACAATGACCCCAAGCATACTTCCAAAGTTGTGGCAAAATGGCTTAAGGACAATAAAGTCAAGGTCTCGGAGTGGCCATCACAAAGCCCTGACCTCAATCCTATAGAACATTTGTGGGCAGAACTGAAAAGGCGTGTGTGAGCAAGGAGGCCTACAGACCTGACCCCGTCACACCCGCTCTGTCAGGAGGAATGGGCCAAAATTCACCCAACTTATTGTGGGAAGCTTGTGGGAGGCTACCCGAAACGTTTGACCCAAGTTAAACAATTTAACGGCAATGCTACCAAATACTGATCGAGTGTATGTGATGAAAGAAATAAAATCTGAAATAAATCATTCTCTCTACTATTATTCTGACATTTCACATTCTTAAAATAAAGTGATGATCCTAACTGACCTAAGGCAGGGAATTTTTACTAGGATTAAATGTCAGGAATTGTGAAATACTGAGTTTAAATGTATTTGGCTAATGTTTATGTAAACTTCAGACTTCAACCGTATTCGGATGAGATCTAGCTACCGGTACTGTACTGAATGTTAGTTATTGGATGATTCATTTCAGTCTTATGTTTAAATATCAACCTGCCCTATCCTCTGTTAGGTGACATCAAACTCTACCCCTGTCATATGACCACCTCCAGATGTGGGCTTCACCAGTGCTCTACTCTGCCATTGTCTGGTTTCACAATCTCAGCCTGGCTGGGAGCAAAGAAGTGCCAGCTGTACTGTCCTCGGGTGATTACCTCTACACGCTGACCACCAGCAGTCTTTACAGTGACAGTCAGTCAGGGCCTAACGCTCAGGTGGAGAGGGAAAGGGATCAGGCCTTGGAGGGAGGCTGAGATGTCCACAGCACACAGTAATCCTGGATCACAGAGCTAGCTCGGTTTGCGTCTCCTGTTCACGGTGGGGATTAGATACACTGAGCCCACCACTGTGCTCCAACACTCACGTCTACTACTATAGGGACCTTTTTATGTCCACCGAGGCCACCAGTCAGAAAAACGCCAAAGAATATCCTTAAAAACCTGGTTACTACCATTTCCACGCACAGTCAGGTCCAAAATGATTGCCACCCTCAATAAAGATGAGCAAAAAAGACTGTATAAAGTCTTAATGCAAATCATGATCTATATTGTAAGCAAAACAGTTTAATTTTATTTCAATATAAAATATATTTTTTCAAAAAAAGATAGGTGTTTCACAATTCTTGGCACCAATGTTGTCAATACCTTTGAAAGTAGTATTAGTATAATATAATATATACAGTACCAGTCAAAAAGTTTTGAAAAAGTTTCTTTATTTTAATATATTCTACATTGTAGAATAATAGTGAAGACATAAAAACTATGGAATAACACATATGGAATCATGTAGTAACCAAAAAAGTGCTAAACAAATCTAAATATATATTATATTTGAGATTCTTCAAAGTATCCAACCTTTGCCTTGATGACTGCACACTCTTGGCATTCTCTCAACCAGCTTCATGAGGTAGTCACCTGGAATGCATTTCAATTAACAGGTGTGCTTTGTTAAAAGTTAATTTATGGAATTTCTTTCCTTCTTAATGCATTTGAGCCAATCAGTTGTGTTGTGACAATGTAGGGTTGGTATACAGAAGATAGCCCTATTTGGTAAAAGACCATGTCCATATTATGGCAAGAACAGCTCAAATAAGCAAAGAAAAATGACAGTCCAACATTACTTTAAGACATGAAGCTTAGTCAATCCAAAATATGTCAAGAACTTAGTACATTTCTTCAAGTGCAGTCTCAAAAACCATCAAGCTCTATAATGAAACTGGCTCTCATGAGGACCGCCACAGGAAAGGAAGACCCAAAGTTACCTCTGCTGCAGAGGATAAGTTCATTAGAGTTACCAGCCTCAGATTGCAGCCCAAATAAATGTTTCATAGAGTTCAAGTAACAGACACATCTCAACATCAACTGTTCAGAGGAGACTGCGTGAATCAGGCCTTCATGGTCAAATTGCTGCAAAGAAACCATTACCAAAGGACACCAATAAGAAGAAGAGACTTGCTTGGGCCAAGAAACACAAGCAATGGACATTAGACCAGCAGAAATCTGTCCTTTGTTCTGATGAGTCCAAATGTAAGATTTTTGGTTCCAACCGTCGTGTTTTTGTGAGACGCAGAGTAGGTGAACGGATGATTTTCACATGTGTGGTTCCCACCGTGAAGCATGGAGGAGGAGGTGTGTTGGTGCTTTGCTGGTGACACTGTCAGTGATTTATTTAGAATCCAAGGCACACTCAACTAGCATGGCTCCCCAGCATTCTGCAGCGATACGCCATACCATCTGGTTTGCGGTTAGTGGGACTATCACTTGTTTTTCAACAGGACAATGACCCAAAACAAAACTCCAGGCTGTGTAAAGACTATTTGACCAAGAAGGAGAGTGATGGATGCTGCATCAGAAGTCCTGGCCTCCACAATCACCGACCTCAACCCAATTGAGATGGTTTGGTATGAGTTGGAAAAGCATTCCAGGTGAAGCTGGTTGAGAGAATGCCAAGAGTGTGCAAAGCTTTCGTCAAGGACAAGGGTGGCTACTTTGAAGAATACAAAATGTATTCTGATTTGTTTAACACATTTTGGTTACTACATGACTCCATCTGTGTTATTTCATAGTGTTGATGTGAATGTGTCCCCATTCAAGGTTCAAGAAGAACACACATCTTAGAACTTGATTGTGTTTACTTGGAAGATGTCTTGAAAGTATTTTCAGAGATGTGGATATGTTGCAGCTATAAATGCCACTGATAAACACTTTATACTGATTAAAACATGAACACGACTAAAATGTAGACATCAATTTGTTTCTATCAATTCTAAAGTGCCACTCAATGCGCTTCTCTATACATTACATCAATCAACATGGCCAGCTGCTTCTAATTATGTGGCAAAGGCCTGTCACATCTTGTCTTATTCTTTTCTTTGGCAGTCGAACAGTTTTGGAAAGGAAGCCAAAAGCTCCAAATGTGAGGTAATGTGAAATAAGAAGATTTCTTCTAAACCAAAATGTTGGGGAAATGAAATGATATGGGGAAATTTAGAGCATTCTCATAATGTTCCAAAACACTTCCTGAATGTTTTACATAAAAAAACAATTATCCTTCCAAAACAGAAAACCCCTGGCCCATATTCAGCGATGACGTTTTAACATCCATAAGTACAATATATCCATCTAAATCTAACATTGCCCCGTGGGGATAAGTGTGCCTACTTGAAAAAATACACTCAAAGAGAGAGTAACATTGGAGGGCCACCCTGGCCATGTAATTTGATATACTCATTCCACTTCATAGACAGTAGTCTACTAAAGCACAGGCAATGCCCTTAGGCATTGATTTCCTACTGAGAGTTTACCCTGAGTGCCACCCATGCAGCGATGAGCAGTCGCTCACAGCCATTATGTACTATTCATCAGGGAGCCCTGTTGGTGCCAAGGCTTCCTTGCCCTTGTTAAAATCGCCGCCTCCCAGACCAGCGTACTCCGTCACGCCATTGAGCCGGGCGACGGGGAATGCCAATGAGTTCTGAATGAGTTCCGCCGGTACCCTCCTCTCACCCCGCATGTCACTCTTGATAGGCCTCAGTCGCCGGCTTGCCCAGCCGCCTGATGCAAATAGCTGTCAGACTGCTCACAAACATGCAGAACTGCAGCAAGTGTCGGGGAACAAATTCAATTTATGCATTTAGAGTTATCATTATGCATAGGGAATTGCCGCCTTGGCTCTCTGAAAGCTTATGCAGCATTGAAACCAATTCAAGCACGAAAAAGAGCAGCAAAGTTCTCCTACAGCCATTGAATGACAACTATATCACTTTTCACATTATTCAAATACATTAATGTGTGTGAACACTACTGTAGGGAAACAGTAGGGAAGGTAAACATATTTGATGCTTGGCATGTTGGATTTGATGGTCATAATGGACGCTCAAAGCAAACAGATGAGTTCGATTAAATCTATTAGGGAAAATTAGGAAAATATTAGAGACCTAATTAGCTCTATAATCCATTTTAATCTCACTCTACATGCATGCTATTTATTATGATTACACCTCTTATCTTCCTGTTGTTCTACCTCTTCTTCTACTACCTCTTCTACCTCTACCTCTTCTTCTACCTCTACCTCTTCTTCCTCTTCTACCTCTTCTTCTACCTCTTCTGCAGCCATGTGTGAAATAGATCAGACAGTAACGGGTTAATAGAAACACATCCTCATTTGTTGTTTATATTTGACAGTGCCGTTTTCTGAGCCGAGGGGCCATCATGGTGTTATGACTGTTGCAAATACATTTGACATTTCCGCCGGTGCAATAACAGTATGTGGAAGATGAAGAGGACCACTGACATTTATGGTAATAAAAAGAGTGGTGGCTATGCTGTATGTGTTTGACCTCATCTCAGGGAGTGTCTTGACTATGCATTGCTTTTTGATGTGGTCAGGTAAATGAAAGGCGGCTGGTAAAATAATAAGGTAGGGAGAGGTGCTGTCAGACGTGGCTGTCTCCGTTTGAGGTGAGAGGGAAAACAGAATGACATTCTCCTCACAGGGAGAAAAAAAAGATTTGGTAATCCCCACTATCACAGACCGAATGAAAAACTATATCAGGGGACACGCATGACCTGCTTCATGAGGCACAGGGCTCATATGTCCTTCAAGACTTCAAGGAGCAAAAAGCGACGCAGCTCATCTCAATTCCTCAGCGTAGGCATGGCTGCAGTCTTATGTATACACACATTGTCGAAGGGATCAATGGGAAAATAAGGCGCATGTATAGTAAAGCACGGCAATCTTATTGCTCCGCTTCACTGAGCTTGTGAAGTAGGCTACATGGTAATTCTCACTTGATCTTAAAAGTGTTGTCTGCTGGTTAGAGATTTGTCCTTGTGTTCCTATAAAGACGTGGATTCAAACCATTCTGAAGTAATCACCTGCGGTCATGTCTTTAAAAAGGCAAGAATAATTTAGGCTGCTTGCATTTGGACATCTATGGCAAAATAAAAGTGTGAGGTGATTTCTAAGCGTAAGATCAATTTCCTAACATGAACCTTGTAGAAAATGAAATGGATAGCCCTGAGCTAAATGTTTCCCAGTGCACGGCTGCCCCGACATCATATAAAACTGATGGATTCAATATAATTCCATTTATACCATCGGAAACGCCACTAAATGGGAAAGTAGCTAAAAGCTCCAGTCGCTCACAACAAAATGGGGTCTCTCAAGAAAACAACAGGCAATTTAGCCGATGGGGAAACATTTTGCTGTGAAATAATCAGCAAGAACGTACATTAATCACACTGTATCGCATCAATTGATTTATTTCTTTTTCTTTTGAGCATTACAGAAAAACTATGTTTTATGTAGATACACTAGTAATACCGACATCAACCATGGACAAATAACCAGTAAATAGCACCCTGGTGGTAGTCAAACAGTTTGTCTGTTTCATGGCAACGAGCATATCTAAAAGAAGGAAAATACTGCCACGAAGTGAGCTACCCTAGATCTGCCGCTTGCAAGTAGCCACCACATGGGGAACCTGTTTGTTCTTATGAAGGTAGACCTTTTTGATGACAAGCTTCTAACTGATGTACATTTTACCTCCATGGGCTTGTGTGTTTGCTTTCTTAAACATGCAGCAGCTCTTTGGTCTCACTCAGTTGATCTAATTCAAAAGCCTGCTCCGGAAAGAAACAACATCCATTTAAAGGGTAACTGTCGGGTGGCATTGTACTTCCCATTACAAAGACACATTGCAGGCTCCAGAAGTTGTCTTGCGGTTCCAGACATCGAGCATGCGAGAAACAGACCCAAAGTCTTCAAGGAGAAATTGTTATTGCAATATGCACCATGAAAACCTCTGAGTGACTGGATAGAAAGAGATTCATCTCTCAAGCCCTTCCTTTTCTCTGACTCCGTCAGAGCAATCAGAGTCATTCTTCTGGGTGTTCGGATGTCACTTCCTTAATCAGGGGCTGCCACGCTATACACTGAGAAGCCCACTCCTCCAGAACATTCCACGTTCAAGGTCCGTTAGCTCAAGCCAGTGCAGTGCTTCACTCTAAAAAGCATGTCCTTCAAAACAAATGCGTGTAGAAAAAGGGGAAGGGTCTTCTGGGAAGGGTGGGTCAGAGATGGGCAAATCCGGACCAGGCCTTCTATAACAAGACAGCGGTAGTTATCACTATGATTATGACTGATGCCATCCATCTCATGGTGAAACCCTGCTAATGTGTGTGTGGCCATCATGTACGGTGAAGTGTAACATTCATTTGCAGTGTGAGTGGTAACTGGGTTAAACACGCCTGCTAGCATTAATGGAGTCATCACGACTGCAGCAGTCAGGCAGAACAGAGAGCTCTTACTGCAATTATCTCCAAACCCTCCGAAAAAAATAGATTTCCATGTAATGTGAACTATCTATTCTCACCTAGACATTTCTTAAAGTCTAGGTTACTGTTACTGAACAGTGAACAGCGCAATCTGAATGTAACGGATCTAATTGGACTACCACATGCACCTTTCGGTTTGTGAGTTTAATTTTAGCCAGTGTTCCGTTTGAATAGGGTGGAAACCATAATGAATGGAGGGGTAGTTTGAATATTACCCATTATTCATCCTTATCTACACTACCATAGTTCATAAACTGCTACATTTCCTATAGTCTCTGTTGAATATAGCTCTACTCCAAAGAGATACAGTATCTCTGAGTCTGGCCCTATTAGGGGAGCAAGTGTACTTGACAGGACAAGTTCTATGGCTACTGGCCAAGGTGGAGAGGCCAGGAGGGGATAAGAGGATGTCAAAGCCCCAGGGCAGGTGGGACTAAGGCCCTGTGGCTGACAAGATTGCTAGACTGACCATGAAAACAAGTGTCCCAAGACTCCATTCCACAAAATAGTTTTTACAGTGCAAGCTTGCCACCTGCAAAGAAAATAACAAACCCGTCTCACTGTCAATGGAACTTCAGTTCGGACAAGGAGATGTGAGATTTGGCGTGCATTTAAAGGGCATTTTTGTTTCCACACAATTTGTTTCCACAATACCAACGAATTGAGAGTGGATGCCTGTTTGTGTAACTGTTGTTTTTCAGGTTAGTTACATGCAGTTTGTACTGTAAAACTTACCTGATGAGATAAGTTGCTGATGTGCTAATGACCCCCTTATCAACAGAACATTCTCTACATGGTGATTAAAGCTCTGAGACCCCATGTAGAGACCTCTTCTGCCCTCAAGGGCATAGAAGCCATAGATCTCTGCTTCACATAACCAAACTCCACTAAGGTTTCCCCTCTTTTACAGACATAAAGGAAAGGAAAATGGAACAATCCAACAGAAAAGGGTGGTATATAAATGATCTGGTCTTGTCCCTGCGAGACTGCATCATTTCTGGAATAATGGATCACCTGTACATATTCTACCATTCAACATCCCCTCTCCCACACTCAGAAGCAGTGAAGGTAATCCAATTCAAATGTGTCATGATCATGACTCAGAACCACAAGTTTTTCAGGTCAGAGGAAATCTTGTTCTTCTCACCTGATTCACTTGACTTCTGCTTATTGCATTTATTTGAGCATCGTCAAATACCCCCTCTGCCAGGGATATCCTATATCTCATTGTCGGGAGTTTAGTTTAATATATTCCTTCTCATGCTAAACTCGCCCTTTGTGAGACTGTCGAAGAATGGTGGAATGCAATCAAATGTAATGTTGATCAAATGTGCACAACAGACTTCCTGGCTGTCTTGTGACTGGTCTACTGGCCTGCTGCAGGAATGCACAGGACGGCTACGGCTGGGAGTTTGTTTCGCATGCTGCCCCAGCTCCATGAAATGAGATACCTCTCCTGTGGCACCATGTGGCCAGACAGACAGAACACACTCATCCTGACTGCCATTCTTTGCCTGGGGAAGTGTTTTTCATGCTCTACTGTTTCCACAGAAGACAGATCCACTGCCACTACCGAACCAAGGGGCTTTTCTCCGTCGCAGGAAACCGACTAGCCTCCATGAATTCCAGTATAAAGAAAGAGAGATATAAGGCATGTTATTGTATATAGACATGTAGACTGTTTATTTACGCAATTCTGTATAGTGGTTTCAGTCTGTTATGGGTCGAATCGTAGAATGATAGAAACGTAACTAAGAGCTTTATCCCCAGACCAAAGAGGACCTTTTTCGATCTCATCCATCAGTCTAAGTGTAATGACCTCATAAAACTAATGAAAGCAAGGTAATTGTAATGCCACAATCCTCGCCAATGTAAGTCTTGGATACAACTTACTACTTTGTGGCTCCGCATAACAAATGGTTCAGACTAGCAGAGGCCTAAGACAACTTCCTGTGTCCTGATCAGAGCTCAGAGCTATGGGCCACCAGGGAGCACGATGGCTCCAGGAACCCATTCCTCGTGCTTAAAATGTGGTGATCTCAGAAAACAGGTCCAAGCAGGCTAGGATGTGAACGAACAAAACTTGGAATTAAGGTTAAGAAATATTTTCTGACCACAAAGGGAACTTGGCATCTCGAGTTAACACACTTTAAAGCCTCGTCATTACAATAAAACAAAGAAGCCAGTGAGAGTTGTAAATACTGAAAAAAGACATAGGTAATTCTGTGCAGGAGCTATTTTAGTGATTAGCACATCACTGGGTTGGTTAGTGAGACAAATAGCAATGGAACTACTATTGGTATTTGTTTCAACCTCTTTGTTGATTCTCCTCACATTCTCATCAAATGATAAGGTCTATTTCTTATATTGCATTAACATCACATAGCACAGGTGTCAAATTCATTCCACAGAGGGCCGAGTGGCTGAGGGTTCTCGCTCCTCCCTTGTACTTGATTGAGGAATGAAGGTCACTAATCAGTAAGGAACTCCCCTCACCTGCGTGTCTAGGGCTTAATTGAAAGGAAAAAACTAAAACCTGCAGACACTAGGCCCTTCATGGAATGAGTTTGACACCCCTGTCATAGAGTAAACATGATCTATTCCATCACAAAAAAATTGAAATAAAAATAGCAGACAAATACTCAAGATAATAGTAATTTAATTTCAATCCCAACGTAGGTATTTTCATGGCATATCAAAAGCGTAATGTGTAATACTGTATGACATCGTATTCATATCAGTAAATATAATGTGTTTGTAAAAGTTGGTTGATTTGTTATTCATGAAAGACATCAACAAGAACAAGATGAAGACTTGTCTGACAATAAACCATCATTGCTATTTGATGTAGTGATAAATCAGAACCCATTTTAGTTGGACAAAAATGTTTCTGTGATTGTGCAAATGGAAGAAATAAGCTTCCTGTCTCAAATGCCACTTGTCAAATGGATTTGAGTGGCAGAGATTGTAGAGGATAAGTTTTCAGACCACAAATTTCCGGGCTGAAGCACTTTGCAAATCTGGCTTACCAGCGAGGCATAAAGAACTGTCGTGTTGCATTAGAGAGGTTTACTTTTCAGGAAAACTTTGTCTTTACAGACCTTAGAAAGGATTTCAGACTCTGAGTTTGTATCCCTGAATGGAGATCATTATCACTTTTTCACATCCATTCAAAATGTGTTGAAACCTTTACCTGTGGGAGGCCGGTCATTCATTCCTAAATTCAACAAATGCATCCTAATACGGTTGTTTAAAACAATATTGTACAAGACAGGTACTGTATGACGTGATATTAGCCCAGTCAAACTGTACTTTAGACTGTCGCCAGGTTTAAACTGTTGAACCTACATACTGTTGAACCTACATATATATATATATATATATATATATATATATATATATATATATATATATATATATATATATATATATATATGTGTGTACATAAATACAGTTGAAGTCAGAAGTTTACATACACCTTAGCCAAATACATTTAAACTCAGTTTTCACAATTCCTGAAATTTAATCCAAGTAAAAATTCCCTGTCTTAGGTCAGTTAGGATCACCACTTTATTTTAAGAATGTGAAATGTCAGAATTAGAGAATGATTTATTTCAGCTTTTATTTCTTTCCTCATATTCCCATTGGGTCAGAAGTTTACATGCACTCAATTTGCATTTGGTAGCATTGCCTTTAAATTGTTTAACTTGGGTCAAACGTTTCTGGTAGCCTTCCACAAGCTTCCCACAATAAGTTGGGTGAATTTTGGCCCATTCCTCCTGACAGAGCTGGTGTAACTGAGTCAGGTTTGTAGGCCTCCTTGCTTGCACACGCTTTTTCAGTTCTGCCCACAAATGTTCTATAGGACTGAGGTCAGGACTTTGTGATGGCCACTCCAATACCTTGACTTTGTTGTCCACAATTTTGGAAGTATGCTTGGGGTCATTGTCCATTTGGAAGACCATTTGGAAGACCCAAGCTTTAACTTCCTGACTGATGTCTTGAGATGTTGCTTCAATATATTCACATACTTTTCCTTTGTGAAGTGCACCAGTCCCTCCTGCAGCAAAGCACCCCCACAACATGATGCTGCCACCCCCGTGCTTAACGGTTGGGATGGTGTACTTCGGCTTGCAAGCATTCCCCTTTTTCCTCCAAACATAACGATGGTCATTATGGCCAAACAGTTCTATTTTTGTTTCATCAGACCAGAGGACATTTCTCAAAAAAATACAATCTTTGTCCCCATGTGCAGTTGCAAACCGTAATCTGTCTTTTTTAATGGCGGTTTTGGAGCAGTGGCTTCTTCCTTGCTCGGTTATGTCGATATAGGACTCGTTTTACTGTGGATATAGATACTTTTGTACCCGTTTCCTCCAGCATCTTCACAAGGTCCTTTGTTGTTGTTTTGTGATTGATTTACACTTTTCGCACCAAAGTACGTTCATCTCAAGGAGACAGAACGTGTCTACTTCCTGAGCGTTATGACGGCTGCATGGTCCCATGGTGTTTATACTTGCATACTATAGTTTGTACAGATGAATGTGGTACCTTCAGGCGTTTGGAAATTGCTTCCAAGGATGAGCCAGACTTGTGGAGGTCTACAATTTCTTTTTCTGAGGTCTTGGCTGATTTCTTTTGATTTTCCCGTGATGTCAAGCGAAGAGGCACTGAGTTTAAAGGTAGGCCTTGAAATACATCCACAGGTACACCTCCAATTCACTCAAATTATGTAAATTTGCCTATCAGAAGCTTCTAAAGCCATGACATCATTTTCTGGAATTTTCCAAGCTCTTTAAAGGCACAGTCAACTTAGTCTATGTAAACTTCTGACCCACTGTTATTGTGATACAGTGAATTATAAGTGAAATAATCTGTCTGTAAATAATTGTTGGAAAAATGACTTGTGTCATGCACAAAGTAGTCCTAACCGACTTGCCAAAACTATAGTTTGTTAACAAGAAATTTGTGGAGTGGTTGAAAAAATTGTTTTAATGACTCCAACCTAAGTGTATGTACACTTCCAACTTCAACACACACACACACACACACACACATATACATATATATATATATATATATCCATCCATCTGATGACCTTAATGTTGCAGACAACCAGTGCAGAGCCACAGGTAATTGTGCAATAGATCTCTGCCTGATGGTAAACTTCCACCAATGATGCAGTAATTGGAACTCTGCTTGTGCAGGCTAATTTTCTCTGGCTCAGAAGAGCTTTTCCAGAAGTCTCCTGTTCTTCGATGCAGTTTAAATTCCCTGTCTCCGCCATCGGGTCTGGACTACTCTTTTTCTGCTGCTCAGTAGGCAGTCTGACCATTTTGAAGGGACAGAGGTTCACAGAAGTGCTGATAACAAGACAACAATTGAGGCATCACTTCAGCTACAGTCATTAAAATAATTTCGAAGAGAATACTGTCTAGCAGTGCCATGCACCACCAAAACACTTAATCTACATAGTTCTGCAATATCCTGTATTGAAGGCCTATATTTCCCCGCTCTCCCCTGCTCCCACCCCCACCACCTTCCTTGAAAATAACACCAATTCCAACCTCTATTGCAAAGAGAAAAAAAACGCGTCTCTCCTCTCGTTCTTAGGCGCTGCCAGGGAAATATTTATCTTGGGTGATCCGCTCCACATCACTGGAGTCGAAACACGACATCCCCTCCAGAAAGAGTTAATAACATCAGTGTACTCTTCCGGTCAAGGCGAAGGTCACAGCTGACATAAATTCACTGCTGTTCTATTTCAGTTGATCTCTAATAAAGGGCAACAGCCTTGCCCCTTCACACTCTACTGTCAGGGTGGCAGACCATGATCAGTCCCGAGTTCCTCTGAACAGGAAATCTGTTAAGGTGTTCTGTCTGCCATGTGGTAACAAGTACGTTGGTTGGTGATGACTCAGGCGGTGCCACATACACATGTAGCTCTGAGCTAAGTATACAAACCAAAATGTGTCACAATAGACTCGGAGACTGTAAAGGTTTTAACATGAGTCCTAGATACTGAAATAGCCTGGATGTGGGAAAAACTTAACCTTAAGAGTAAAATGGATGACACTTGTCAATGGCCTATACTCCATACAAGAGCCAAGGGCTACATCAAAGCTACATAATATGGCACATGCCATTGTTTTTATTGCAAATATATGGCAACATTTAATATGATAATACACAACCCTGAATGAATGGCTTTGAGTTGGTCTCTTAGAGAATGCAGTCAGTCGATTTTGAAGGATCTGGACTGTGGCTGGGTATGCTAACTAGAGTAATTTGAGGTTTATGATACAGAGGAAGGTTGCTCCCCTTTAAGATGCCAATAGGCCTACCACTACATTACATTCACAACAGTTGAAAGGACTGTTTGGTACACTTCAATGTCCCCAAGTTTCCAGAGATGTGTATAAAGATTGCTTGAGAGTATTTTTTTCACATACAGTAATGCACCATTCTCAAAGCAGTTTTCCAAAGAGGAAGGGACACAAATTGACAGAGACATGAGGTGTAATTATATCCATAGCCCACAACAATAACATACACAGCACACAAACACTAACTTGCTCTTAGCCAGATTTCAATCTCTTCCGTCTTAAAAGCCAGTCCCGAAATACATCCCGGAAAAAAGAATGCCTGGCAATTTGCCTGACAATTTACAAAATATAAAAGGTGGCAATTTGTCTGCTCTATTTTTGAAAACAGCCACCACAATGTACACACACCTTTAAAGTTTCTGTACTGCGGCAGCCGCCTCTGTGCCGAGGTTCCTTGACAAGGTAATCAGTAGCTGGCTCGGCTTCAAATAAGCCTGGGCCTGAGCTGTATTAATACAGCAGTAGACATGTTCAAGGTTATTACTTCTGATACAGACGGCTCGCTACTTTCTCAAGTGACTGCCAGAGTTGGAAAGTAGGTATATATAGAGCCCTCAAACTCAACTCTGTACCTCGAAGCCAGTTCCACTGCGCTTTTTTTTTTCTTCATTGTTGCTCTCTAATCAGGGACTGATTTAGACCTGGGACACCTGGTGGGTGCAATTAATTATCAGGTAGAACAGAAAACCAGCAGGTTCCATACCTCTGAGGGTAAGAGTTGAATACCCCTGGTATAGAGTATGTACTGGTGAAAGAGAAAAGTGAAATTCCCTTATTATACTCTCTCCTCACCTCTTCAGTAATCGAACAAAGTTCATATCATGAAACTCTGGACAATGGAATTGAATCTGTTCTCCACGAAATTAAATGAAGTCTCTTAGAATCTATATTGTTGGAGATTAAGGTTCTATTTGACAGATTTTGTGGTGTCAAAGGGCACCAGGAAAATCTATTTTTGTTTGATGTCAATAGCTATACCATGTTACGTGATGGTTTTAGTTCTACAGCACTACAATACTTGGGTTATCAAAACTTTGATATATTATCATGTGAATGGCTTCAGTTTGTGGACAGCAGTGCTATACAGTTTAACATACCCATGTGATCTGTTCTTTGAATATCGCTTCAAGCAAAATTTACTAAAAATCAAACCCATAAATGAATTACCTTAATAATCTTCAATAGGCGCAACCACCAAGGGGCCATGCAGTCTAACCTCACTTACGCTGCCATTCCTGGCTAGAGGGCATAATTGACCTGCTTGGCTTCCGAAGGCATGAGATACACCCAAATTAATGGTTGGTTAATTGTGTCAGTCTACAGTCAACAGTTCCAGTCTAGCACTGTAGCCCCTGGCTCAGTATTCTATTTTAAAAGGGTTGTCTTTTCAGAAACCAGAAAAATCAACAGTAAAAGATTCTGTCCCTGATATTTTCTGATTAGCCTTTTATTTGGCCTGTAGATATTCCTTTCGGACTTTAGGTTGCTCCCGGAAATCCCTTAGCTGTTGAATACCATCAGCGCACTCTTTCCAACTGTCCCCCCACGAAGGGGAGAGAATCAATACATGTAATGTATCCAATCAATTACCAGAATGTTTTCTTTCACCTTAAGTGACTCCTAACATTTAGCCACTCAGTGGCATGGAGGCTGGAGAGTATATGGTGCTTGTTGAGAGGTTTGAAAAACCAAACTGTGAAATGTTTATCAGTATTCCCACCTCTCTTCTGTTTAAGACTTAGGTTTCAATGAAAGCACTCTGAGAATCACACAAAATCCCCAAGGCCCAAGATTGGTTACCATTAAATTAGCTTCAGGGCCATTATCAATGTTCCCATTGTCTCCAATCCATTTAAAGCAATGCTCCTGTAATATGAGAATGCATAAATGTGCATCGTAGCCACAGACTGTAAGCAGCCTGCTCTCTCTCCTCTGATGCCCAGCAGGATAGGCCTTTAGAGACATTACTTCTCCTCCATAAACAATGCAGCCCCTTCGGCCCTGCGTGGAAAATAATGAAGACTCAATATCCACACAGCCATGGACCAGCTGCTTCCAGTCTCCTCCTCTAACCGGGCCATTCCGGGGGTGGTGTGCATTCCGGCCATCAGAGGAACAGACAGGGAGAAGGCAATATGAATCACTCCTATCCAGAGGGAGCACATAAAGGTGAGAATGGGGATGTTTTCATTGTCAAGGGGCTATATACGGTGATGGCGTTCGGGATGCTTATCACAGGGGTTGTTGTTGTTTCTGGCTCTCTCCAATGAAAGACACCTGATAGATGGCTCCACTTATTGTGACTAATTGTCTGACTGAGGGGTTTTATGAAGCTTCACCGTGTCAGATGACAAGGCAGTTAACCGAAGGTCATGCTGATTTGTGGTGGAGCAACATGTATATGAAGTAAAACACTCCACACCACCGGGCTCTGTTTACTGGCCAAATAGCGCTGACCTCAGGGGTCAATGGATTCCAGAGGCTCGTTCTAGGGGCCTTAGGGTGAAGTAGTGACCATGATGTGGGATGAAGTTTAGCTCATCTCTCATTCACTCACTGATTCATGTTTGAAAAAAACTAGAGTAGATTGATGCCCACTTGTGTCGCACGGTGATGTCGTTTTGAATATTGAGTAACTCACCATGTGTTTATGCTAGAGATTACCGTTTGTTGTAGTGGCTGCAGCTCAGTCCAGTCTTTCCCCCGATATAAAGTTTCTCCTATTCCATGACATGGGGCTTGTGAAAGCGGTCTTTTTCTACACATGAGAGGATCCGAATCTGAAAATTGGGAAGACATTGTCTGTAAAACCCGAACTGTATAAGCTACAAACTAATATGTCACCAATATCGAAAGTGAAGACTCTCACAAACACAACAGTGTTGGTTGTTTGGCTCTATGACATCCACAAGCTTTATGGCACGGACATCCTCATTTTGCAGAGGTCTTCTCACAAAACCGACTGTTCAGACCGAACCGTTGGAGCTACAGTACAAACTAATATGTCACCAATATCGTTCTGCTCTAGGATGCACACAAACTTCAGAAGAGTACCAGGCTGTAAAAATGGCAAAAAAAAAGTGCATAGGGGGTAAACATTTTCCTAAAATAACATGACAAAAAATAACATGACCAAAAACTATTCTCTCTCAGATATAGGACAGACACTTCAAAACCTTGTTCCTTATGATGATACTGTAACAGTCGTCGTTTATAATTGAAGAAGAAGTGGACCAAAACACAGCGTGGTAAGTGGTCATGATATTTATTACCAAGAAACACTCAAACAAGAAATAACCAAAAAAACAACACAAACGAAAGCGAACAGTTCCGTCAGGCACAGAATGCAAAACAGAAAATAACTACCCACAAAACACAGGTGGGGAAAAGGCTGCCTAAGTATGATTCCCAATCAGAGACAACGATAGACAGCTGCCTCTGATTGGGAACCATACCCGGTCACAACAAAGAAATATACAACATAGAATGCCCACCCCACATCACACCCTGACCTAACAAATAGAGGAATAAAACGTCTCTCTAAGGTCAGGGCATGACAGATACATGTTTTTGACGGTCTCTTTTTGCCATCTACTAATGCTTTGTTCTATGCTTTTCCATGGGCTATAGCAGTAAAGGCCAAATTCAGTGTTTCATCAAATATTTTGTATCTTTTATTTTATACCTACAGGGGTCCTAAAATTCCAAATCAAATGGCTAAATGATACATTTTATGACCATCTTAAAACAATTCATTTTACATTTTAGTCATTTAGCAGACGCTCTTATCCAGAGCGACTTACAGTAGTGAATGCATACATTTCATACATTTTTTCCCCCCCGTACTGGTCCCCTGTGGGAATCGAACCCACAACCCTGACGTTGCAAATACCATGCTCTAGCAACTGATTCCACATTTTAGCTTAGTAGATAATGCCATCTAAGGGCTTAGACCTACAGGGTTAAAAAGCAGCCATTTAATGTGGCTTGAGAAAGTATTTACATCGCTTGGCTTTTTCCACATTTTGTTGAATTTAAAATGGATTAAATTGAGATGTTTTGTCACTGGCCTACGCACAATATCCCATAATGTCAAAGTATAATTATGTATATACATATTTATTTTTTTCAAATTCATTAAAAAAGAAAAGGTGAAATGTCTTGAGTCAAATAAGTATTCAACCCATTTGTTATGGCAAGCCTAAATACGTTCAGAAGTAAACATTTGCTATCAAGTCACAAAATAAGTTGTATGGACTCTGTGTGCAGTAATAGTGTTTAAAAGTATTTATTAATGACTACCTCATCTCTGTACCCCACACATATACTTATCTGTAAGGTCCCTCAGTCAAGCAGTGAATTTCAAACAGAGATTCAACCACAAAGACCAGGGAGGTTTTCCATTGCTTCACAAAGAAGGCAAACTATTGGCAGATGGGTAAAAATACAAAAAGCAGACATTGAAAATCCCTTTGAGCATTGTGAAGTTATTAATGACACGTTGGATGGTGTATCAATACACCCAATCACTACAAACATACAGGAGTCCATCCTAACTCAGGGAAGGAAACCACTCAGGGATTTCACCATGAGGCCAATGGTGACTTTAAAGCAGTTACAAAGTTTAATGACTGTGATAGGAGAAAACTGAGGATGAATCAAAAATATTGTAGTTACTCCACAATACTAACCTAATTGACAGAGTGAAAAGAAGGAAGCCTGTATAGAATAAAAAATATTCAAAAAACTGCATCCTGTTTCCAACAAGGCACTACTGCAAAAAAATGTGGCAAAGTAATTCACTTTTTGTCCTAAACACCAAGTGTTATGTTTGGGGCAAATCCAAAACAACACATTACTGAGTACCACTCTCCATATTGTCAAGCAAAGTGGTAGCTGCATCATATTATCTGTTTGCCTGTAATTGTTAAGGACTGGGAGTTTTTCAGGATAAAAAATAAACTGAATGTTGCTAAGCAGAGGTCAAAATCCAAGCGGAAAACCTGCTTTAGCCTGCTTTCCACCAGGCACTGGGAGATGAATTTACCTGTCAGCAGGACAATAACCTAAAGCACCAGGCCAAATCTACCCTGGAGTTGCTTACCAAGAAGACAGTGAATGTTCCTGAGTGGCTGAGTTACAAGTTTGACTTAAATCTACTTAAAAATCTATGGCAAAACCTGAAAATGGTAGTCTAGCAGTGATCAACAACCAATTTGACAAAGCCTGGATTTTGAAGAGAATAATGGTCAAAGGTTGCGCAACCCACGTTGTGGAAAGCTCTTAGAGACTTACCCAGAAAGGCTCACAGCTGCAATGGCTGCCAAAGGTGCTTCTACAAAGTATTGAGTCAGGAGTGTGAATACTTATGTAAATTATATATTTCTGTACATAATTTTCAATAAATTGGCAAAAAAAACATGTTTTCACTTGGTCATTATGGGGTATTGTGTGTAGAAATGGGGTATTGTGTGTAAAAAATCATCCATTTTGAATTCAGGCTGTAACACAACATAATGTGCAATCAAGCAAAGGGTATGAATACTTTCTGAAGGCACTGTATATCAGGAGGTCACCAACTGCTGTTTCCCAACTGTCCACACAGGTGAGTATAGGCTACATTTGATACATCCTTTGGAGATTTGTGTGTCTGGGAATTGAATGTCTGCAGGATTCAGTTCTAAATTCGAACAAAAAAACCCCAGTCCAAATTACACTTCTTTGACCTTTAGGTTACATGAAATACCAATGGTCTCATTATTCGGGGAGATAACAAGAGACAGGAGGAATATTTAAGCACGAATGCTAATGGTCACACTGCTTAAAGCAATCAGGCTTCAGGGTATTCAGGGTAACAATTCATCCTTATGACTCATAGCTACTGTATGAAACATACAGATTTTACATGTAAGATAATTCAAGTACAATAATATAATGACAATAGTATAACTGGTGCTTATATTTATATATGTTCTGGAATATATCAGGAACAGGGATTTTCGAAGGATCCAAGATTCACATTATATACTGCTTTTCTAGGACAAATAAAGCATGTAAAAAACAAATAATTTTGTCCTTGATCAAGGAATCTGCCCATTTATTTGAATGACACATATGCATGATAAGATTATGTATATAGCCGTATAACACAAAATATGGAAAGACAAAGGAAAGGAACTGTGGAGGGCTTAGAATTTGTGTAGCCGACAGAGCCAAGAAGAGAGCCTGCAGCGATTCGCCAAAGAGATTTCTGTTATTGTTCGCTGGCATAAATATTCATTAAATACACACGCAGGGGACTCATGGATCCACCATTGATGAGGTCATGTTATTCAAACAGGAAAATGGAGGACATGAGTGATACCAACAGCAGGGGGCTTTGTTTATAAGGTGGGAAGTGTTTCTGTTCCTGCCATCTCCTTTACCTTGTGAAGAATTTGATTTTCTGAGCCAATATCCAGGCAGGAAGAACTTTGAAACAAAGTGCTTGCAGATATACTCAAGACAAATTCTTTGGGATGATACGTATAGCTACTCTCTGGACTCTCTTTATTCATTATTTGTTACTGTTCTGTGCGTGTTACTGTTCATGGGAGACTTGTCTAAACACAGGTTGGCTTGGACGGCAGCCAAAAATATGCTGGTACTTTGATTGTTTGAGTCAAGTAACGCTATGGCAATGTTACCCAAACAACGTGAAAATGTTTAGAAGACACTGAAATATCGCTGAAACCATCCATGTGTAGGTGTACACGGAACATGAACACAACTTGTGCCATACGACGGGCATATCTATAGTTCTGACATACTTATCCAGATAAAGGATGAGCGAATATTACAAGATATGTTACTGATAAATACTTTGAGTGCACTGAAGTGGGATATTATTGCATAGCTCTTCATCATTGCTTTAGCTAATTGTACTGGCCCTGTAACATGATTTCTTACAAATGAGAATATAAGGAAGAGTGGGGTTATGTGCCGGAAGATGCATTGTCTTCCCTTAAATGCCCCATTAGGCCTGAGCTAAAGGATTATGAGAGTCCTCATTAGTTAGCCTATTCCTCACATTGACATACCATCTCTTATGGGTATCTTTGCTGTCGAGGCTTTGTGAACTGTGTTTAAACACGAGAGTTTAAAGGGGGGGGGGGGGGGATGTGGAATTATGAATAATACCCAAAAGCGCCAATCTCTATTTTACTCTAATGTGTAAATTGTAGCTGTAGTGTAACTAATACATCATGCAACTATCTTTGTTCTGGTAGCAAACCTGTTGGAAACCTCTATGACTACCCTCTCATTTTGAAAGTTACTAGTCTTTATTTACACTGAACCAGCCTGATCACACATTGACAGGTTATAAAGATTTGAATATGAATGAGCAAAATGCACTCCAACTCCTAAAGCGTTAAGTTCAGCAGTATTTTTACCTCTCAGATTACAAACTGACGCAGACAACTGTATCATTTCAAAAAGACGTACAAATAAGGATTAGTTTCCCAATAGCATGGAAGGTCATGGAGGCTTAGAAGGATTAACATAAGTCATACAGAGTATCAATAGTATTATATTATATACACTGCATGACCAATAGTATGTGGACACCTGCTCATCGAACATCTCATTCCAAAACGATGGTCATTAATATGGAGCTGCTCCCCCCCCACTCTTCTGTGAACGCATTCCACAAGATGCCACAAGAGCATTAGTGAGGTCGAGCACTGATTAGGCCTGGCTCGCAGTTGGCGTTCCAACTCATCCCAAAGGTGTTTGATGGGGTTGAAATCAGGGCTCTGTACAGGCCAGTCAAGTTTTCCACACCGATCTTGACAAACAATTTCCGCAAAGGCCTCAATTTGTGCACCAGGGTATTGTCAAGCTGAAACAGGAAAATGCCTTCACCAAACTGTTGCCACAAAGTTGGAAGTACAAAATCGTCTAGAATGTCATTGTATGCTGTAGAGTTCAGATGTACCTTCACTGGAACTAAGCCCGAACCATAAAAAACAGCTCCAGATCATTATTCCTCCTCCACCAAACTTTACAGTTGGTACTATGCATTCGGGCAGGTAGCGTTCTCCTGGCATCCGCCAAACCAAGATTTGTCCGTCGGACTGCCAGATGGTGAAGCGTGATTCATCACGCCAGAGAACGCGTTTCCACTGCTCCAGAGTCCAATGGCAGCGAGCTTTACACCACTCCAGCCAATGCTACTCATTCAAGGGTTTTTCTATATTTTTACTATTTTCTATATTGTTGAACAATAGTGAAGACATCAAAACTATGAAATAACACATATGGAATCATGTAGTAACCAATAAAGTGTTAAACATATATTTTGCATTCTTCAAAGTAGCCACCCTTTGCCTTGATGATAGCTTTCCACACTCTTGGTTTCTCTCAACCAGCTTCACCTGGAATGCTTTTCCAACAGTCTTGAAGGAGTTCCCACATATGCTGAGCACTTGTTGGCTGCTTATCCTTCATTCTGCGGTCCAACTCATCCCAAACCGGGTGATTGTGGAGGCCAGGTCATCTGATGCAGCACTCTATCACTCTCCTTAATGGTCAAATAGCTGTTACAAAGCCTGAAGCTGTGTTGGGTCATTGTCCTGTTGATAAACACGTGATAGTCCCACTAAGCTTTGGTCCCACTAAGCTTTGGTCCTTTGGTCGTCTCTCTTTCCAGTTCTCTGCTGCCAATGACTGGAACGAACTACAAAAATCTCTGAAACTGGAAACACTTATCTCCATCACTAGCTTTAACCTGTTAGGGCTAGGGGGCAGTATTTACACCGCCGGATAAAAAACGTACCCGATTTAATCTGGTTACCACTCCTACCCAGTAACTAGAATATGCATATACTTATTACATATGGATAGAAAACACCCTAAAGTTTCTAAAACTGTTTGAATGGTGTCTGTGAGTATAACAGAACTCATTTGGCAGGCAAAAAACTGAGAAGGTTTCATGCAGGAAGTGGCCTGTCTGACAAGGTGTCGTTCTTCTTGTCTCTGTTTATTGAAGAGTGAGGATCTTAGCTGTCCCGTGACACTTCCTACGGCTGCCATAGGGTCTCAGAAGGCGGTAAAAAGCTGAATCGTGGCTTTGCAGGCTCTGGCTGAAAAAAAGTAGCGCGTTTGGGTAGTGGCTGGTTACAGTACTGTGAGACTCAGGCTCGTGCCCGCGTCGACCGAAAGCTTTGTTTACTTTCCTCTGTTTAGCTAAATGGACATTCCCGGTCGGAATATTATCGCTTTTGTACGAGAAAAATGGCATAAAAACGGATTTTAAACAGCGGTTGACATGCTTCGAAGTACGGTAATGGAATATTTAGATTTTTTTTGTCACGAATTGCGCCATGCGCACGACCCTGATTTACCATTTCAGATAGTGTCTGGGACGCACAAACAAAATGCCGCTATTCGGATATAACGATGGATTATTTTGGACCAAACCAACATTTGTTATTGAAGTAGCAGTCCTGGGAGTGCATTCTGACGAAGACAACAAAAGGTAATCAAACTTTTATAATAGTAAACCTGATATTGGTGAGTGCTAAACTTGCCGGGTGTCTAAATAGCTAGCCCGTGATGCCTGGGCTATGTACTTAGAATATTGCAAAATGTGCTTTCACCAAAAAGCTATTTTAAAATCGGACATATCGAGTGCATAGAGGAGTTCTGTATCTATAATTCTTAAAATAATTGTTATGCTTTTTGTGAACGTTTATCGTGAGTAATTTAGTAAATCATTAGTGAATTCGCCGGAAGTTTGCGGGGGGTATGCTAGTTCTGAACGTCACATGCTAATGTGAAAAGCTGGTTTTTGATATAAATATGAACTTGATTGAACAAAACATGCATGTATTGTATAACATAATGTCCTAGGGTTGTCATCTGATGAAGATCATCAAAGGTTAGTGCTGCATTTAGCTGTCTTCTGGGTTTTAGTGACATTATATGCTAGCTTGAAAAATGGGTGTCTGATTATTTCTGGCTTGGTACTCTGCTGACTTAAAACCTCTTCAGCGTCTCATCCCGTCAGCGGGATCAAAATCCAGTGAAAAATCATATCGCCTTTAGCATAACAAAATTTAATAATTTGAAAAAAAAAATGTAAAAAAATATTTTTCGTTTTATAGATACACCTCTCCTGAATCGACCCACGTCGTCCGATTTCAAAAAGGTTTAACAGGAAAAGCAAATCATTAGATTATGTTAGAGGAGTCCATCGTAAAATGCAGCAACATAGCCATTTTCCGACCAAACACATGCATCACAAATAACCAAAAAACAGCTAAATGCAGCACTAACCTTTTACAAACTTCATCAGATGACACACCTAGGACATCATGTTACACAATGCATGCATTCTTTTGTTCAATAAAGTTCATATTTATATATGAAAACAGCATTTTACATCGGCGTCTGACGTTGACTAACTATTTTCCCGTCAAATGCATCCAGGGAAACAGTGCTACGTTTTACTGAATTACTATTCGAAAACATTTTTAAAATGTAATATTGTCATTCTAAGATTTATAGATGAATATCTCTTGAAAGCACCTGTCATACCAGATTTAAAAATAACTTTACTGGGTAATCACACTTAGCGATAAAAGGGGATGCGATACTCAGAAAATGAGCAATTAAATACAGCTTGGCGACATCTTGGAACAATCGCATGTCACATCTAATGTTGTATAATATTGTCAATAATCCCTTACCTTTAGTTGTCTTCATCAGAAAGCACTTCCAGGAATCCCAGGTCCACAACAGATGTATTTTCGGTCGAAAAAGTCCATCCTTTATGTTCAATTAGCTTGCTGATGTTAGTGCGTCCAAAGGGCATATCCAACTAATCTGCCTTGCGCGCCACAGTGGTTTCGAAATAGTACTTTTTTTCACATTTAGGTTCGTTCAAACATGTCAAACGTTGTATAACATAAATCTTCAGAGCCTGTTTCAACAAGAGAGTCAATAAGATTCGAGGGGGACGATTTTAATGTGTTTCAAAACGTTTCCAAAGGTGGGGGTAGACAGGGCCGCCGGCGTCATAATGGTGATGGCCCTCCCGCTGTGACCAATTTCCAACGCGTCTCATTCACTGAGTTTCGACAGTAGAAGGATCAAAACACTTTGTAAAGACTGGCGACATCTTGTGGAAGCAATAGGAAGTGCTCAATAAACGATATCTCACGGTGTGAATTATAGGCGACGACGTGAAGTTGAGTCCACAATTCAGAATTCCACTTCCTGGTTCAATCGGTCTCGGGGTTTTGACTGCCATATGAGTTCTGTTATACTCACAGACACCATTCAAACAGTTTTAGAAACTTTAGGGTCTTTTCTATCCACAGGTATTAATTATATGCATATCCTAGCTTCTGAGTCTGATTAGTAGGCCGTTGAAAATGGGCACGAATTTTTTCCAAAATGCGCTGTGGCGCCCCCTATCCTATGGTAACGTCAAGAGGATAATCTAATGTTTTGCTTTCGTTGTAAAGCCTTTTTGAAATCGGACAGTGTGGTTAGATTAACGAGAGTCTTGTCTTTAAATAGCTGTAAAATATTCATATGTTTGAGAAATTGAAGTAATAGCATTTCAAAGGTTTTGAAAATCGCGCCACAGGATTCAACTGGCTGTTACGTAGGTGGGACGAATTCGTCCCGCCTAGCCCAGAGAGGTTAAGCACCAGCTATCAGAGCAGCTCCCAGATCACTGCACCTGTACATAGCCCATCTATAATTTAGCCCAAACTACTACCTCTTCCCCTACTTTATATATTTATTTAATTTATTTTGCTCCTTTGCACCATATTATTTATATTTTAACTTTGAACTTTCTTCAAATAACAAATCTACCATTACAGTGTTTTACTTGCTCTACTTTATTTACTCTGCCACCATGGCCTTTTTTGCCTTTACCTCCCTTATCTCACATCATTTGCTCACATTGTATATAGTCTTATTTCTTTCTACTGTATCATTGATTGTATGTTGTTTTACTCCATGTGTAACTCTGTGTTTTTGTATGTTGTCGAACTGCTTTGCTTTATCTTGGCCAGGTCGCAATTGTAAATGAGAACTTGTTCTCAACTTGCCTACCTGGTTAAATAAAGGTGAAATAAATCAAATAAAAAAGTGCACACAAGATGGGATGGCGTATCGCTGCAGAATGCTGTGGTAGTCATGCTGATTAAGTGTGCCTTGAATTCTAAATAAATCCTTGACAGTGTCACCAGCAAAGCACCCCCACACCATCACACCTCCCCCTCCATGCTTCACGATGGGAACCACAAATGCGGAGATCATCCGTTCACCTACTCTGCATCTCACAAAGACACGGCAATTGGAACCAAAAGTCTCCAATTTGGACTCATCAGAACAAAGGACAGATTTCCACCGGTCTAATGTCAATTGCTCGGGTTTCTTGGCCCAACCAAGTCTCTTCTTATTATTGGTGTCCTTTAGTAGTGGTTTCATTGCAGCAATACGACCATGAAGTCCTGATTCACGCAGTCTCCTCTGAACAGTTGATGTTGAGATGTGTCTGTTACTTGAACTCTGTGAAGCATTTATTTGGGCTGCAATTTCTGAGGCTGGTAACTCTAATGAACGTATCCTCTGCAGCAGAGGTAAGTCTAAGTCTTCCTTTCCTGTGGTGGTCCTCATGAGAGCCAGTTTCATCATTGCGCTTGATGGTTTTTGCGATTGCACTTGAAGACACTTTCAAAGTTCTTGAAATTTTCCGTATTGACTGACCTTCATGTCTTAAAGTAATGATGGACTGTCATTTGTCTTTGCTTATTTGAGCTGTTCTTGCCATAGTATGGACTTGGTCTTTTACCAAATAGGGCTATCTTCTGTATACCACCCGTACATTGTCGGCTCAAACACATTAAGAAGGATAGAAATTCCATAAATTCCCTTTTAACAAGGCACACCTGTTAATTGAAATGCATTCCAGGTGACTACCTCATGAAGCTGGTTGAGAGAATGCCAAGCATGTGAAAGCTGTCATCAAGTCAAATGGTGGCTACTTACGGTGGCAGGTAGCCTAGTGGTTAGAGCATTGGGACAATAACCTAAAGGTTGCTAGATCAAATCCCCGATCTGACAAGGTAAAGATATGTCGTTCTGCCCCTGAATAAGGCAGTTAACCCACTGTTCCTTTTGTAAATAAGAATTTGTTCTTAACTGATTTGCCTAGTTAAATAAAGGGAAAAAATCACAAATATAAAATATATTTTGATTTGTTTAACACTTTTTTGGTTACTACATGATTCCATATTTGCTATTTCATAGTTTTGATGGCTTCACTATTATTTTACAATGTAGAAAAACATTGAAAAACCCATGAATGAAAAGGTGTTTCAAACTTTGGACTTTTTTTAGGCTGGATCACGTTGTTGTATAGTATTGTTGTATGTTTTAATTCTGTAATGTATTGATTGTTGCTGCCTTCTTGGTCAGGTCTCCCTTGAAAAAGAGACTCTGGGTCTCAATGGGCTTTTCCTGGTTAAATAAAGGTTAAATAAACGTTTAAAAAAAATACAAATGAAATATAGTGTCTTGTCACCATCTTAGGCAGCCACTATGTCTGACATTGACTGGTCAGTGGCCGGATGAGGTAGCGGGGTAAAAGGGACATTTCAGTTTTACTGTCTTGGGCAGAGGATAAAATGGTGCATTGCACATCAGCCACTGTCAAGGTTGAATAATTAGTTGAATTCTGCTTTTTTACTTTGGATCCTTAAGTAGTGTGTAATATTCCGGTGAAGGACCCGTCTGCAGAATGACAGAACTGGCTCCATATTTTTATGAGCGTATATGAGCCATTGCCACAGATTATTTTCTTGCCAAAAACATTCTGTATTTCCATCCCACCCATTTGAAGGTCGGCCCTGCATTCTCATAACGTTTGTGCTCACTTTGAACACAGCAATTTGCCATTTCACAATAATACCCAATGAGCCCTCATTACTTTTCTTCTTTTCTGTTTTTGGCTAGAAGCAACGAAAAGGACCTCATCCCTGAGAAAAATTCTGATTGAGGTAGTGTCTCTGAAACACTTTTGTAATCTCAACCTCATCAACGGCCGACATTGATCACTGCCTATGAGAGAATACAGGTAAATCAATCAGCCGGCCAGGATAAAGATAGCATAGACACCCAAGATTAAACTCTCATCAATAAAGAAGCATGGCGATCGATGGCCCTGGCCCAAACTTCTTCAACAGCACGGTAGTAGCAGCAGAGTGCTGCAACTTTGCCCTTGGAAGAGCGGGTTCTCAGGGGTATGATTGCTGCTCCCTGTCTGTTGTGTCACTGCATTCTTGTAATCAATAAAGCCGTGAGAGTTAATAGATATTGGACTGTAATGGCCAAGGATATTTCCTCTCGTTTGGTTTTTGGTAGCCACACCAACATTTACACATTTGATGGTTGAATTGAGTGTGAATTAATTGAATGGAGTATCAGGGGTAAGGAAAAGAGCATTGGCAAGTTCAGTCCAAACCATCAATTTATTACTATGTAGACAGAGAGAAAAACAAGCACAGCATGACAGCTTTCTGGGTGGACAGGTTCCATCCCCTCTCTCCAGGTTTATATAACCAAAGTGGACTTTCAGGCAAAACTTTCCGCCTATTCTAATAAGTGTTGTTCTGGATGAGGGATGGCATCCTGGGTCAGCCGTACAGGAAATGAACCAGCCTTATACACATACAGTGAATAACTAATGCCTGTGAATGCCAGTATAGAAAATGGGATTATTCATATTAATGGAATAGTTGGTCATGCACAGAGCACATGCCTGCTTGTCCTTCAGCAATGTGTAGCTCCAACTCTTCCGAAAATATCTTCAGTTTCAGTCCATGCACTGCGTTATTAAGCCTGTGCACTCCTCTTGTTGCGGATATATATTGGGAAACCAATTAATTTGAGTGATTAAAGCACTGGCTAACTAGACTGAAGTTAAGAAGATTGAGGTTAAACAGTGTTAATTTATTTTGCGTATCCTTATTTCTGGCTCCTCATACACAAATGATCAGAAGCACCCTGCAGCTTAAACACTGATTAATTCAACACTGATTATTTCCCAACCTTAATTGTTGCGTCCGAAAACTGTTTGCGAAGGATGGACAATGCCGTTTTTTCCCCCTCACACATTTCTCTGTGCCAAATTGGCAACAATAACACGATACTGTAGAGGTCCTCCTCCGCCTCGCATCTCAAAGATGAGAAGACTCACAGCAGAATTGATCATGTCACTGTCTGATTCAGACAGCTAGTCTGAGACACTTGTGTCGCAGTGTTGAAACAGATGATATGTCAGCTTGTAAGAGGCTGGAGATAAACAGCTTGTGATGCCCCTAATTGTTCCGATTTCATCCCAATTTAACAATCACAACATCAGTCTTGACAAAGTGCATCTCAGAGATGAAATAGGACACTTGCCTCCAACCCAGAGGGCTAATTATAAAATGCTACTACACTTTTTGGCATCCTAGCTAAGCTTCGTTATCACAATGCTGGAGTGATTTTGGAATCCACCGAGGAGTCTGAAGAGAGAGAGAGAGCGAGAGCTCTAAAAATCCTGGGCACTTGGCTGCTCTGACACCCTCGTTGAACCCATCCCCATTAATGCCGGATTACTGAGGAGAGGCCATGTTTCCATGACAGGGGAATGCGGCAGAATATTTGAGCCGTGATGATATCATCTCCCACTTTTTAATTGCTGTAGTATCTCTACAAGCACTTTCAAGATGCGCCAAGCAGCTTTTTTGATGCCCAGGGAAAAGTCAAGGTTCAGCATAAATAGTTGTTACCACATGCTACCACAGCATTAAAGTTTTATGCTCTTAAAAATCTATGGTCCCCTCTTCTTCACTGCCATGACTTTAGAATTTTTTTTAACTGTTTAAATTAGAGCCTTTTGTAGTTATCTTGGATCAAGTATTTACTGTGGTACAAGCCTAATGTAAAATGTGGCATAATTGTCATACCCTAGTATTTATTTTAAGAGTCATTCTGTGATGCAACAACCGTCATTTGAAGCCAAAATGTAAGCGGATGACTGCTTTCCCTTTGGAAAAGTCTATTAGAAACTGCTCTTGATGATGTGATACTGTACTGTACATGTGGGATTTTGTGGGAGATCTTCTATACTGTATTGCCCTGAGTAGGATATGTCTGCAGTGCTGCTAATCTGCTCATTCACTGAGATTCCACCCTCATTAATTGACGGAAAATAAGCAGCACATTCTGTGAAATACAACTTTTCTCATTTCCGTGTCCAATCTAATCACACTATCGCTAAGATTCATCGCACACTGATGGGAATTCACCACTAAAGTACCCCAGATTGCTGGTGATGTACTGCCAATAGCAATAATGACATCAAGTATGGGATTACAAATTAGATTCCTCTATTTATTTGCAAGAATAAATTGTCAGATGATTAGACACATGTATACTGTACATTTTTCCATAATCAATGAGGTTTCTTTTTTTAATTATATTGCTGTGACTTTAGCAATGCCTGTCGCATGCAACATACACATTGTATTCCTTTGATGGGCTTTAACTATCATTATCGAATATGGTCTACTGAACCTCATTCTACAGAGATAATGAGTTTCATTGACATTGTATCCTCAAAGCAGCCACAATTATCTGCCGTTTGTTTGCTCGGTCACGTTCTGTAATTGTACATTCAATGATTCTATATTTTTTGACATCCCTATGTACGATTTCTGTCTGCCCATTCATCCAGCAGACATATTCACTTTATTTTGTACTTCACTTGCTCAGTAAAGTATTGTTAGATGCTATATTATACATAAAACATTTAAACATACATGTAGAAACGTTCAAATGTTAAAGCCACTGTCGTTATTTGAACGTTTTCTATTCCAAGGCTGAGTTGTTTCCAAATAGTACACTGTAGGTCCAGTAGTAACATGGGCTTTGTCGTTTCAGGTGACATTCCTTTGGAAAGGAAACCCTATTCTGTGTCCCTTTCATTTCAAACAATGTCCCTGTTTGCTATAACTGGGGAGAGGAGTCACCCCCAGAGAGGTGACGCCGGGAAGAAGAAGCAAGCTATTTGTCATTTGCCACCAGATATAGTGCAACCTTGGCAAAGTGCAGCATATGAGTTACAAGGCAGATCATCACAAGCTAAAGTTTTTGTGATTTCAATTACACTGGTTAGGTCTTCCACTGGAGAGGTTTCACTCCAGCCAGCTGGTCTGCACATGCTCTGAAGACGTGGCTAGGGATACCGTCTGGGCCAGCAGCCTTGCAATGGTTAATACGCTTAAACGTTTTACTCACGTCGACCACGGAGAACGAGAGCCTACAGTCCACGGGAGCAGCCTGCATTGGTGGCACTGTGTTGTCCTCAAAGCGGGCGAAGAAGTTGTTTAGCTTGTCCAGGAGAAAGATGTCGGTGTCCGCGACGTGGCTGGTTTTCCCTTTGTAATCCGTGATTGTCTGGAATCCCTGCCATGGACATAACCCGTTTTAGTATGGACATTGCCATTGAGGGCTTCCCCCATGCTTCCTCCATTTTAAAGTAGTCAATTGGGTGTGGATTCCAACTGTTGGGGTCGTATGGGGATTCTACCTGGTAGGGTCGTAGCCTCAATGGCGCTGCCCATGCTGTCACAGATGTTATAATGGCACAGATATAAAGATGAGTCCTCTATCTATCTCTATGGCTTGTACTGATTTATAGTATGCTCCTTGGATATGCATTCAAACAATTTGCCTCAACTATCTTTGAGATTTTTGACTCGGGTTAACATTTAATAATTACATTAATCTACTGTAGACTATAATCCCCTAATCCGTATTTGTCCTATCTCTAATCTCCCTCTGATCCTTGAAGAATAAAGGTAGGCACAAATTACAAGATCAGGAGCTATAGTTCTTCGAAATATTGGACGGAATTGCCTTTTTGTTGCAGAGGGAGCAAGCAACACAGGGGAGCCAATGGAAAGGCAGCAGGTCGTTTTTGTTAATGAACAGATTCATGTGAATATGTTTAATGGTGAAAATTATGTTGTTGCAAAGGGAAGAGCTTGGTTTGGCTGCGTGCTCCCTCACTGTGTTCTTGCCTCCTTTGAAAAAATAAGCTTTGTCTTTAATGGCAGAATGTGGGCATTCGTGGGAATTCTACAAAATGAAATCAAGACCACTAATCCATACTGGCTCCTTCTGCTGCAAAACCTCAAAAGAAGAATCATTGCTGTTGAATGGATAAGAGTAGATTAAAGGCCTAGTGCAGTCAAAAATGTGATTTTACTGTGTTTTGTATATATTTCCACAATATGAGGTCGCAATACTACTGTGAAATTATGAAAATTATGATTATGCCCTTGTTGTGTAACATATATTTGTTTTGGTGGGATGGAGTTTTGACATCACCAGGCGGTTATATTAGTTAATACACCAATAAAAGAGAGTTCCAAATCTTTTTGCCAATAACAGCTAGTTTTCCGTTTTCCCTTCCCCACTCAGACCACTCGCAGACAGTCCTAGCTAAATTCTTGCTTGAGAAATTGCTCTTTGCTAAGAAGCAAATTTTGTTTCTTTTTGACCATTTTAATTGATAACAATCACAGTAAGGCACTTAATTGTTACCCAGAAATGATTTGATGTTGAGATAAAAACTATTGCATTGGACCTTAAACCTCTAGCTGCTAATCTCTAGGCAATATTCTATTTTACTCTTAAGGATTACCCCATTTTTTCAATTTTCGCCCAAAATGACATAGCCAAATCTAACTGCCTGTGGCTCAAGGCCCTGAAGCAAGGACATGCATATTCTTGGTACCATTTGAAAGCAAACACTGAAGTTTATGGAAATGTGAAAGAAATGTAGTAGAATATAACACAATAGATCTGGTAAAAGATAATACAAAGAAAAAAACAACCGTTCTTTTGTATTTTTTTGTACCATCATCTTTGAAATGCAAGAGAAAGGCCATAATGTATTATTCCAGCCCAGGTGCAATTTAGATTTTGAACACAAGATGGCATCAGTGTATGTGCAACGTTTTAGACTGATCCAATGAACCATTCTGTTTAAAATGTTGTATCAAGACTGCCCAAATGTGCCTAATTTGTTTATTAACTGACCTTTCGGTTACCATATTAAGCATTTAACCCATTTCCTTATAGAAGACTAATACAGCCATAAAAGCAGGCTTCCACAATGGTATTACTCAAAATGATTAGTAGTTAATGAATGGGTGCCAACCTGTGTTGTGGTAATGTATTCAACTGACTGATAGTGGGCCTGGTCCTCTTTGGGAAGGCAGGCAGAGGGAACGTTTATTATTAAAGCCATATTAACAAGTTACAGGAAATGATTTTGGAAAGGAAGTCCTCCCCATACATCATATTGTCAAGCTATGACAAGCGCAATAATGCTATGAAAAAAACTTGCAAGTAATAAAAATGTTCATGTCTTTTTTGGCAAGTATTTGTTATTCATTTAATTTCCTTATATGCTGTTACTGTAGAGAAAGGAGGGAGTGTCTGTGAAAGGCCCTGTCCAAGGAGGAAGGAGGGAGTGGCTGTGAAAGGCCCTGTCCAAGGGGGAAGGAGGGAGTGGCTGTAAAAGGCCCTGTCCAAGGAGGAAGGAGGAAGTGGCTGTAAAAGGCCCTGTCCAAGGAGGAAGTGTCTGTGAAAGGCCCTGTCCAAGGAGGAAGGAGGGAGTGGCTGTAAAAGGCCCTGTCCTCCCCCTCTGACCAACAGATCTTATTACAGCTCTCTGAGTGGATACGGTTGAACCCGGGAGCTCTCAGGATCGAGAAGTATTCACTGGCAATTTCAAGAGGAATTGCGTGTCCACTTTGGTTTAGGGGAAAAGCCAGTCAAGCGTTGGCTGACAAGGCCCATTTTGAAATAAAGTGCCCACACGAGGAGAAGCTGAAGATGATCTGTTTTTAAAGGCCTGACAGACATCCGTTAACAAGGTTGAGGGTTTTGCTGTATTTTTTTCCCTACGTTGATGTAGTCCCATCCGGCCATAAAGACAAATAGAGAGCTTAAGACTAGTTTATATGAGGCTTTCCCTCAGCCGAATGGATCTCTGATAATCTTCACAAGGTAAAGTAGTTCATTACTGCAGAGAGAAACATTAAGCATGTCTGGGGCACAGGCGCTTTTGTCTGATCTATGACCATGTAGTCCTCTGGCTTCCTGTGGGTATCAGTCTGCACTGGATTGGTCCTGGGTATAAATTTGCACTGGATTGGTCCTGGGTTTCTTTATTAGACTGTTAGTATACAATACTACATAAATCATGATAACATACAGAGGTCAATGTTGACCAGCACAGGAATTCATCAAAATCGTTCTTCGTTAAAGGGAGACTTAATAGCTGTACAGTATACAACCAAACATGGACAAGAAAGGTGCCATGTGTCATGGTCGGACAATGGAAGTTTGCGGTTTGATTTTCTGAATTTGTTTCACTTTTGTCCTTAGTTAACACTGGTTTATGTGCTGCGCAGCATCTTAAATCACATACTAAATTTCAAAACAGGGTATTTTGTAGCCTGGGGCGAGAAACACTATTTTTCAACTCCTCTCAAGTCCCTGACTCTTCTAGGCACTATGCCACTGCAGGAAAGAGGCACGCTCTACGACTTATTGACAGATCATTTAATAAAGTGAGACAATAAGGACCTGGGCAGACAGTGCCTGAGCCTCCCTTTCAACTGCATGAACAGTGTCCTCTTCTCAAGGACAGAGGTGTTGCCTATCAGAGGGCCCAGACAAGTTCCCTGTCAAAGTCTGGAAACTTGAATCTTCCTGACAATCACTATGCATCAGCAACCTTCACACCCTGTCAGGGCCAGGACACAGTTAAGGACAAAGTTCAGGACACAGTTCATACTATTAGCAATATCAGCAATATCAGCAAGAAAAGAAAACACTCCCAAACTTTTAGGGGTTTCCAACCCCTAAAACGGTGACATACTGTCATAGAAATGATGCTCAAAATCTCTCTCCTGACATGGTGCATTTTTTTCCAATTGCATCGCCCCTAACAACCAAATAAAGAAAATTGGGAAGGGATGGGAAATCGATAATCCAAACATGATACCTTTGAAAAAAAAAGTACCTATTCACCAGAAGGACAGTCCAAATGAAAAGCTCCCAGACAGACCTCCATGCTGACTTTATTGGTCCCTAAAAGACAAACAGCACAGAGGAGAAGGCCAGTCTATTTCCTGTCAGCTCCCCATTGCGCCATTTAATTTGCTCTGTGACAGTGGACCCACACCCAGGGCCACGGGCCAGGGCCCACTCATTTACTAGAGTATTAAATGTCAATATATACTCACAACAAAGGTATGCCACCTCACGTCCAACCCTGTGGCTTCACTCATTTGGGCCTGATCCCCAGCAGCATGCCTCTGTATACATGGGCAGTCCGGAGCCAAAGATTCTCATTACCACAATCTGTTGTCCACTTATTCTTTGGGGGAAAGATCAAGAGCTCTGCCAACACAGAGGGAGCTGGATTGTGTCCTCACAGGCCCAGACATCTGCTGGATTCTGCTCTTTTCTTAACTGAGAAATTGGTTTTAGTCACTTTCCCAGAGTTCCAATGAAGTTGAACCTATGAATATGCACTGGGGGAAAAAGGCTGTCTTTGAACAAGAAGGTAATAGAAATATATACATTTGGAAATATTGGATTATTAAATGGAAATGAATATCCTGCTGTGTTCTTCTCTCTCCATTCCTATTCCAAGTGTGTAAATCTGCTTTAAAAAATAACTGCCTGATAACTTTAGCCACCAGGTGACATTGTCTGCATCCCTTGAGTTCACAAAAGCTACCAATTAGCCATAGCAGATGGAAGAGAAATCATACGGCCTCTCTGTGATTGCCTGAATCCTACGCCATATCAGTAATGTCTTTTAGAAGAGAAAAGGGAAAGAAAGGATTGATCAAACATTTTCCACACCCAATGTCATTTGCTGACAAAAAAGGTGGTGGACATTAAGTTAATAGGCTTGCATGACAACAGAAACTGGGTGAGAATAGAGGGAACTTAATAGCTCATTCACACATCTGTGATCTGTATGCAAAGTGCGCTGCTCTGTTCGGTAATGCTATAGCTCATATCTCATTCCTTTCGATGTTCCCGAGGTTGGCAAGTCACTACACCTCCTTTATGATCACTGCACTGGATTGGATTTAGCCAATCTCTTCTGGGATTCTCCTCTACCCCTATGCAAGCTAATATGTTTGCCATGTTTAATGATGCACAAAATCTTCCTGAGTAGAAGGTATTTATCTTTATCAGGGTTTCTCTCACAGTGCTCTGTCAGTTGGCAACCCACAGTATGAGCCATTTACAGACCCTCCAGTGCAAAGCGGTACAAGACCAGCATCAAGACAAAGCAAGAGCTGGCAATCATTAGCAACGAATTCCCGCCAGGCCAATAGGGTACAGGAGTAACACAGAAGCACTGATGTTGAATAGATGACAAAATGGTTGACTATCAGGCCATAACTTACTTCCTTAGTCCTCTTCATCCCAGGTGGCACATCAGGCCGAAACATTCTTCTACCACTGGAGTCTGTCTTTAGCCACAGCGTGTGCGCTGTCCAATGAGAGACCCATCTCTTCCAGCTCATCCACCACTGTCGGTTGCCATGTAGTTTGTGACCTGCACCGCCTGTGCTTTCCTGTTGGTGTCATAAGAAACAGGAAAAAAATGTGTTTTCAATTTACCATGATTAGGTTAGGCTACATGACAGATTGCTTACCTTTTAATTGTAATCAAAGACACTCATAATACACATTCATCAGTCAGCCATTATAGACCGGTAGTTTACAATGACTATCCCACCATTTCATTAAGACAAGACAAAGGAATAATACACACGGATAATATAGTCAAGGTCAAAATGGCTGGCTGACTGGCTGAAATAGTGGAGACCCTCAAGCTTTGGAAAGCTGAGGTAACTGGCAAGAGATGCCATTGTTTGGATGCTGGATGATGGACCACACAGTGAGACTTGACCTTGGCACTTCTAGCTGTTTACCATTCTTTCGTGCCACCAAACTAAAACGTCAAGATCCTCCCAAACATCCTCCACTTTGAACCACAGAACAAAAGGATTGTTTTTGTTTTAGCTCAGAGACATACAGTACTGATCTTGTCTATTTATTGGAAGGAGGAGATGTGGATTCCAGTGATATGCATGGGAGGTTGATAGAGTATGTGTCAGGATAATGTGAATGCAATCAATAGCCGTTCCAGGTTTTGGGGTTTGAACTTCAACCTTGTTTGGCAGTGGAAATCCTATGCAGACTAAATCCCCCAAAGCATCAGGATGTTTTGGATCGTCATCATAGCAGAGCTCATATTAACAATACTGGGGCGTATCGGCAGGGTGTATCAGCTGTTCACACTGTCTTCAGCTAAACACTTTGGCAAGACGTCAATCTGAATCCTTATGCCCCAGATGCTATATAAACATACTGTATCAAATGCAGTACCAAAGCCTTCTAGCCATCTTATAGATGGGTTGGTTGTTTAGCAACAAAACTGAAGAGTGCGCATCAGTCAAAACTATAGTTCTTCTCCAATGTTTATTAAAAACATAAATACATTTGCACAATGAGCGCTTGTTGTCTCTCAAATACAGTACCAATCAAAAGTTTGGATACACCTACTCAATCAAGAGTTTTTCTTTATTTTTACTATTTTCTACATTGTAGAATAATAGTGAAGACATCAAAATTATGAAATAACACATATTGGATCATGTCAGCAAAAAAGTGTTAAACAAATCAATTCTTCGAAGCAGCCACCCTTTACCTTGATGACAGCTTTGCACACTCTTGGCATTCTCTCAACCAGCTTCACCTGGAATGCTTTTACAACAGTCTTGAAGGAGTTCCACATATGCTGAGCACTTGTTGGCTGCTTATCCTTCATTCTGCGGTCCAACTCATCCCAAACCATCTCAATCGGGTTGAGGTCGGGTGATGTGGAGGCCAGGTCATCTGATGCAGCACTCCATCACTCTCCTTCTTGGTAAAATAGCCCTAACACAGCCTAGAGGTGTGTTGGGTCATTGTCCTGTTGAAAAACAAATGATTGTCCCACTAAACGCAAACCAGATGGGATGGCGTATCGCTGCAGAATGCTGTGGTAGCCATGCTGGTTAAGTGTGCCTAAATCACAGACAGTGTCACCAGCAAAGCACCCCCACACCATCACACCTCCTCCTCCATGCTTCACGGTGGGAAGCACACGTGCAGAGATCATCCGTTCACCTACTCTGCGTCTCACAAAGACACGGCGGTTGGAACCAAAAATCTCAAATGTGGACTCATCAGACCAAAGGACAGATTTCCACCGCTCTTATGCCCATTGGTCGTGTTTCTTGGCCCAAGCAAGTCTCTTCTGCTTATTGGTGTCCTTTAGTAGTGGTTTCTTTGCAGCACTTCGACCATGAAGGCCTGATTCACGCAGTCTCTTCTGAACAGTTGATGTTGAGATGTGTCTGTTACTTGAACTCTGTGAAGCATTTATTTGGGTTGCAATCTGAGGTGCAGTTACCTCTAATGAACTTATCCTCTGCAGCAGAGGTAACTCTGGGTCTTCTTTTCCTGTGGCGGTCCTCATAAGAGCCAGTTTCATCATAGGGCTTGATGGTTTTTGTGACTGCACTTGAATAAACTTTCAAAGTTCTTGAAATGTTCCATATTGACTGACCTTCATGTCTTAAAGTAATGATGGACTGTCATTTCTCTTTGCTTATTTGAGCTATTCTTGCCATAATATGGACTTGGTCTTTTCCCAAATAGGGATATCTTCTGTATACCACACCTTTTTTATTTTTTATATTTTGTTATTTAACCAGGTAGGCCAGTTGAGAACAAGTTCTCGTTTGCAACTGTGACCTGGCCAAGATAAAGAAAAACAGTGCAACCAAAAACAACAACACAGAGTTACACATAAACAAATGTACAGTCAATAACACAAGAGAAAAATCTATGTACAGTGTGTGCAAATGTAGAAGTGTGGGGAGGTAAGGCAATAAATAGGCCATAGAGGCAAAATAATTACAATTTAGCATTAAGGGACTACCTCTTCCTGGTCAGAAGGAGACACCATATTACATTGTTTAAGGGATATGTCAGTGGAGACCACCTCTTCCAGGGCAATAGGAGACACCGTACTACATTGTCTAAGGGATGTATCAGTGGAGACCACCTCTTCCAGGGCAATAGGAGAAACCGTACTACATTGTCTAAGGGATGTATCAGTGGAGACCACCTCTTCCAGGGCAATAGGAGACACCGTACTACATTGTCTAAGGGATGTATCAGTGGAGACCACCTCTTCCAGGGCAATAGGAGACACCATATTACATTGTTTAACACTGGAGTGATAGATGTGCAGATGAAGATGTGCAAGTAGAGATACTGGGGTGCAAAAGAGCAAGAAGATAAATAACAATATGGGGATGAGGTAGTTGGGTGTGCTATTTACAGATTGGCTATGTACAGGTACAGTGATCGGTAAGCTGCTCTGACAGCTGATGCCTACCTTGTCACAACAAACTGATTGGCTCAAATGCATTAAGAAGGAAAGAAATTCCACAAATTAACTTTAACTTCTTATGGGCAGGTGGGATGGTAGCGTCCCACCTGGCCAACATCCGGTGAAATTGCAGAGCGCGAAATTCAAACGACAGAATTATAAATATTTAACATTAAAAAAATCACAAGTGTAATACATCAAAATAAAGCTTAACTTCTTGTTAATCCAGCCCCTGTGTCAGATTTCAAAAGGCTTTACGGCAAAAGCACACAATGCGATTATCTGAGGACAGCGCCCCGCATACAAAAGCATGAAAAACATATTTCAACCAGGCAGATGCGCCACGAAAGTCAGAAATAGCGATATAATTAAATGCCTTACCTTTGATGATCTTCTTCTGTTGGCACTCCAAAAGGTCCCAGATACATCACAAATGGTCCTTTTGTTCGATAATGTCCTTCTTTATATCCATATAAACTCAGTTTAGCTGCCGCGCTTCAGTCAATAATCCACCCAGTTTCCCTCCATCAAAATGCATACAAAATGAATCCCAAACGTTACTAATAAACTTTTCCAAACAAGTCAAACAACGTTTATAATCAAACCTTAGGTACCCTAACATGTAAATAAACGATACAATTTAAGACGGAGAATCGTTATTGTCTTTACCGGAGAAAAATACCAAAGAACGCGCTCTCTTTCACGCGCTTGGAAACACTACAGCCAAAATGGGAGCCACCTAGAAAAACTACACTTTCTGGCTAATTTTTCCAAAAACCAGCATGAAACTCTTTCTGAAGACTGTTGACATCTAGTGGAAGCCCTAGGAACTGCAATCTGGGAGGATTTCGCCTCATAATAAAAGTGACAGCCATTGAAAACAGTGGTAGGCCGAATTTTTGTTGGGGGGGATGGTTTGTCTTCGGGGTTTCGCCTGCCATATCAGTTCTGTTATACTCACAGACAGTGTTTTCTATCCAAATCTACCAATTATATGCATATCCTAGCTTCTGGGCCTGAGTAACAGGCAGTTTACTTTGGGCACGCTTTTCATCCGGACGTGAAAATACTGTCCCCTACCCAAGAGAGGTTAAACAAGGCACACCTGTTAATTGAAATGCATTCCAGGTGACTACCTCATGAAGCTGGTTGAGATAATGCCAAGAATGTGCAAAGCTGTCATCAAGGCAAAGGGTGGCTACTTTGAAGAATCTCAAATATAAAATATATTTGGATTTGTTTAACACTTCTTTGGTTACTACATGATTCCATACACATTATTTCATAGTTCTGATGTCTTCACTATATTTCTACAATGTAGAAAATAGTAAAAATAAAGAAAAACTCTTGAATGAGTGTTGACTGGTTCTGTACATCGTTACAGTTGTTGGTTAGCTAGCTAGTGAATTTGAGCCATATTAGCATTGACATGAAATCAGTCAAACACCTAAACAAAAGACATGATATCAAGAACAAGATTAAACTAGCTGAAATTAGTCTTTAACGATTCCCCACATGGCAGTTTCTTGTCATTGTCGGTGGCTATCTGGCCACCCAGAATCACAACAACCCACAGACTTCTGCTCCATTGAAGCGTGTGCATCGCTTTCATGACATTGTCAGCTAACCCATCTATAGCTACAGAAATAGATTATCTTCTGTTATTAGCATTTTGAGAGTATTGTATTTGTCAATCATCACCTCGTCTTACTGTTAGTATAACAATCACTGGGTTTTGTTGTTCCTTGTGATGTTTGCTGTTCTCTGTCTAGCCTGCACTTCTTCCTTTAGTGGTCTGTGCATTTGGGTCACAATAATTTAGGATTGAGTCAGCTACACGTAGCATGTATGAGAGACATCTTTTAATTACAATGTAACGTACAGTATATGAGGCTTGTTAGGCATGCAGCCATCATAATCCTCATACTCAGTCATTTCAACTGTAAAGAAAACATGTGTTGCATGAAAAACCCTCCCCTGCTCGGTCAGCCTCACACTTGATTTACAATTAAAAGTGGTTGAAGATGCAGTTGTTCACACTCGACATAATACTACCTTGTACAGTGCATTCCCAAAATCATTCATACCCCTTGACTTGTTCCACATTTTGTTGTGTTACAGACTGAATTCAAAATGGATTAAATATAATTTCTCACACATCTACACAGAATACCCCATAATGACAAAGTCAAAACATGTATTATTATTATTATATCTATTTTTTTTTATGTATTGAAAATGAAATACAGAAATATCACATTTACATAAGTATTCACACCCCTGTTAGAGTAACCTTTGGCAGCGATTACAGCTGTGAGTGTTTCTGGGTAAGTCTCTAAGAGCTTTGAACATCTGGATTGTTCAATATTTCAAGGAGATTTAAGTCTGCTTACTTATTGACTAAAGACATTTCAGCTTTTCATGTTCTATTAATTTGAAAAAAAAAATCCAAAAACATAATTCCACTTTGACATGGGGTATTATATGTAGGCCAGTGACAAAAACATCTACATTTGATCATTTTTAATTTAACACCACAAAATGTGGAAAAAGTCAAGTGGTGTGAATACTTTCTGAAGGCACAGTATGCAACCAATGCGTTATGTACCAAAGGTATAGCACACACTGCACCACTAACAGCAGGCACTGCCAACACAGAACATCCACAGAGATTCTTTGACATCTGCTACACGAGGACACATTGAATTCCAGCTAAATATTCATTGTTCACATTTCAAAACTTACATCTGATTCAAAATGAAGCCTAGATATGCCATGCATTTCAGATTTGTAATGCAGAAGATGTCTTGTACAAGAAGCTTCCTCCCTCTCTGTAAGACTGGAGAAGACTGCTGCAGTATGATTATTAGGCTCTTCTCTCTGACTATGGCGAAAATACTTTGAGGCAGACTGCTTATTATGCTATTCCCTTTCATGTCTTTGGAATAAACTTATCACTTTAATGCTCTTTTCCAGATCTCTCATTGATTCACATCCCCTCTGGCTTGTCAGGAAACTTCCGATGGAGATGAAAAGAGAAAGAGAATAAATGCTCTTGGATATGCAAGTCTCCTTAATCAGCTGGAGAAAAACAGTCAAAGTTCACCGAAAGGTCAGGACTTAAGAGGAAGTAGTCCACAGTAGCTTCCTCGACATAATGTATAGCCCAAGTTTGACGCTGCTTAACAGTAAAGGTGGCCACAATATTATACCGACAAAGTCTCGCCTTCCTTATAACCGGCGACCTCATGAACTTGATCTCTCAGGTAAGCCATGAGTTCTATCTTCTGACACATGCACTTTGCAAACAAACAGGGAATAATATATTTTTAAGATATTTGTTACTGTAGTTATTCCTCGTTTTCTTCAAAATGACAAGTGAAGGTGATAGGAAGAACGTGGAACAAGTGAGCCATCCATCCACATCAATGGAGACGTCCAATAGTCAAATAGACACAGTCTAAGAGCTGGTGTCCATTTACTTATCAGCAGGGTGTTGGTTTCTTGGCAGACCGAGGCCAGGTTGATATGATTTCACATTTTCCACATAAGAAAGGGACACTGCTCTCTGTACCTGCCATGTTTTGGTGCTCTGATCCAGGCTTTGATGAGGTCATGAATCTGTCTGGCTTACCACACGCCAAACAATGGCTTCAAGATGAAGTCAACGTCAAGGTTGATTGACGTGGAGAGCAGGATTTCCACTCAAACGTTTCCATGCAGATTTAGTAATGTCATAAAGCTGAAGAATTTTCTCTGTGTTGAAGCAATCTTGTGTGGGGGCTCTCTCTCTCCGCACATCCGATAGTTCCAGTTCCGTAACATCAAGGGCTGTAGCTGCCAATTCCCTCCCATGCGGCCTTGGAGCTGGAACGCCAATACCAGGTGAAAACGGCAGAAGTTTTCCATTAATCCTCGCAGTGGGCCTGTCTGGGCTGGGGAGGCTGGGAGGACATAGGACTGGGTCACCTCCACAGGCACGGCTGGGCTAGCGTTACTACCTCAGGACTGGGAGTTGACAGGAACGCTACTGTCTCCAGGGAGAAAGACTGGCCCAATTAGACAACCAAGCCACCTCTAGAATGAGCCGAGTGGAAGAGGAGAAGTACTTTATTGCCCCACAAGGAAGAGATTGAACGTGTGTGTTAATAGATTGGTTGATGGTTATCCTTTCAGTACTTCAAAGTACAGTAGAGGCAGACGCAAACACGTTTTATGAGTGATGGCTTTCTTTGGACATTATTGCTATTTTAGCCTGTCACAGGCCTGAGACAGGCTATTATTCAGGATGGATTATAACCTTTAAGACTATAATGCTTGTCCAATTAAAACACTATAGATAATACTGTTGATTTGAACCTTTCGTTTTGATATACAGAGTATAAAATACCTGTGATGACTCATCTTACTGCCATGAAACAGGAGTACAGAAATGAACAGTAAATTGCACATCTGATCTGAAATCTCTTCTGTTAGACAGGCTAACTGTGGTATCAGTGATTCTCTTCTTAATATGTTTTTCCATAATGATCATACATCTTAAGATCTCAGTTCTAGTTTCAGACACATTTGTCCTTAGCTCATATTATCAATTTGTAGCTAAGTTATGTCTCGGAAATCAATTAAGCGTGCACAGGTTACAATAAGGGGTTCAATTAATCAGAGCCATATGCTTGCTCACTCGTAAATAATCAAGCGACAGATCCTGGGACAGCCTGGAACCAGAACAAGAGCAACACAAAAAAAAAGCCTAAATGAGGTGTGATTTACAGATCAATCAAAAGGCTTTTATGAAAATGCTCAAAAAAGGGAAAGATGCTAAAAATCGACCTGTGATGAATACACTTGTGTATGAGTGTGTGGGGGAATCGATGTCAGATGATTCATTTCTGGGGTCATAATGGCAGTGAGCAGGCTCCCCAGGGAGTCTCAACCTTTTTATTTGCAAGCAATCCTGTGTGTTCGATCCCCCCTCTCCTCCGGGAAACCACCACAATACACCCCCTTGACTGGGATACAGCCGGTGACACACAATTTATCAAGAAACCAATAAAGGTTGTTAACACAAAACGACATTTTCAACACCAATATAAATCACCCTATCAACTTCTTAACGGTGAGTATAATGGTAACAATAGGTGTCAATGTCTCTCTCTCTAAATTAGAGAACAGTGACACCTGTCTGCCTTTGATTAGGTCTACATCAAAGAAAGCAACCCTAATCCACATAACAGCCACTCTGTGCCTGTAGTCCGTGGTGACCGTGTGTCTAAAGTTCAGGCTGAACTGGGCTGTAGGGTTTCAAAGGCAGAGAGATAGAGAAATCCAGTCAGTTCTGGCGAGAGATATTACACTGCTGTACCATATTTATCTTCACTCTGAGGCTTTTTGCCTTAACATTCTACAAAGCACTCATTAAGCCACTGTAAATTGCAGGTACTGCACTCCCTCTCTTTGGTTGCAGCCTCTTCCCCCTCTCTCCCTGGGCTCTATGTGATGTGTCACTTCTCTCCTGCCTCTCTCTCTGTTCTCTCTTTCTCTTTGGCTGCGGTTTCTTACCTCTCTCCCTGGGCTCTGCGTAGGATGTGTGGTGTGTCACTTCCCTCCTGGTGCGTGGACTATACTATGCTGCCCGGTCACAGCCAGGCCACGTAATTGAACAGCTCTACTCCTGAACTAAATTTGATTCAAAGGGAAATAAGGCTGTACTCCTGGGATAGCTTCAAAAGGAGCTGGGCTGGGTCGGGGCATGATTCTGCAGGTCTGCTGGGCGGTGGAGGTGCAGGGAGGTGTAACACGGAGGGAAATCTGGGCATGCACCATGCCTAAATCCAAGGTGAAATGTCAGTGATGTCGAGGCCTTTGAATTGGTTTGCTTTATATTGAATATAGCTATAGTTTGGACATTCCTGGGCATTTTTGGAGAGAAAATATTCCCTCAGAATAAATGGGTCAGTGTACACTCTCAAACCCCTTAGCTCCTTCTGTGGCTGACCCTGTGCATTACTGCTTCAGTTCTGACCCACACGCTTAAAAAAAAATTGAACTTCAAACATGTAACGGACAGATAATCAAGATATCTTGTCTCATTGCGTCTCGCTGCCAAAGTGGCTCATTGAATTCAGACACACAGACGAGATTGCGAGAAGACTATCTACAGAACTCCTAAGTTTCGCAATATCGCTGTGATGAGATCTCATTCTGGGTGCTAGTCGGCTTTTTCCCTGTGTTTGCGAGCGCCGAAATGAGCACAGGGTTTAAATGGCTTTCTGTGCCCGCGGAGGTCTGATACAATTTTATCCTGACAAAACATTTGTCATTTCTTTACCGGCGAAGCTGATCTGGCAGGCTTTACTGTAGCTCTCCAAACACCTGAGCAAGCCACCATGAATACCAATACATCCCTACGCCTCACCTGCCTTCCCCATGTCTGCAAGAGACACTATCTGCTTTAATGCGAGATGTCTGCAATCGTAAATTCAATGAAGTACCTACTCCCCAAATGCTCTTATCCCCATCAACGTTATTATGAAATGTATAACAGTATGTTGCAAATGTACCTGTGTCCATGATCTATTCTTGTAGCGTTACTTGCCATGTCCATTAAATGAATATTATAAAATGTTATCTGGGTATAGACTGTGGAACAGCACTGAGTTCGTCTGTTTGTGACAACTATTACCAAAAGTGAAATTTGTCTACTTTACATTTTTCTGTTTATAACTCCAACCTCTCTCTGTCTTTACTACATTCCCTCTGCATCTTGCCAATAAGGGAAGCAGTAACTGTAACATGATCATGCAGTAGTGATAGGGGGGGGGGGGAAATCGATACGGTTACATATCAAGCTATTATTTTTTACGATATATCATATCCTTTTGACAATATCGCAATATTATTTTTGCGCTTGTTTGCTCTACCTGCACCAAAACTCCAGTATTTTTCCTTCATAGCTTGTTCTCCATCTTCTTTTTAAATAAGGGAGACCATTTGTTTTCAGCACTTTTATTTCCATGACTGTTCAAAATTTGCTTTCTCATTGCTCTTTCTCATCTCCCTGCAGCAGTCATATGGTGAGCAATATATTTGGAACATCGAATCGCAATAAAATCACAGTATCGAATCGCAATACATATAGATTCGTTAGAATCGCAATAGATATCTTATTGGCACCTAAGTATCCTAATAATATTGTGTATTGAGGTCCCTGGCAATTCCCAGCCCTACAATTGAGCAGAGCGTGTATACTTCTACGACATAACTGAATTCCCCTGCCAGTGGCTTCAAGACCCTCCTTAGTCTCTGTCACTGCTTTCTAGACTTATAATACGGGAGTCTGCAGGAAGCCTGATGGCCATCATGGAGGTGAAGGGCACTTCAGGAGTATCAATGCTCCCCTCCCATTCCCGGATACTCCCTTCTAGCATCATGTCCCCTGGAGCCACAACTCAACAGGGGCAGAAAGAGACCTTCCCCTATCGAGGCCACATGTAGCCACGAGTTATGCGGGAACGGCAAGTTCCGACTCATGTACAGTACCGCCAGCCTGTTTGGTTGCTGATTTGTTTGTGGCAGTAAATTAGAATCTCTTGAAGTTTGGCTTGATGTGTGGCTTGGGGGTGGGGGGGGTGAACAAAAAGGAATCAGAGATCACAGGCAAGTAGGATGGAAAAAAAGAGTGGATACCGCTGAGCCAGATGTTGACTCCAGTCATCAGTGGGCAGGCTGCAGGGGGAGGGTGGGGGGGACGTATTAGACCCAGGAGCTGTCTAATTGTGGAGTCCAATCTTAAATCTGTGATAATTACAAGTGATCTGGAGTGAATTATAACAACCAGGAAGCACACCCCGGAGGAAAATGGAGGAGGCTTCATTTCATATGAAAACCCGGTGTGACTGCCTGCCAGCCCTGCACTGAGCAAAGTGGTGGGCTTAATAAGGAAATATTAAGCAAATTACCTGTGAAAATGGGCAGTCATTTCCATGCCCCGAGCAGGCCTTTTTTATCCAGTTAGACCTTTTGAGTCATTCATCCGTGTGCACATGATTCTTCTCTGGTCTGACCGATCAATGGGGGTTTTGATGAAAGATATTACATTGTTTATTCATAAGGCCACATTATTAATGACAGGGTTATGAGCCAGAGGATGACATGGATGCATGTTTTTCCTTTCTAATCAACCTTAGGTGACTCTTGTCCTCCCTCTTGCCTCATCTCTCTCTCCCACCTCAATATTTCTCTAGCACCCCCCTCTCTCCCTCTATCCCTCTTTTGAGCACACAGAAGCAGAGCACTGTAACAGAATGCAGTCATTAGCACACGGCCATATCATCCATTTTGTCAGCTCTGACAAATCATTTAATGGGATGTGGTCTGGTCATGGACCCACGGAGTGATACCTCCTATTTACTGTCCCCATTGCATGCTCCATTGCTCTGCCCGTAAATAGGAATCAAACAGAGTTGAGTCCCAATAAATGACAAACAGGGACAGATTACCTCAGATATGTATATATTCCCCTTTTATCTTTTCAGCTCTGTCATTTTCCACTCTCCTTTCTTCCTTGTTCATAGTGTGCCCCCTATAGGGCAGTATATGTATTGCAGATCCCTTTGTTTGATATCAAGCCTGCTACAGTATCTTATAATGTTGGCTCTACAAATTACAGCAGTGCCAGATCTTACAATGGACGTTCACCTTGAGTCAGGTCCTCTTTTTATTTGCGGTTCGCAGATGGAGCTAATACTTTTTTCGAAATAATCAGAAAACATGTTATCTTTGGGGTACACTCACAATATCCTCTGACGTCTCAATATAGTAAATAGTCTTCCGTTTAACACACCTTTTCAAATCAGTTTAACAGCAGACTATTGAGGATGAAATCTCTTCAACAATATAATAACCGGGGACTGTAAAGAAATAACACTTAGCTGGGAAGGGCTTACAGTTGAGAAAGGGATTTTGCTTTTGGGTGGAAATAACAAGAAATGCCTTTGGAGAAATATTCTAACTCTCCCTGGTGTAGTTGATGGTGCCTCCACTTGATCAGTCGACAGGTTGATGTACTGTCATACCGTAGCTACCTTCACTGATACCACCTTAAGTTCCAAACTTTACCAATACCACTCACAATGGTTTCTCCACTGTGGGATGGAGTAGTACTGCTTGAACTCATTTATAAGAGGAGATTGTTATTCTGTTGATGGTGTCAATGTGTAATTTGTACAATTATCAAATGAAATGGTAAGTAATCATCTAATTCGCAGACTGTTAGGGTCAGTGGTGAACATTAGAACCATGTAAACCACTGACAGGCAGCAATCAGACACATAGTATTTAGAACACCAGATAGAACATACAGCATGCTGGGGGATTGAGAGAGGATATATAGATGAATTGTAGGTGAATCTGAGTTCAAATCAAATTAAAACCATTTTCAACCCTTAATTGATTCAAATCGGTGTTCATTGGATTGCGAACACTTTTTTTAATGAACCCACCACTCTCCTTGATTATATTCACATGGGCACATTGTAATTTCTCTCTGCATCTGCAGCTCATGTTGCCTAACATAGGAAGTGCTTAAAACCACACAGTGGTGGCTATTTGAAACTACAGTATACTCCTGTATACAGCTTCAGACGAGACTGTTTTCTTTAACTTCTCTTTCAAAGACCACCACATTCACTCCTAACTACCCTGTAGCTGGACTATCATAGTATTACATTACGACTTGACAGAAAACACTGTATATTTAAGCCTGCAGGACCGGCCGGACCTTCTTATTCAAACATCACTTGCGACAATAAATTAATTTGAGCAGCTAAAATACTAGAGCTGGGACGATACCAGTATCGTGATACCCATTAGTATCATGGCAAGGAAACAAACATGAAGCAGATTTAGCATCTTTAGGAAACAGCCCTAATGTTGGAAATAAACATCATTATGTTGTTATCCAGAGTCACGTATATTTATTTTCCAAGTTATCACACAATATTTTACATATAACAGGTTTTGAAAGGTTTCACGATCGCTATCTTCGAACTCCCGATCATAAATAAGCCAAGGCGCAGATCCCACCACAAAAGGTGGAAACAAGGGCTGCCTAAGTATGATTCCTAATCAGAGACAACGATAGACAGCTGCCTCTGATTAGGAACCATACTCGGCTCAACACAAAGAAATAGACAAACTAGATTTCCCACCCCACATCACACCCTGACCTAACCAAACTAGAGGAAAATAACCGTCTCTCTAAGGTCAGGGCGTGACAAAAGGACCAAAGAGTTTAGTCTGCATTGTGTTTTCATTTTTGCCATGGAAAAAATATTGCCATACTGTTATGGTCACAGCCCTATAAAATACAATATTCCTCCACACACAGAGGGAAAGTTTTCAAAACACAATTGTTTAGAGTAGGTGGGTACTATAGTACTCCAGTGATCTTCAACCCATTTGCCATATCTGTATGATAAAGAGCATTGGCACAGCATCTCAACTCCATCATTTAGTACATTCAAAGATGTGCCCTGAGTGGCTCTGTGGGCACACAATCAACCAAACCAACAGAGTAGAAATACCCTCCGTGTGACAAAACCATATGCACACTTTATATAGTAATAGCTGCAGAAAGTAATTGTGCAGTGAAAATCCTAAATCTTACATAAATTAAGTCTTTGGGATGCACCCGCTTTCCCCTAAGTGCTTTATATTAAACTCAGCTCAACAACTCCTTGGCCGAGGAGCCTTGGACGAGGGCCCTCAATGCTATATAAGACAATAAACAATACACTTCAGTGGGTAGGTGAGAGTCTTCCACCACCACATGAGGCTTTTTAAAATAACAGTTGCTTCAGACTTCTTTATTTTTGTTATCAAGATCACCTTTTAATTATTTCCAGGACAGGGAAACTGGTTTAAATGTTCTGAACTTAGCACAATGGGCGCAGCTGTCACGAACTTCAAAATGAGCGGACCAAATGAGCGGATCCCCCCCAAAGGTGCGGACTCCGGCCGCAAAACCTGAAACCAAATGGGGAGGGTAGGGGGGGGGGGGGGGTGACTAGTGTCGGTGGCGGCTCCGGTGTGGGTCGTAGCCCCCGCCCCGACCACGGATCCGGCCATGGAGCTGGGTTGGACACCATGCCTGGACTGGGCACCGGCGCAGAGGAGAGCTCCGGCCATGGAGCTGGGTTGGACGCCATGCCTGGACTGGGCACCGGTGCAGAGGAAGGCTCTGGCCTTGGAGCTGGACTGGACGCCTTGCCTGGAAGCTCCGGACTGTTGACCGTCGCTGGAGGTTCCAGACTGTTGACCGTCGCTGGAGGTTCCGGACCGTTGACCGTCGCTGGAGATTCCGGACCGTTGACCGTCGCTGGAGGTTCCGGACCGTTGACCGTCGCTGGAGGTTCCGGACTGTGAACCGTCGCCGGAAGCTCTGGACTGTGAACCGTCGCCAGAAGCTCTGGACTGTGAATGCGCACTGGAGGTCTAGTGCGTGGAGCCGGTACAGGTGGCACCGGACTGGTGACACACACTTCAGGGCGAGTGCGGGGAGCTGGCATAGGACATACCGGACTGGGGAGACGCACTGGAGGCCTAGTGCGTGGAGCCGGCACAGGTGGTACCGGACTGGTGACACACACTTCAGGGCGAGTGCGGAGAGCTGGCACAGAACGTACCGGACTGGGGAGTCGCACTGGAGTCCAGATGTGTGGAGCCAGCACAGGTTTCACCAGACTGCTAACCGGATCCTCTGGTCGAATGTTGAGCAGAACACACTTGCACAACATCTCTCTCCTCTCTCTCTCCCAACTTCTCCATTGCCTCCCTGACGGTCTCTGGCTCTTTAGGGCGAATGCAGGGAACCAGCACATGACGTACTAGGCTGGGGAGGCGCACTGGAGATCTGATGTGTGGAGCCGGCACAGGTTTCACCAGACTGCTAACCGGATCTTCTGGTCGAATGTTGAGCAGAACACACTTGCATAACATCTCTCTCATCTCTCTCTCTCTCAACTTCTCCATTGCCTCCCTGACGGTCTCTGGCTCTTGCCTCGGCTCGACCGGCCACCCCTTGTGCCCCCCCCCCCCCCCCCCCCCAAAAAAAATATTGGGGTTGTCCTTGGGCTTTCTGTGGCCGTGAACCCTGGCGTCATCGCTGTCCTCCATTATTACCTTCCGTCTGCCGCCAAGGAAGGGTTTCGCATCCACCCTTCACTTCTTCCCATGTCCAAAACTCTTTTCCCTTTTGGGCACGCTGCTTGGTCCTGGTTTGGTGGGATATTCTGTCATGAACTTCAAAATGAGCGGACCAAGGCGCAGCATGCATTGAGTTCCACATCTTTTTAATACAAAGTGAAACTAGAAACAAAACCACAAAACTTACAAAGAACGTGAAGACGTAGTGCCCAAACACACTAACACAAACAATATCCCACAAAGCAGGTGGGAGATAGGGCTTCCTAAATATGATTCCCAATTAGAGCCAATGACTACCAGCTGCCTCTAATTGGGAACCATACAAAACCACCAACATAGAAATACACATTCTAGAACACCCCCCTAGTCACACCCTGACCTAAACCACTATAGAGAATCCAAGGGCTCTCTATGGTTAGGGTGTGACAGCAGCAGGCCACTTGCTAATCCTGTTTCCAAATGAGAGCCACTTGTCAAGGTCAGACTCCAAATCTGTTATTAATTTGTCCCCTGACAATAACTTCCTGGGGTATTCCCAGCCATCTTTCCATCAGAACAACCCAATCTCATGGCCGTAAGTACAGGCATCGACAGCAACAGTGGCCTGCAGGTTACCAATTGAATCTCTCGCCCTATACATCTTTTTCAAATGACCATGTAATATCACTGCTGTTACACAGACATGATCAGAAAAACGTCTTGGAGACAGGGAAGGAAGATAACTAAGGGAAGATAGAGTGGAAGGGAGCTGTATAACCCCCAGTACACTCTCTAAAAACCCTTCATAGTAAGGAGAAATTCGAAGGAATATGTGGGGCCTGTGGAGACCTATGCTGAATGAATTCTGTATAGCATAGTACATATTGCCTGAAGATAAAGAGTATCCAAGATGGCAAGAGAGATACTTCCTCCTTGTACGGCACTATGATCACAGTCCACACCAAAATCAAAATCAATGCATCAAACCAAACCACCACAGCTGTCAGCAAACACATTTGTCAGGCTGCGACATCGCCACTGTGTCCTTTCTTTGAGCGCTCCCAGCTTGCAATCACCGTTAAAAAAAATCATGCTGCCTGTCAGAACCAATAATGCCACCTCACACATTTAGCAGTCCTGACATCTTGGTGAACCACAACCATCAAATGCTGAAGTCTGGCTTTGGGTGTTGGAAGGGAGCCAATGGGTGGGCTGAAGAGTGAGTGAGTGAGTGAGTGAGTGAGTGAGTGAGTGAGTGAGTGAGTGAGTGAGTGAGTGAGTGAGTGGAGGGAGGGAGGGAGGGAGGGAGGGAGGGAGGGAGGGAGGGAGGGAGGGAGGGAGGGAGGGAGGGAGGGAGGGTTGAGCTGTGTCTATGTGTGTTTTTAATTCTCCCCGGTCGGTCTCCAGACTAGAAACAAATTAAGTCTTGTGGACTAGCGAACATAGCCGAGGTGAGGTTGGGAATAGGACATGAAGGGGAGAGAGAAGAGAGTGGCTCATAGACCCAACACTGTGCTTTTGTGAATAATTCAGTCGCAGGCTCGGAGGGGGAACGCTCACTCCGGTCAAGACAACACCAGAGACCACCACAGCAAAAGAGTCTCAGACCCACAGTGAAGGCTGGTATTAAACATTGAAGGACAAGGAGACACTGTTTTTTCCACCTGCGAAAACACCTTCAGAAGAACCCTGTGTCAGGACACTGCTGAGTAGCTATTTTTTAAGAATGTCTATATTGAGGTCTGACAAGGTGTATAGATTCTCTTACACATTTATGAGGCAGCTCTAGGCAGGGTTGAAGTCGAAGAGCAGGAAACGACTTCATTAGCCCACCACCTATGGGATTCAGCAGCTCTCTATGGAGCTCTCAGCTGCACTGGGTAATCACAGATAAAGATAGATACTTAACAAGCCCTGGCAGGGCTGACATTACATTGACAGTGTGCTACCAATGATGCCATTGCACGTGAGATTTGGTTCCGGGTGCCGACATTACCTTCACTCAGAAAGACACTGTTTCCAACCTGTCATAATATGATTTGCTATTATGCATATATTCAAACATTCCAAATGATTAGACTCTATTATAAAATAATTGTGCACTATCTTATTTCCGGGAGGGAAAAAGATAAATAGACCTGCAACTTTTATACAGCACTTACTTTATCTTAATTCATTAATTGGTGTTCCTGTAGTGTACTATTGAAAGTTTGACCCAGAGGAGAATGGGGTGTGAAAACACGTTTGTTTGTTTGTTCATTGATTACCACTCAGACCCTCTAGCTGGAACCAGACCTGATGCTTATCTGCTGCTATGTTTGCCTTTGCACCTGCACTGTTGTTTACTAGTCCAGAGAAAGGGTTACAACCACATAAAAGTCAGACAAGTGAGGGATTGGTGATGCCTTTGAATCCAATGCCTGGATGAGTCCATGCATCACAGCACTGACAGGTGTTTCAGCACTTAAGGCCTATAGCACTCGGCTTGAGTGTGGCAGGGGACTCATCACAGCTAAATTCAGAATCATTTTTGGGGTTTTTGTTATGAGATGCAAATGAGAGAGGTTTGTATTCAGGGGACCTAGGAAAATAAATGTAATGAATGCTGATACTGGGTTGAAAACAGGAATTGAACCAAAAGGAGAAATAACTGCAACTGGAAAATGTATATGGTATGTATAAGCTGGAAGTAGAAGCATAAGAGTTGTCCATTAGTTTACTCCAATTAGGGGAGGGATGGTATGGTTAGGGAAAAATAATATAATAAAAATATATATACACTACCAGTCAAAAGGTTAAGACCACCTACTCAATCAAGTTGTTTTCTTTATTTTTTCTATTTTGTACTTTGTAGAATAATAGCGAAGACATCAAAACTATGAAATAACACATGGAATCATGTAGTAACCAAAAAGGTTTTAAACAAATCAAAATATATTTTAGATTCTTCAAATAGCCACCCTTTGCCTTGATGACAGCTTTGCACACTCTTGGCATTCTCTCAACCAGCTTCACCTGAAATGCTTTTATAACAGTCTTGAAGGAGTTCCCACATATGCTGAGCACTTGTTGGCTGCTTTTCCTTCACTCTGCGGTCCGACTTGTCCCAAACAATCTCAATTTGGTTGAGGTCGGGTGATTGTGGCGGCCAGGTCATCTGATGCAGCACTCCATCACTCTCCTTCTTGGTAAAATAGCCCTTACACAGCCTGGAGGTGTGTTGGGTCATTGTCCTGTTGAAAAACAAATGATAGTCCCACTAAGCCCAAACCAGATGGGATGGCGTATCGCTGCAGAATGCTGTGGTAGTCAGTAGGGGTGGGTATTTGAAGAATCTCAAACATAAAACACTTTTTTGGTTACTACATGATTCCATATGTGTTATTTCATAGTTTTGATGTCTTCACTATTATTCTACAATGTAGAAAATAGTAAAAGTAAGGAAAAACCCTGGAATGAGTAGGTCTTCTAAATCTTTTGACCAGTAGTGTATATATAATATACATTTATTACCAGTCAAAAGTTTGGACACACCTAGTCATTCCAGGGTTTTTCTTTATTTTTACTATTTGAGCTGTAATCAAAATATTCTGGAACAATATATTTGGAGTATCTCAAACAGATGATTTCAATACAAACTGTTCAACTAATTATCCCCTAACCCTAAAGTTATGTTTAAACAGAACGAAACAAACACTTGTTCACAGTTGAGGCTGACATTTATCTCAACGAGTAGCATCTCACGTAAAAATTGAAACAGAACAACCAAATCAACTAGTGTTTTCCCATAACAACATATCAACAAAACAAACTGTGCAATCGATGATACAAATCATGGAAGCTACACTGAATGATGAGTGCTGAAACAGCGCAACGCTTAACGCTCGTTATAGTTTGAGTATGGTGGAGGCTGGAACGGAGTAAACGGAATGGCATCAAACACATGGAACCCATGTGTTTGATGTATTTGATAGCATTCCAGGAATTCCGCTCCAGTCATTACCACGAGCCTGTCCTCTCCAATTAAGGTGCCACCGCCTGTGCTTCAGTATCTAGCTATAGAATCCAAATAAAGGAATTGTAGCCTACAAAGAACATATAAAACAAATGTGGGTCATTATTAACTGCTTATAGTTCAAAGTTATCAATGGCAGGGTTTGGGCAAAAGAGATTGAGAGAAAGAAAACTGACTGATGGGTGGAATAAAGGAAATGTTCCTCCTCCTACATGCTGTCAGGTGAGACCACTGCCTATATTTGACATATGCTATACCTAGGAGTGCCATTGGCTTCTAATTGACAATCTACCAATCTACTATCAACATGTAGGCTACTTGCTACTGGATGGGTGTAGCTGTCCAACAGGTCCTCCACACACAGCAGATGGTAGGAACTGATTTTGTTTTTACACAGCTGGTGAGTCCTGTGGTGAGAATAGAACTGGCACAGCTGTGGTAGAGATAGAAATGTTTGTTGCTTTGGTTCAAGAATATGAATGTTAAGTAGTTGTGTTGTTTTTTTCTTATTTTTGGGGGGTAATTAAATGGCCAGACTGTTTTTCTTCAGTTGTGTTAGCATGGTATCATTACAAATGTATTCAAATGCTGTCCCAAACTGCTGTTGAGCAGGAAATAATGGTGAAATACAATACAATTATTCCATAATTATGCATTTACAGATGGTGTACCACATTCAATCACAAATACGAGTATTTTGTGCCTATTGTTAAAGTTTGTTTGGCTTTTATCAACGTGATTGAGAACACAACCAGGCATTACAGAATGTATGAGTCTGCAATCTCAAAAGTTACAGATAAATCAAATAACAGAATACTTGACATAAGGTTCACTTGGTGACATATTGATATTGAAGTCAGGGGCGGTCTGGAACAGCCCACATCACACCACTCCCCCGGCGGGCCACCAGCCACATACACCCTGACCCTATAAGCCCTACTTAGACAAAGGCAGCAGTCCTGACACATAACATTGTCAGTACAGTACAGCGTTTCTCAACCATATCTATACATGTGACTGGCGAGACATGGTCCTCCTCCTCTTTTTTAACCAGCTCATGTTTAAAACAAAAACAATATGTAAAAACAGCCACTGGAATACAGCTCACCACTATAACTGTTCCTCTGCTCTATCCATTTTGCTTCCCTCCCTGTTGTGCTGTCTATCCGTTTCAGCATCTTCTCTACTGTCACTCTGTGCTTCTTCTTCTCTGTCTGTCTGTCTGCCTGTCTGCGTAAACCTCATACGTTATAAAAGCCAAGCTAACGCCTTAGGCTGCATTGCAAATTAGTGCATGTCATATGTGTTCCCCTGGAACAACACTTACCCTAAGTGTTCATTACTATTACATGGCTCCAGACTAACATTCACCCCTGGTGTCACTGGTGTCACTAACTTCTACAGTTGGTGGCACCAGTCCCCCAAATCATGAGTAATCATTTTATACAGTAATTCATAGCGCTTTATTAAGAACTGTAATAAATAGACTACTGAGGTATTCAAGAAATAAGTTATTTCATCAAACATGTCCAAACAGGAATGTATTTTTCAATATATGTGGATGTGAAACCTCATCCAGTGATTGCCTTGAATTTTGGGTTGACAATTAGACTATAAGTCATCTATAAGTCTTTGCTAGGTAAAGCCTCACCTTATCTCAGCTCACTGGTCACCGTAGCAGCACCCACCCGTAGCACGTGCTCTAGCAGGTATATTTCACTGGTCACCCAAAAAGCCAATTCCTCCTCTGGCCGCCTTTCCTTCCAGTTCTCTGCTGCCAATGACTGGAACGAACTGCAAAAATCACTGAAGCTAGAGACTTATATCTCCCTCATTATCTTTAAGCACCAGCTGTCAGAGCAGCTCACAGATCACTGCACCTGTACATAGCCCATCTGTAACTAGCCCATCCAACTACCTCATCCCCATACTGTTATTTATTTGACTTGTTTTGCTCCTTTGCACCCCAGTATCTCTACTTGCACACTCATCTTCTGCACATCTATCACTCCAGTGTTTAATTGCTATATTGTAATTATTTCGCCACTATGGCCTATTTATTGCCTTACCTCCCTTATCTACCTCATTTGCATACACTGTATATATACTTTTTCTATTGTATTATTGACTGTATGTTTGTTTATTCCATGTGTAACTCTGTGTTGTTGTTTGTGTCGCACTGCTTTGCTTTATCTTGGCCAGGTCGCAGTTGTAAATGAGAACTTGTTCTCAACTAGCCTACCTGGTTAAATAAAGGTGAAATAAATAAAAAATGTAATAATAAATAAAGACTACAGTTGCTATATTTTACTCTCAAAATAGGACTCCAGAATTTCCAGATGTTTTTTTTCTGTTCATTAGAGATGAATTACATACATCTTTATGTCACTAACTAGGCTAATTCATTTGGGGTTCAACACCAGAGAAAGTGGAAATTCAAAACACATCGCTAACTCTAAATTTAATACCCAATGCTAGTAGCTATGTATTCATCCAACAGTAAATGTAATGTCCCATAAAAGTATACTACCCATGAAACCTATAGGCCTATAACCTCACAATGGCAGCTCCATATATCAAAGCCATATCAAATATCTTGGTTGTAAATTAGTTGCTATTGAGCAAAATATTAAGAAATTACCTACAGATAGCTAAGACCCTCCTCTCTTTGACAGGGTCAAGGCAATGGAGCGTCCAAAGCTGTGTTTTTCCCGCAATTGCATTTTTAAGTGTTATAAGACGTATGGGGGTACCTGGCTTGGTCATCACAGCACCAGGCCCCAGCAAAACGAGCACAGGGGCAGGCCAGACACATTCATTACAGAAATCATGAGGATAATGTACCAAATCACGGTTTTAGCCACCCAAAGAACTAGATGTTTTGACTGAGGTGACAATGTAGAACGTGCTCTTTTTACGTTCATAGGCATCCTTTCCGTTTTACGATCAATGAAGCTGGCTGTCTAACTGTTGACAGAGTTGAAGCAGGTCTCTTTGCTATGCCATGTTTGACTTTGAATGTGAGTTTGCGTGACCTCAGCTCAGTCTATCAGAAAACTGGGCTGGTCCATCTTGGTAGTGGGGGTGGTCATTGCCCATTGATCAGCCAAAGGCTCATTATAGAGTAGTATAACTGGCCTCAGGCCATGTCACCTTCATCATCATTTTTTATTTTTTTTAATGTTTTGTTTGTGAATTTCGACCAACCCACCCAACTAAAAAAAATGTCCAGGCCATCAGGCATTTGCCAGATACCAATCCACCCCGATTGAAGTTAATTTATGATTCATCATCAACTCGATGTGATGCCAACTCCTGTGTCATCAGACAGTCACCAACCTCACTCAGCTGCCAATGTGTTAAATGTGAGAGGCAAGGTGGCTCTGTTATGAGCTTCTTATGCTGTGGGACCCTCACATTTCATAGAGCATAATGAAGCAGCGCCATCCATATATCAAGAAGTGCCGGTAGTGAAACGTGTCTAATGAGATGGGAGAGCCCAAGTGGTTAATGAGATCATTCTCTGAGAAAGGTGACGACTTGAAGGTGACGACTTGAACAACATTTATTTTACAAGTGGCTGAACCTCTCTGTCTTAAGCAGGTTCAGCACTAAAGGCTACACGTGCCCTTCCTGCCTGCCTGCAACTCCTTGTCACGTATGTCGTACAAAGGAGACCAAGGCGCAGCGTGTGTATCGTTCCACATTTTATTATAACTGTGAAACTATGCAATACATACAAATAAATGAATAAACAAAACAACAAACTGTGACGAAGCGGTGCAACATACACTTATTCAAAATAATCTCCCACAAAACCTAGTGGGAAAAACAACAACTTAAATATGATCCCCAATTAGAGACAACGATGACCAGCTGCCTCTAATTGGAGATCATCCCAAAAAACAACAACATAGAAATACATAAACTAGAACCTCACATAGAAATACATAAACTAGACAAACCCCCAACATAGAAAAAAGAAACTAGAACCAACATAGACATAAATAAACTAGACAAAACCCCCTGTCACGCCCTGACCTACTCTACCATAGAAAATAAAAGCTTTCTATGGTCAGGACGTGACACTCCTTTGTGTAATAACTTCAGTGAATGAATAAGTTCTTCACCACCCAGATATAGTGCCTACACATCATGTCCTATAGGCGGGAATTTAACACAGCTGCACAATGTCCATTTTAGGACAGCTGCATGTACTGTAGACTAGAGATTTGTCTGAAAGATAAGGAAAATGATACTGCCACTAATCTCAGCGTGATGTAAATTGAAGTTTCCAGGCCTAATAAAGAATTCATGTAAAAGCCAAAGTATCATTAATGGGAGCTGTGTTCATCTGACTAATGTGGAGTGAGGATCTAATCGAGGTCATCCCTTAACTGTTATTAGACTGCTCTCTCCCTCTCTCTATTACTAACCAACATCTCTGATGAGACACTGCACTGAATCCCCATGCATCCTGCTGCTGACATCTTAATTCAATTGCTCTTGGGCAGGTTTTATCCCTCTGTAAACTGTAAATCCATTTGAATTCAATCATTTTTTGACAGCATCACTTATGACTTAAACAAAACTGTCCATATGTTTGCCCATGAAAGAAGTGCTCAGAAAGTGACCTTTTGGACCAGAATGCCAAAACATTCAGGAGATAAAGGTGCTCAAAGTTGACCCATGTTGTATACCCAACCATAGAAAATAAAGGAAAGCCGCACACTCTAAGAGCTCAGATGCAAAAATGTAATAACCAACGTTTCGACAGCAAAGCTGTCTTCATCAGGGTATCATCAAACACTGCGAGATGAGTCATTTATATAGTGTCAAGAGACACACAGGTGTTTGTAATCATGGCCAAGTATGGCCTAATATCATTGGTTAACTCAAATATAAAAAAAAAATGGCATACAAAGAACATACAAAAAGACAAACAAATGGATAGCATACGATCATAGCATTTGTAGTCTAAAATGTATCTAACAAACAATTACAATGGCAAAATCACAATTATCACAAGAATGGCTTCAGATCAAAGTCTATGTTGAGACCGAAGGGAGCAAGGGTCTTTAAATTAAAGATCCAGGCAGCCTCTCGTTTTAACAATAAATTATCAAGGTCACCCCCTCTCCTCGGGAGGGTGACATGTTCGATACCAATATAACGCAGAGACGAAATCGGATGGTTTGCTTCCACAAAGTGGAAAAGGTGTGCGTTTCTTTTTTCTAGAGTATACCCAACCATACCATGAGACGTCCATGTCTTCGTCACTTGAAAAGATAAAAGGTTGTTTTTATATAATTAAAAATCTTAAAAACCGTGCTGTCAAACTATTTTACCATCGAATGTCAACATAAATGGTCTATTCTATTATCTATATTTCTATGATTTCAATAGGTTTCCTATGGAGGATTGAGAGTATAACTTAAAACAACAGATATTCCCATTCAAGTCAACATTCTCTGATATGTGTGGACCTCCAACCATCTTTGTGGTACCATTTGAAAGTTCATATTTACATTTTATTCCCATTTTAGTACATGTATCAGCCAAAACATGACACCCACCCTATATTCAAGAGCATGTTGTGTCTTAACCGATAGCAGGCACAACACAAAAAACGTAGATGTTCAATAGGGTCTAAGCTACAACATTTGCGAATATGAAAAAATCTGATTTTACGCGTTATTAGATAATTGTCGGTAAAGGAAAAAAATATTTAAAAAATTCTCCAGAAATTATAAAATAGTTTGACAACCTTGTTGGTAAGCCTTTAAATTATATCAATCTCAACCGTTTATCTGGATGCCTCATGGTATGGTGGGGTATGAAAAATGTGTCAACTTTGAGTACGTTTATCTCTTGAATGTTTTGGCACTCATGTCCAAAAAGTCCCTTTCTGAGCACTTCTACAATGAGCAAATGTGTATGGAAGCTTTCGTTCAAATCAAAAGCGGTGCTGTCAAGAAGTGATTGAATTCAAATGGCTTTACCCTCAACTTATTTTAGGGGTCTTTGGGGGTTTGGAATCACCATACGTTGGTTTGTGGCTATGTCTAAATCCTGTTTGATTCAGTTAGCTATGTGTCTGCAATGTCAGCTACTGTACACCAGGAGAAGCAGATGCGGTGGAACCTCTGGGGGCTTGGTTATGTAAGCGTATATTACTAATTTAACCACTTTTGAAATGTTAAAAATAGAATGTGGATACAGAGCAACAGTACTGTAACCTGGCCTTCCTCTGTTGCTGTGACCCAAAGGTCACAGCAACAGAGGTTGAACCATGACAACGCTCTACCTCATCAATCCATTTATAGGGCTGCATGCTATTCTGCAGACTCATTCAGGCGGTAAGTGTCTGGCTGCAACCGGTGCACTCATAAGGTGAAGTACCTGTGCTGCCTCCAGGGAGTGAGCACGATTGAGCAACTTTGAGAGTTATAACAACACGCTCTGCCGAGGTAGCAGGGCTGGGCTGGCCTCACCTCACCATCTAATCACAAAGAAAGATGCTCCCAAAGTGATGAGTGAGCATTCCTTCCTCGTTATTTTTCAGCTCGACACCGGTTGTTACTTTGGCTCTGCAGAGTAAAAAATAAAATTTCAAGATTTATTCCCCAGACTCTCTCTGTAGTTTTTGGCTCTCTGCAGACATCTTCATTACTTTCCCTGAACACTGAGTTGCCATTTCTGACATTCCTGGGACTTACTGTCCCGGGAGAGATGTATTCAATTGATAAGAAATAAATTGAAACATCCCATCATCAGTGCCAACCTATAATTCAAGTTTCCTAGAAACAGCGGGCAGTAACTTTTACTTCAGTTTCTCATCAACGCAAACAAAAGCTATACTTTCACAGAAGGTCTTCCCATTATCACTTTGCGAAAAGCTGTGAAAACACCGCCTAAGCGACTAGACGTGACCGTTTCATGTTTATCTAGTAGAATCAATGCTTAAGCAGGTGAGCAGGCAGCTTTGTGGGCACGAAGGGAGGGTGAAGCTCGGTCCCTAGACAGAACTGAAATTTTAATTAGCATTGCTAGCGGTTTGGGTCGCCAACATAGACATCCATCTGAGAGTGCTCAATATTTAATTAAATGGCTCTTGCTTTGCACCTTTATTCTCCCAGCAACACCTTTTATCCGGCCTCCCAATTAATCAGCACAAAACACTTAATGAGAAACAGCTCTGTCAAAAGCCTGCCCTCAATACTCCACAAATACTGTGTCATTTGCCCGATTCTCCTGCAGAGAAGATACAATGATGTTGAGTCATTCTGGCATGACATGTAAAGCATTATAGCACACACTTTGTGACAACTGAACAAACAGAGAACTGCTCCTAAATGTTGAATACTAGAAAGTATCAGTAATGCTGCCAAAAATAGGATTTTTGCAGGTGCTTGGGGGGTCACCAAGGTGCCAGCAGGTGCTTGGGGGGTCACCAAGGGGATGATCATGCTGTAGCACCAACTGTTAATTTGCTTGTCAAACATTTCATTCCAAAATCATGGGCATTAATATTGAGTTGGTCCCCCCCTTTGCTGCTATAACAGCCCCCACTCTTCTGGGAAGGCTTTCAGCTAGATGTTGGAACATTGCTGCAGGCAATTGCTTCCATTCAGCTACAAGAGCATTATTGAGGTCTGGCACTGATGTTGGGCGATTAGGCCTGGCTCGCAGTCGGCATTCCAATTCATCCCAAAAGTGTTCAATGGGGTTGAGGTCAGTGCTCTGTGCAGGCCAGTCAAGTTCTTCCACACCGATCTTGACAAACCATTTCTGTACGGACCACGCTTTGAGCAGTGGGGCATTGTCATTCTGAAACAGGAAAGGGCCTACTCCAAACTGTTGCCACAATGTTGGAAGCACAGAATCGTTTAGAATGTCATTGTATGCTGTAGCGTTAAGATTTCCCTTCACTGGAATGAAGGGGCCTAGCTCGAACCATGAAAAACAGCCTCAGAACATTATTCCTCCTCCACCAAACTTTACAGTTGGCACTATGCATTGGGGCAGGTAGCGTTCCCTTGGAATGCGCCAAACCTAGATTTGTTCGTCAGACTGCCAGATGGTGAAGCGTGAAACATCAAGTCCAATGGCAGAGAGCTTTACACCACTCCAGCTAACACGCTTGGCATTGCGTATGGTGATTTGAAGCTTTTGTGCGGCTGCTCAGCCATGGAAACCCTTTTCATGAAGCTCCTGACGAACCGTTCTTATACTGACGTTGCTTCCAGAGGCAGTTTGGAACTCAGTAGTAAGTGTTGCAAACGAGGACAGATGATTTTTACACCCCACGCTCTTCAGCACTCAGCGTTCCCGTTCTGTGCACTTGTGTGGTCTACCACTTCGCGGCTGAGCCGTTGTTGCTCGTAGGCGGTTCCACTTCACAATAACAGCACTTACAGTTGCCCGGGGCAGCTCTAGCAGGGCAGAAATTTGACAAACTGACTTGTTGGAAAGGTGTCATCCTATGACAATGCCACGTTGAAAGTCACTGAGCTCTTCAAGAAGGCCATTCTACTGCTGGAGATTTCATGGCGGTTTGCTCGATTTTAAACACCTGTCATCAACGGGTGTGACTGAAATAGCCAAATCCACTCATTTGTAGAGGTGTCCACATGCGTTTGGCCATGTAGTGTATGTTTCCAGTCTCGCCACATTAATAAAGGCTGTCAATAACTGCTGCATGACTTCTCCCCATTACTAATTCAACAGATGCATTCAGTTACAACAACCAGTGTCAACACCCTTTGAAGATACATGTCTAAACATCTGAACATTTTCTGTTTGCTCTGAGTGTAACTTTGAGTCCTTTCTTCCATTTGATCACAGGCATTATTTGGTAGGTTGACTCCGCTTGGTTCTATTTCACTTTCTCATTGAACTTTTTAGCATTTAAATGACTTTTTGTAATTGCCTGGGCGTATCTTGAAATAGCACAAGGTCCCCCCACTACACTCCTCCTCCTCCTCTGTGTTGTCATCCTCCCTATTCACTCTCAATTACGAGCAAACACAAAGTGCTCCAGATCCCTGTCAGGAATTTACCTCACTTCAAGTGACTCACGTCACTGTTGGTCGTCCGACTTTGATTCATTTCTCTGTGACGCAGCCCAATTGAAGTCGGCTAGCCCCTACATCAAGTAAAATATTTACCAATTATTCACACAACCCTTGGGAAAGGGCCTTGAGAAGCACACATTGGTAGCATGCTGCTCACGAGACTGCACAGAAGTATGTGTGGGATGGTGGTGTGTGTGTGTGGGGGGGGGGGGTATATGATGTGTGTGTGTGTGTGTGTGTGTGTGTGTGTGTGTGTGTGTGTGTGTGTGTGTGTGTGTGTGTGTGTGTGTGTGTGTGTGTGTGTGTGTGTGTGTGTGTGTGTGTGTGTGTGTGTGTGTGAGGAAGGCTGCAGATAGTCGCTGGCATTTACAAGTGATCCTGCCTTTGAGTTCCTTATCTTGTGTATAAGGACTTCCACAAAATTGGGCCAGGGCAAGGCTTCATATTAGATCCTCTAGCCCGAGCACTAAAATGCTATTAAAGCTCAATTGGGTAAATATACACTTATGTATGGCTTGATAGAGATCAATGTACATCAGCACTAAAGCCCTTCCCTTCATAGTACAGTACTACATCTAGTGCTGATTAAAACAACTGAAAATGAACACTAAAGGGCATTGTCATTGATTATCAGGAAGATGATGAACATAATTCACAATTGTGAAGAAAACTGTGAAGTGCTGCAATAACCTCACAGAAGATTGGCATTTTGAAATCTGAATTAAAAAGCCGTGTTAGAAAGGATTACCCACACATATTGACCAGCTCATGTTAAAGACAGAAGCGTGCTACATGGCAGACCAATCCTAACTCATCTCTCGGTATGTCCAGCCCACCCATTATCTCAACCAATCATGGCTAGCGGGATGGTTCCTTTCTTTTTCTGTGGCTAAACCAACTGGGTTCGTAATTTAACAATTGTATTCGTATTTACAGATGGCATACAAGTTTGTTATTAAGGCATGTGAAAGTTCACATGTTCCAGAAGGCATTTCTGGCAAAAAACTCATTTTGATAAAAATGTTCAAATGGCTCTCCTGTGATCTAGTGACGTGTAACATACGCCTAGTTTCCTGAAATGAGTCACAAATATAATTGTATTTTTATTTTTTATAAGTTCATTCATTTGCCAATAGATCTGACCTGCTGAAAGAGCGAAAACAATTCTCTCTTCAAAGAAAGAATAAGTCATGCAAAATGAACAATGATCATGAGATATTCTTCTCTAATAGAAATGTATAAAGTCTTCAAGAAGGTAACCATAGTTTGAAATAATACACTTGCTATCTAAAAAAGTACTATGGGATATAATAGGAAAGGGAAGCAGAAGCTGCGATTAAAGAGTTTTACAGGCCCTGTGGGCACTTTACCTTAAATCAGAGCTTTCTAGAGAACACAAAGACTATTTATATTACAATATCCCACAGTCAAGATAAGCCTGCGGTTTAAATTGGCATCAAACACTTTTAAAATGTTGTCTGCAGTCCAATGAAAAGACGGCAGGCAGTATGTAAATAGAGTTAATATCAGGCACTTGGCATACGCCAGTGAAGGGGAAGATGGCTCTCTCTGTGACGTACATTATGAAACTGTGAGAGTGACTCACTCTCTGATCATGGATCTGTGAGCCTACAACATGAATAAAAGGGCCTCCGTGTCATAGCAATTATAGGAAAGAATTTCATAAGACAGTTTGGTATTCAACACCTTAATGATTTTCAGACGACTTTATTAGAACAGAACAGCCTCAATTCGTTGGGGCATGGACTCTACAAGGTGTCGAAAGCGTTCCACAGGGATGCTGGCCCATGTTGACTCCAATACTTCCCACAGTTGTGTCAAGTTGGCTGGATGTCCTTTGGGTGGTGGACCATTCATGATACACATGGGAAACTGTTAAGTCTTAAAAATCCAGCAGCGTTTCAGATCTTGACACAAACAGGTGCTCTTGGCACCCCGTTCAAAGGCACTTAAATATTTAGCTTTGCCCATTCACCTTCTGAATGGTACACATACACAATCCATGTCTCAATTGTCTCAATTGTCTCAAGGCTTAAAAATCCTTATTTAACCTGCCTCCTCCCCTTCATCTACACTGACTGAAGTGGATTTAACAAGTGACACCAATAAGAGATCATAGCTTTCACCTGGATTCACCTGGTCAGTCTATGTCATGGAAAGAGCAGTACTGTATACACTGAGTGTACAAAACATTAGGAAACAGTAAGGGGTTCTAATAAGCTAACATATGGAATCGTTTTAAGATGGTCAAACCATGGATCATTTAGCTATTTGATTTTACATGTTAGGACCCCTGTATGTATATCAATATAGAATTTGGCCTTTACTACTATAGCCCATAGAAACACATTGAACAAGACATTCATAAATGGCAAAACAGACAGTCAAATAATTTAAAATAAGGAATAAGGTTTTGAAATGTCTGTCAGATATATAGGAGATATAAGAAAGCTCAGGAAATATTTTTGTTTTTTGGTCACACATTTAACACATGTTTTTGTTTGCACAAAAGGCACAAAACTACCTCTATACTTTCATAATTTTTTAAAACCAGTATCTCTAGCTTAAACTGATGGATTTTGATGGGGATTTTTGTATTACGTTACTTAGCTTGACGCTCGGGTGTGTCACTAGACTCTTAAGGATTAAAGTCCTTCAGTTTGTTATTCCGTTTCATGGCGTATCTCTCCAGGGAGGCCAGGTCAGACAATCAATATAGCCAGTGTATAGTTGAAACATTGGATCTGCTTTTCCAGTTTAACATATCACTTTTTTGGTGACTGTTAATGAAATCAATAGGAACTGTTGTTTGTCCTTGGAGAGAGAAGAAACAAAAGGGTTGTCACGACTTCCGCCGAAGTCGGTCTCTCTCCTTGTTCGGGCGGTGTTCGGCGGTCTTCTAGCCATCGGTGACCTTCTAGCCATCACTGATCCATTTTTCATTTTCCATTGGTTTTGGCTTGTCTTCCTTCACACCTGGTTCCAATCCCATCAATTACATGTTGTGTATTTAACCCTTTGTTTCCCCTCATGTCCTTGTCGGAGTTTATTGTAAGTGTTTGTGTACGTCTGTACTGGTGTGCGTCGGGTTATGTTACCCATTGATTTTTATTATTATGTTTTCTGGTGGGTTTTTTGTAAATAAACCGTGCCGTTGAAAACACAGTTATTTCTCTCCTGCGTCTGACTTCTCTGCCGCCAGTTTAACACCCTTACAGGGGTAGTCATCATCAAGATAGTGTATACAGAGTGATGGGGATGCAGGAATGGTAATATCGAGGATGATTGAGAGAATGCTCCGAACTTCTTTCCAGTAATTCTCAATGATTAGACAAGAGACCAGAATGCATGGAGGTGAGTGTCGGGGAGGTCTTTTTGGCAGAATGGACACAGAACCGAATCAACAAGCCCCATCAGGGACAGAGTTCTACTGGTCTAGTGTAATTTGTGTAGGATTTTTTGTACTGGATACGATTTATTTTCGTATTACACAAGGTGCTATGGGTGCTGGTAAGTACTTTCTTCTGGGCTTCTTTGTCAAGGGAGATGTCAAGATCGTAGGTCCATTTCTCTTGGAAGGATAGAGTATCACCATTTTTTTTATACATTTTGAAAGTAATACTTCTCTAACTTTGGTTGTCTAAGAGAAATTGACTTAGCTCTGAGATGTTGCTTTGGATCAAATTGCAATTTAGATTTCAGTACTGGAGCTGTTTAATCAGTAGCTATTGGAAACTTGAGGAGCTATTCAAATTATACATTTCATGTAACTCCATAATTGGAATGAACTGTCCTTTATCAAGTAACTGGTAGATGTACGTAATTATTTTATTTTTCCATTGAGTAAATTTGAAAAATGGGATTGGACCAAATATGAGAGTTCACCGAAGGCGGCAGTTTTGTATTAGTTTCTTTGTGGGCTTTTGTCCATGCTTCCAGTGTATAAGGTTAAGGGATTGGAATATGGTGGAAATGACAAGATTATGTTATAATAATTTTATTGCATCAAATGGTTGTTTTATGCAACAGAATAGAGGGTTCTTATAACTCTCTATTGTGTCTGTGTGAACTGAAAGTGGGCCTCTGGGAGAGAACACTGACAGGAGATTTACAATGTCTTTGGGGATACCGCATTCCAGAGCAGGAGTTAATGTTTCAGTACTGGGGTACCAGGGGGAGATGGCTCCAGTATGGAGTTGGGGGGCTAGACACTGGTCTCTACACAATGAGAACTGTTTTTACAGCAGATACTGTCTGCTGTGAATTCTAAGTATCTTTCATACAAATCTTAACCTTGTGACCCATTCCATACATCTGTGTGTCATGTAGACTGAAGGAGGATGGACTTTGCTATAAAACTCTGTGGCTCAAACCAGCTCGTTGAGTTCGGTGTGATCACCTTCAGGGGTGATTACTGACCAGATGCATTCCTGAAGTAATTAAATAATAAAGTTTGTTTTGAAAAAATCTAATAGTCTCTCCTTTTGATTACAATAATTCCACCACAGGAAAAGTTTTTTAAACGGATTGTGAAATATAAGGCAGACCTTGGTTTCACACAGAAGTCTTCTATATCAATCCAGGACGGTGAGTTTACACTTGGATAATTGAGCCATTCGGCTATGTTATTAATTTGGAAGGCCAAATAATATTTTTGAAATTCTGGTGTTCCTAGTTCGGCTTTGGGCTTATGTGTAATGTAGTAAGTATAATTCTGGCCTTTAACTGTCTCAAAAAAATCTTTGATGGGGACAACACAATGTCACAGATGTCTCAAGTATTGAGGCAGCGTAGAATTGGCATGCTAACTGTAGGAATGTCCACCAGAGCTGTTGCCAGAGAAGCGAATGTTAATTTCTCTACCATAAGCCGCCTCCATAACATTGTTTTATATAATTAGTATGTCCAACCAGCCTCACAACCGCAGATCCCGTGTAACCACAGACCTCCACATCCAGCTTCTTCACATGAGGAATTGTCTGAAATCAGCCACCCTGACAGTAGAATGAGAATTTTTACTCTAAGTACAACTTTTGTCGTTTCCCAGAGTAGCATCGGTGTACAGTCAGATGCGCTATTGAGCTTAATGAATTTGTTCCATTCCTTATTAAAATACTGTACCTATCGAATTTTGGATCTGATAGAAGTGAGGTGTTAAATTTACACTGTGAAGGACGACGTTGTCCGGGGTTGACGGTTAAGACAAGGCTGATCAATGTGTTATTGGAGGTGCTGATCAAATTAATCTTTGAGTTGGAAATTTGGGACATCAAAGATGCATTACAGATGAAAAGGTCTATAAGGGAATACATTTTATGATGGGGTGAGAAATAGGTATAGTTGCTCTCGTCCGGATTGAAATACCGTACTTTGTTCTTCTATGTAGCCTTTAATGGTTCCTGAAGCACTTGTTGAATGCAGTGGTGGAAAAAGTACTCAATTCTCATACATGAGTAAAAGTAAAGATACTTTAACCTGTTGGGGGTAGGGGGCAGTATTGACACGGCCGGATAAAAAACGTACCCGATTTAATCTGGTTACTACTCCTGCCCAGTAACTAGAATATGCATATAATTATTGGCTTTGGATAGAAAAGACCCTAAAGTTTCTAAAACTGTTTGAATGGTGTCTGTGAGTATAACAGAACTCATATGGCAGGCAAAAACCTGAGAGGATTCTATATGGGAAGTGGCCTGTCTGACAAGTTGTTGTTTATCTTGCCTCTTTTTATTGAAGACTGAGGATCTTTGCTATAACGTGACACTTCCTACGGCTCCCATAGGCTCTCAGAGCCCTGGAAAAAGCTGAATGATATCGAGGCAGCCTCTGGCTGAAACACATTATCGCTTTTGGCAAGTGGCCGATCAGAGTACTATGGGCTTAGGCGCGTGCCCGAGTCGACCCCATGCTTTATTTTCTTTCGTCTGTTTACCTAAATGCAGATTCCCGGTCGGAATATTATCGCTTTTTTACGAGAAAAATGGCATAAAAATGGATTTTAAACAGCGGTTGACATGCTTCGAAGTACGGTAATGGAATATTTAGACATTTTTTGTCACGAAATGCGCCATGCTCGTCACCCTTCTTTACCCTTTCGGATAGTGTCTTGAACGCACAAACAAAACGCCGCTATTTGGATATAACGATGGATTATTTGGGACCAAACCAACATTTGTTATTGAAGTAGAAGTCCTGGGAGTGCATTCTGACGAAGAACACCAACGGTAATAACATTTTTCTTATAGTAAATCTGACTTTGGTGAGTGCTAAACTTGCTGGGTGTCTAAATAGCTAGCCCTGTGATGCCGGGCTATCTACTTAGAATATTGCAAAATGTGCTTTCACCGAAAAGCTATTTTAAAATCGGACATATCGAGTGCATAGAGGAGTTCTGTATCTATAATTCTTAAAATAATTGTTATGCTTTTTGTGAACGTTTATCGTGAGTAATTTAGTAAATTCACCGGAAGTTTGCGGGGGGTATGCTAGTTCTGAACGTCACATGCTAATGTAAAAAGCTGGTTTTTGATATAAATATGAACTTGATTGAACAAAACATGCATGTATTGTATAACATAATGTCCTAGGTGTGTCATCTGATGAAGATCATCAAAGGTTAGTGCTGCATTTAGCTGTCTTCTGGGTTTTTGTGACATTATATGCTAGCTTGAAAAATGGGTGTCTGATTATTTCTGGCTGGGTACACTGCTGACATAATCTAATGTTTTGCTTTCGTTGTAAAGCCTTTTTGAAATCGGACAGTGTGGTTAGATTAACGAGAGTCTTGTCTTTAAAATGGTGTAAAATAGTCATATGTTTGAGAAATTGAAGTAATAGCATTTCTAAGGTATTTGAATAACGCGCTACAGGATTCCACTGGCTGTTACGTAGGTGGGACGATTTCGTCCCGCCGGCCCTAGAGAAGTTAATAGAAAATTACTCAAGTGACCCAACTAGGATTCTGGGGCCGGATTCACAAAACATTACTTATGAGAAAACATTACAAGTGTCGTAGCCTCTCTGGGCTATGTGGGACGCTACCGTCCCACCTGCGGGACACAGCCAGTGAAATAGCAGGGCGGCAAATTCAAAACAGCAAAAATCTCATAATTCAAATTTCTCAAACATACTACTATTTAACATAATTTTAAAGATACACTTCTCCTTAATCGAACCACATTGTCCGATTTCAAAAAGGCTTTACGGCGAAAGCAAAACATTAGATTATGTTAGGACAGTGCCTAAAAAATAAAAGTCACACAGCCATTTTCCAAGCAAGGACAGGCGTCACAAGAACCAGAAATACAGCTAAAATTAAGCACTAACCTTTGATGATCTTCATCAGATGGCACTCATAGGACTTCATGTTACACAATACATGTATGTTTTGCTCGATAAAGTTCATATTTATATCCAAAAACCCCATTTTACATTGGCCCGTAATGTTCAGAAATGCTTTTCCTCCAAAAACTTCCAGTGGATGAGCACATCAATTTATAGAAATACTCATCATAAACGTTGATAAAATATTAAACTGTTATTCAAAGAATTATAGATAAACATCTCCTTAATGCAACCGCTGTGACAGATTTTTAAAAAAGCTTCACGGGGAAAGCACACTTTGCAATAATCTGAGTACTGCGCTCAGAAAACAACAGCAGGCAATACAGATACCCGCCATTTTGGAGTCATCTAAAATCATAAATAGCATTATAAATATTCACTTACCTTTGATCTTCATCAGAATGCACTCCTAGGAATCCCAGGTCCACAATAAATGTTGTTTTGTTCGATAAAGTCCATCATTTATGTCCTCTTTGTTAGCGTGTTCAGTAAGCTACTCCAAATGTAGGAAGCGCGCTGAAAATTGAATGAAGAAAAGTTTTTAAAAAATCTATTTACGTTCGTAGAAACATGTCAAACGATGTATAGCATCAATCTTTAGGGCCTTTTTAATATAAAACTTCAATAATATTCCAACAGGACGATTTTAATGTCTTGAAAAATTTTATGGAACACAGCTACCCCTCACGTGAATGTGCGCCAATGAACTCATGTCCTTTCCTGAGTCAACAACTTCCAACTTCCTTTGTTCTCTCTCTATTCACCATAGAAGCCTCAAACAACTTTATAAAGACTGTTGACATCTAGTGGAAGCCTTAGGAAGTGCAAAATGAACCCTAAGTCACTATATACTGAATAGGCCCAGTCTTGGAAAAACTACAAACCACTTCCTGGCTGAATTTGTTCTCAGGTTTTTGCCTGCCATATGAGTTCTATTATACTCACAGACATCATTCAAACAGTTTTAGAAATGTCAGAGTGTTTCCTATCCAAATCTACTAATAATATGCACATCCTACGTTCTGAGCCCGAGTAGTAGGCAGTTTAATTTGGGCACGTCATTCATCGGAATTTCCGAATACTGCCCCCTGTCACTAAAAAGTTAAGAAAAAAAATAGGAAGTTCATAAGATAGTTCGGAAATGCAATTCTTCAAAATGTTCTTAAGAATTCGTAGTTTTCTTAGGAACTTCATAAATATCTGTCTTAAGGACGGTTGGTTTTTCTTTGGATTTTCGCCTACCATATCACTTGTGTTATTGTCTCATACATTATTTTAACATTTCTACAAACTTCAAAGTGTTTTCTATCCAATGCTACCAATTATATGCATATCCTGGCTTCTCGGCCTGAGTAACAGGCAGTTTACTTTGGGCACATCAGTCAGGCGTAAATTCAGGTAAATAGGCCCTAGCCCTAAGTCTTCTTAAGAAGGTTTTGTGAATCCGGCCCCTGGAGTTGTGAAAATCTTGTAAATGCTTCAAGATTGAATGGAAAACTTGAGGACTGTCAGTATTGGCACCATATAAATTCAGGATGGTGTATGATGATCGTTGATTGTACCATGAGTTAGGATGAAGTGCCTTTTGGGGTCTTTTCTTAAATGTTCTTTGTTGATGAGGATGGCAACCCCTCTGCTCTTGGAGTTAAAGGAATAATAATATATTGGGCCTATCCTTTATTTAAAATGTTTCATTTTCAATTAACACAGAAATATAATATTTGTACTGTAATTTTGGTACTATGCAGTATATGAAAACTTCTGACAGAACACAGAGGGCTTGCAGTTGCGTCACAAATCAGTTAGAAACCACACCAGGTGCCATGTTGGAAGACCAGAGTCAGTCTGCTGGAAGTCCTCCAATTGCTTTACCTTTATTTAACTAGGCAAGTCAGTTAAGAACAAATTCTTATTTACAATGACAGCTTAGGAACAGTGGGTTAACTGCCTTGTCAGAGGGCAGAATAACACATTTTTACCTCGTCAGCTCAGGGATTTGATCTGGCAACCTTTCGGTTACTGGCCGAACGCTCTAACTACTAGGCTACCTGCCACCCAGGCTACCTGCCGCAATTGTCCACATGGCTGGCTGCATTTTGCTACCACCGGAAACTTCATAAGGGGCCTTGAAGTGTGGTGTCAGGAAAATACCCTCACACTCAACGTCAACAAAACAAAGGAGATGATCGTGGACTTCAGGATACAGCAGAGGGAGCACCCCCCTATCCACATCGATGGGACAGTAGTGGAGAAGGTGGAAAGTTTTAAGTTCCTTGGCGTACACATCACAGACAAACTGAAATGGTCCACCCACACAGACATTTTGGTGAAGAAGGCACAACAGCGCCTCTTCAACCTCAGGAGGCTAAAGAAATATGGCTTGTTTTCGAAAACACTCACAAACTTTTACAGATGCACAATCGAGAACATCCTGTCGGGCTGTATCACCGCCTGGTACGGCAACTGCTTCGCCCATAACCGTAAGGCTCTCCAGAGGGTAGTGCAGTCTGCACAACGCATCATCGGGGGCAAACTACCTGCCCTCCAGGACACCTACATCACCCGATGTCACAGGAAGGCCAAAAAGATCATCAAGGACAACAACCACCTGAGCCACTACCTTTTCACCCCGCTATCATCTGGAAGGCGAGGTCAGTACAGGTGCATCAAAGCTGGGACCGAGAGACAGAAGCTGTTTTTCAATCTCAAGGCCATCAGACTGTTAAACAGCCATCACTAACATTGAGTGGCTGCTGCCAGCATACTGACTCAAATCTCTAGCCACTTTAATAATCAATAAATAGATGTAATAAATGTATCACTAGTCACTTTAAACAATGCCACTTTATATAATGATTACATACCCTACATTACTCATCTCATATGTATATACTGTACTTTATACCATCTACTGCATCTTGCCTATGCCGCACGGTCATCGCTCATCCATATATTTATATGTACATATTCTTATTCATCCCTTTACACTTGTGTGTATAACGTAGTTGTTGTGGAATTGTTAGATTACCTGTTAGATTTAACTGCACTGTCGGAACTAGAAGCACAAGCATTTTGCTACACTCGCATTAACACCTGCTAACCATGTGTATGTGACCAATAAAATTTGATTTGATTAGCAGGGAATAACTTAACCCAAACTGTTAACATGTTGTTGAGCTATATGGTCTCAATTTAAAAACTATACCAGTAGACAATGTATATAAGGCTTATCATTATACTAGATGTTGTACATACCTTGTGCTGACATGAAATTGTTTAGTGCAAATCCAATCCATGTAATCTAGGTAGGGAAATGTCTGGAAGCAAGAGATGACAGGATTCTTAGCATAAAACATACACATAACTACTACTAAGTTCAATGCCAGATACTGTACTTTTCTCCCAGGTCTGAGTGGCACATGGAAGTGCCACTTTGGTAAAGAAGATGGTTTGCCTAAGACTACCACAACAATTACGTTGTCTATTCTTAATGTATTCAAATTGTAAAATAAATTAAGAATAGTTAGGCTATAAGAAATACATGATATTCAATGAGGAAAGGCAAAGCAGAAATGACACACACAAAATGTTTATGTAACAATTTAGCTTATTATTAAAGTACAGTATGTTTATAATATTTTAAACAATAGTATTTTACATGTTCCAAATTACATTTTATATATTCATACGGTTTAATTAAGGCCACACTTTTGACATGACGAAGGTGCTCTTTACTCAAATGGCACACCAGAATCATTCAGATTGACAACCATTTTGTCTCACTGAGGGATGTCTCATTTCATATCTGGAAAAGGACGAAGTAGAAACTGATGCTGCTGCAGGATTACTGATTTTCACAGTGGGAATCCAGTCGACATGGGTGTCTTGATAGAGGTCAGCTGGTGAACCTACAGAACATGAACAAATTAAAAGCACACCTGATGTTTCAGTATCACTTCTTCAGGTCACCTATACCATCAAGTCTCTTGATTGATTGGTTGTGTTTAATTCATTCAGGTGTTTCAGTGTCGTATAAAGATTGAATCTATTGTTGGGCTGGAACAACCAATAGTCAACACAGCATGTTGTCCTATTCCGTTGAAGCATTTGTCCTATTCTGTAATGTCCATACAGTATATTTTCCCTACTCTTATGAATAACATTTCTAACAAATTATCATTGGGTCAGTGCCACTACAGGTTTTTTTTGGACAATAATGGCCTCCTCCAGGCTAGATGGCATCATATTGCACAATTTGTGTGTTCACTTTTCATAAGCCTAGATTACATGGTTGCATTCAAGACAAGGTCGTTTTTTTATTGATCTGTTGTCATTGTCAGCAGAGTAGGCTACCCTGTGCTTTGTCGTATTAAAAAAGATTCTGCTAATGTCTCAAGTCATATAAAGTGTAGTAGAATTGCATGAAGTGTTTATTAAAGGTCACATTTTTCCCGTGCAAAGGAAATAAACTTTTCTGATATAGCCTATGGGCTTTTGCCACTACACGCTCATTAATAACCTAAATTATGACCATCCCACCTACTCATCACATTAGGAATAGAAGGCTCATGCGATTATAGATGAATGCAATGCATTATTAAAAAGGTGCATTTTATGGTGAAAAAACTGCTTCCCCCAAAACTTTAAACTCACTGGCTGCCTATGTAAGAGACACATGCTAATAGCTAGACTACAAGCTAGCTAGCTAATGTTGGCTAACTTATTCTTCTTGTTAACACCTGGTTTTACTAAGAGCTAAACTAAACTCGACATCGGTCAGACTTACCAGTGATGAAATGATCGGAGCAGACCCTGTACTGACAGCTGTCTGGGTTCAGGTCTTGATGGCAAAAAGGTTTCATCGTTTTTCTGACAGTTCTTCTTTCATGATTGCAAATTTTTCATCCTCCTGAGTGGCGCAGTGGTCTAAGGCACTGCATCGCAGTGAGGTGTCACTACAGACCTGGGTTCAATCCCAGGCTGTGTCACAACTGGCTGTGACCAGGAGACCCATGAGATGGGATGTCATTGTCCCATTGCGCTCTAGTGACTCCGTGTGGCGGGCCAAGTGCCCACAAGCTGACGTCGGTCACCAGGTTTACGGTGTTTCCTCCAACACATTAGTGCAGCTGGCTTCCATGTTAAGCTGCCTCTCCCAAGTCCGTACGGGAGTTGCAGCGATGGGACTGTAACTACCAATTGGATATCATGGAAAAAGTGTATATTTTTTCCCAGTTGTCTTTCCAGGCTTGTTAGAGCAGCCAAATGCTGCACAGAAAATTAGTGGTGATGAATCAACTAGTTTGAGCTCACGCGCCTCGCTGTGTTGTCGGAAGAATTAATCCGATGGTCTTCCAACATGGCCGCCAGGAGGTGTCGTACATTGTACAACTGTAAGCCCTCTATACTGTATGATAACGTATCTGCCACTGGATCCTAGATCTCCATATCTGAATTGCGAATATAACATAGGCGTACTATTATGCCTGGTTTCTTATACATTTTCTACAGATAGCTACACAGTTTAACAAACTATTTCAACAACTGTATGATCAAAAGCATCGATACAGATCATGTGTCATAGATCAAACTCATTCCAGGAAGGGCCGAGTGTCTGCAGGTATTCGCTCCTCCCTTGTACTTGATGGATCAATTAAGGTCACTATTTAGTAAAGAACTCCCCTCACCTGGTTGTCTAGGTCTTAATTGAACAGAAAAAAACCAAAACCTGCAGATACTAGGCACTCCGTGGAATGAGTTTGCTATAGATCAATCATTGCATATACCCAGTAAACCACAAAACAGTCCCTCCAGACCCATCTCTCCACTCACTCCCTCCCTGGCTGGATGTCCCAGTGATTCACAGAGCTACTTCCGTGGCGTTAAAGCTGTCTATGTTACAAGCCATGTGGAAACAAGTCTCACTTCTCACTGTTCTCCTCCAGCAGTTCCACACTTTCCACTGAAATAAATTGTTTCAAATGAGAGCTGCCACCGCCTCTCCACTCCACCGTGAGTGCCTCCTCCTCCCTTATGAATACCGGTCATAAAAAACAAAGGTGACCTAAGGGACTTGTGCTGAAAAACCTCAACAAACAGACAGTGTGACAAGTCAACAGGAGGAGTTCGACAAAAGAGAAAAGAAAATGTGACTCATTTAATGTTGACATTGGAAGCGGGATTTCTTTTAGTGACTGTGGACTATAAACTATCCCCTGAAGAGGAAATGCATTTTCCTTCAAATGACTTGTAACCTTGACACAGTGCTTTATGCAATACATATTCAAACTTAGATTCAGGGGAGTGGGGATAGGAATCATATACTGTAACTGAGCGCATCTCCATTTCACTACTCAAAACCGTACAGTTTATCATACAATAGATTTGATAATCAGACACTAGCATAAGGTCACTTATTGAATGAGGCACCTGGACATGCAGATCAACGCCCTTTGGCTGCTTTCTGAGCTCCCTTTGATGTTTGCAGTTTAATGCTACACAGGCAGAATGGAGCTGGGTCGGAGCTATGGTTGCAAAGGGAGGGTATTTTACTGGAAACTTTTGGGGGGAATTTTATAAGATGTTATCAAGTGGCCTTTTGGGGTACATCACGTGCGCCGAATACAACAGCTGTAGACCTTACAGTGAAATGCTTACTTACAGGCTCTAACCAATAGTGCAAAAAAGGTATTAGGTGAACACTAGGTAAGTAAAGAAATAAAAACAACAGTAAAAAGACAGTGAAAAACAGTAGCGAGGCTATATACAGTAGCGAGGCTATAAAAGTACCGAGGCTACATACAGACACCGGTTAGTCAGGCTGATTGAAGTAGTATGTACATGTAGATATGGTTAAAGTGACTATGCATATATGATGAACAGAGAGTAGCAGTAGCGTAAAGAGGGATTGGCGGGTGGCGGGACACAATGCGGATAGCCCGGTTAGGCAATGTGCAGGAGCACTGGTTGGTCGGGCCAATTGAGGTAGTATGTACATGAATGTATAGTTAAAGTGACTATGCATATATGATAAACAGAGAGTAGCAGCAGCGTAAAAGAGGGGTTGGGGGGGCACACAATGCAAATAGTCTGGGTAGCCATTCTATTACCTGTTCAGGAGTCTTATGGCTTGGGGTGAAAAACTGTTGAGAAGCCTTTTTGTCCTAGACTTGGCACTCTGGTACCGCTTGCCATGCGGTAGTAGAGAGAACAGTCTATGACTGGGCTGGCTGGGGTCTTTGACAATTTTTAGGGCCTTCCTCTGACACCGCCTGGTGTAGAGATCCTGGATGGCAGGCAGCTTAGCCCAAGTAATGTACTGGGCCGTACGCACTACCCTCTGTAGTGCCTTGCGGTCAGAGGCCGAGCAATTGCCGTACCAGGCAGTGATGCAACCAGTCAGGATGCTCTCGATGTTGCAGCTGTAGAAACTTTTGAGGATCTCAGGACCCATGCCAAATATTTTTAGTTTCCTGAGGGGGAATAGGCTTTGTCGTGCCATCTTCACGACTGTCTTGGTGTGTTTGGACTATTCTAGTTTGTTGGTGATGTGGACACCAAGAAACTTGAAGCTCTCAACCTGCTCCACTACAGCCTCGTCGATGAGAATGGGGCGGTGCTCGGTCCTCCTTTTCCTGTAGTCCACAATCATCACCTTAGTCTTGGTTACGTTGAGGGTTAGGTTGTTATTCTGGCACCACCCGGCCAGGTCTCTGACCTCCTCCCTATAGGCTGTCTCGTCGTTGTCGGTGATCAGACCTACCACAGTTGTGTCGTCTGCAAACTTAGTAATGGTGTTGGAGTCGTACCTGGCCATGCAGTCGTGGGTGAACAGGGAGTACAGGAGGGGACTGAGCACACAACTTAGTGAATACCATTGGTGTTTAATATGAGGGTTTCAGCATGAATTATCCTTTAGATATTTTTTTACACACTTTACTTTATTGTACAATGTCAATATGTCTGTTGTAAATGTTTTGGTGCCAAACTGGTAGCAGTTGTGAAAAAAAGTCAATAGTTGGAAGAATTTGTTGAAAATAGTGCCATTGTTGATTAGATGCTTTTTTCGTGAATTGGGATATTTTCTCTTAAACCATATGGTCTATCCAGTAGAAACTCATGGGCAATATGGGCAGAGATATAAACAATGAATACTACATATGGATACATTTTAAAATGTTATTCAAGTATTCATTACCATAGTTACCATATCAAATGTATTTATAAAGCCCAATGGAGAGAGGGGAACTGGCCAGGCAGAGACAGCAAGGGCGGTTCGTTGCTCCAGTGCCTTTCCGTTCACCTTCACACTCCTGGGCCAGACGACACTCAATCATAGGACCTACTGAAGAGATGAGTCTTCAATAAAGACTTAAAGGTTGAGACTGAGTCTGCGTCTCTCACATGGGTAGGCAGACCATTCCATAAAAATGGAGCTCTATAGGAGAAAGCCCTGCCTCCAGCTGTTTGCTTAGAAATTCTAGGGGCAATAAGGAGGCCTGCGTCTTGTGACCATAGCGTACGTGTAGGTATGTACGGCAGGACCAAATCGGAAAGATGGGTAGGAGCAAGCCCATGTAATGCTTTGTAGGTTAGCAGTAGAACCTTGAAATCAGCCCTTGCCTTAACAGGAAGCCAGTGTAGAGAGGCTAGCACTGGAGTAATATGATCACATTTTTTGGTTCTAGTCAAGATTCTAGCAGCTGTGTTTAGCACTAACTGAAGTTTATTTAGTGCTTTATCCGGGTAGCCGGAAAGTAGAGCATTGCCGTAGTCTAACCTAGAAGTGACAAAAGCATGGATACATTTTTCTGGATCACTTTTGGACAGAAAGTTTCTGATTTTTGCAATGTTACGTAGATGGAAAAAAGCTGTCATTGAAACTGTCTTGATATGTTCGTCAAAAGAGAGATCAGGGTCCAGAGTAACGCCGAGGTCCTTCAGTTTTATTTGAGATGACTGTACAACCATCCAGATTAATTGTCAGATTTAACAGAAGATCTCTTTGTTTCTTGGGACCTAGAACAAGCATCTCTGTTTTGTCCAAGTTTAAAAGTAAAACATTTGCAGCCATCCACTTCCTTATGTCTGAAACACAGGCTTCCAGCGAGGGCAATTTAGGGGCTTCACCATGTTTCATCGAAATGTACAGCTGTGTGTCATCCGCATAGCAGTGAAAGTTAACATTATGTTTCCAAATTACATCACCAAGAGGTAAAATATATAGTGAAAACAATAGTGGTCCCAAAACGGAACCTTGAGGAACACCGAAATTTACAGTTGATTTGTCAGAGGACATTCCATTCACAGAGACAAACTGATATCTTTCCGACAGATACGATCTAAACCAGGCCAGAACTTAAAATGCAAATCAATTTGTAAAATTTTCTTGAATTTTATGGATTTTTTTGTTGTTATTCTGTCTCTCACTGTTCAAATAAACCTACCATTAAAATTATAGACTGATAATTTCTTTGTCAGTGGGCAAATGTACAAAATCAGCAGGGGATCAAATACTTTTTTCCCTCACTGTATGGCCCAGGAGGCCTGTAAACAGTAGCTATAAAAAGTGATTGAGTAGGCTGCATAGATTTCATGACTAGAAGCTCAAAAGACGAAAACGTCGTTTTTTTTTGTAAATTGACATTTGCTATCATAAATGTTAGCAACACCTCCGCCTTTGCGGGATGCGCGGGGGTTATGGTCACTAGTGTAACCAGGAGGTGAGGCCTAATTTAACACACAGTAAATTCATCAGGCTTAAGCCATGTTTCAGTCAGGCCAATCACATCAAGATTATGATCAGTGATTAGTTAATTGATTATAACTGCGTTAGAAGTGAGGGATCTAACATTAAGTAGCCCTATTATGAGATGTGAAGTATCACAATCTCTTTCAATAATGACAGGAATGGAGGAGGTCTTTATTCCAGTGAGATTGCTAAGGCGAACATCGCCATGTTTAGTTTTGCCCAACCTAGGTCAAGGCACAGCCAAAGTCTCAATGGGGATAGCTGAGCTGACTACACTGACTGTGCTAGTGGCAGACTCCACTAAGCTGGCAGGCTGGCTAAGAGCCTGCTGCCTGGCCTGCACCCTATTTCATTGTGGAGCTAGGGGAGTTAGAGCCCTGTCTATGTTCGTAGATAAGATGAGAGCAACCCTCCAGCTAGGATGGAGTCCGTCACTCCTCAACAGGCCAGGCTTGGTCCTGTTTGTGGGTGAGTCCCAGAAAGAGGGCCAATTATCTACAAATTCTATCTTTTGGGAGGGGCAGAAAACAGTTTTCAACCAGCGATTGAGTTGTGAGACTGCTGTAGAGCTCATCACTCCCCCTAACTGGGAGGGGGCCAGAGACAATTACTCAATGCCGACACATCTTTCTAGCTTATTTACACGCTGAAGCTATGTTGCGCTTGGTGACCTCTGACTGTTTCATCCTAACATTGTTGGTGCCGACGTGGATAACAATAGTCCCTATACTCTCTACACTCGCCAGTTTTAGCTTTAGCCAGCACCATCTTCAGATTAGCCTTAACGTTCAGATAGATTGCCATAGATTACCTGTTAATTACCAAAGAGTCAGGTAAGTTTGGTAAATTACCAGTATTTTTGCAAATAAAACTCCCTACTCAGAGCAATGAAGAGGAAAGGAGAGGAGAAGTGAGGAGAAGAGTGCTGTCTCTTCATACTCAATTACTGTGAATTAATTTGGGTGAGATGGAGGAAGTCTAATCAGTCTCGCAGGATCTCCTGTGGCTCCAGCTCTATTCACAACATTAACATCTGGTCTCGCTAGCACAGTCAGACACATGCCACTTTCTAGCCTTCTGCTTTTACGTCGGAACAAGAAACACTCTACTCTATTTTCCTTCTCTTCTGTCAAAACACTATGTAATTACTGTATGTTGAAAGGAAGTCCCATTTCTAGAAGAGGCTGGTGTTTGTTGCTAACTTTCTATCCCCAGCTGTACTGGTAATCTTTTGTAAAACCTCAGAATTACAGAACCAGCATGACTTGGTAAGTGATATCCAGTAAAGGCAAAACACTATAATCCCTTTGAATTTTGTCTCAGATGTTTATAAAGAGTCCTATACAGAATGGCTTTCACTTTCAATGATAACCCAAGCTAACACACTATCAACTGTACATATCAGCTGAGGGAATAATAATGTTGATAGTATTGCAGCATTGTAGCTGTGCAATTGAAAATCTCTTGCATCATAATCAGAATAATAGCCTGGTGGAAAATCTATTATTTATAAAAACCCAGCTTGAATTGGAGATACAGTACCAGTCAAAAGTTTGGACACACCTACTCATTCAAGGGTTTTTCTTTATTTGTACTATTTTCTGCGTTGTAGAATAATAGTGAATACATAAAAACTATGGAAAAACACATATGGAATCATGTAGTAACTGAAAAAGTGTTAAACAAATCAAAATATATTTTATATTTGAGATTCTTCAAAGTCAAATCAAATCAAATTTTATTGGTCACATGCAGATGTTAATGCGAGTGTAGAGAAATGCTTGTGCTTCTAGTTCCGACAGTGCGGTAATATCTACCAAGTAATCTAACAATTCCACAACAACTACCTAATACACAAAAATCTAAATGGATGGAATAAGAATATGTACACATAAATATATGGATGAGCGATGACCGAGCAGCATAGGCAAGATGCAATAGATGGTATAAAACACAGTATATACATATGAGATGAGTAATGTAAGATATGTAAGCATTATTAAAGTGGCATTATTATAGTGACTAGTGATCCATGTATTAAAGTGGCCATTGATTTTGAGTCTGAACGTAGGCAGCAGCCTCTCTGTGCTAGTGATGGATGTTTAACAGTCTGATGGCCTTGAGATAGAAGCTGTTTTTCAGTCTTTCAGCTTTGATGCACCTGTACTAGCCTCGCCTTCTGGATGGTAGCGGGGGGAACAGGCAATGGCTCGGGTGGTTGTTGTCCTTGATGAACTTTTTGGCAGACCGCACCACCCTCTGGAGAGCCTTGCTGCTGTCCCTTCGATGTGGATGAAGGTGGGAAACATAATCTCCACTTCGCTGATCCTCAACACCGGGGCCCCACAAGGGTCCGTTCTCAGCCTCCTCCTGTACTCCCTGTTCCCCCATGACTGCGTGGCCATGCACACCTTGAACTCAATCAAGTTTGCAGATGACACAATAGTAGTGGGCTTGATTACAAATGAGACATCCTACAGGGATCAGCGAAGTGGTCCCTGTAGGGACTGTTTTCTGAAGTCCACGATCATCTCCTTTGTTTTGTTAACGTTGAGTGAGAGGTTGTTTTCCTGACACCACACTCCAAGTGCCCTCACCTCTTCCCTGTAGGATGTCTCATTGGGGCGGTATGCAAATTGAAGTGGGTCTAGGGTGGCAGGTAAGTTGGAGGTGATATGATCCTTGACTAATCTCTCAAAGCACTTCATGATGACAGAAGTGAGTGCTATGGGGCGATAGTGATTTAGTTCAGTTATCTTTGCCTTCTTGGGTACAGGAACTATGGTGGCCATCTTGAAGCATGTGGGGACAGCAGACTGGGATAGGGAGCAATTGAATATGTCCGTAAACACACCAGCCAGCTGGTCTGCGCATGCCCTGAGGACGTGGCTAGGGATGCCGTCTGGGCCGGTAGCCTTGCGAGGGTTAACACGCTTAAATGTCTTACTCACACTGGCCACGGAGAAGGAGCGAGGGGGCCCGCAGTCCTTGGTAGCGGATCGCGTCGGTGGCACTGTATTATCCTCTAGGCGGGCAAAGAAGGTGTATAGTGGCTGGTTTTCTTTTTGTAGTCCGTAATTGCCTGTAGACACGGCCACATACGTCTCGTGTCTGAGCCGTCGATTTGTGACTCCACTTTGTCCCTATACCGACATTTTGCTTGTTTGATTGCATTGCGGAAGGAATAACTACACTGTTTATATTCTGCCATATTCCCAGTCATCTATCCGTGGTTCGCGCTTTCAGTTTTGCGCAGATGCCGCCATCTATCCACGGTTTCTGGATAGGGTAGGTTTGAATAGTCACAGTGGGTACAACCTCTCCAATGCACTTCCTTATAAACTCACTCACCGAATCAGCAAATAAATCGATGTTATTCTCTGAGGCTGCCCGGAAAATTTCCCAGTCCACGTGATCAAAACAATCTTGAAGCTTGTATTTCGATTGGTCAGACCAGCGTTGAATAGTCCTCGTCACGGGAACATCCCGTTTGAGTTTCTGCCTATAGGGCGGTAGAAGCAAAATGGAGTTGTGGTCGGATTTGCCTAAGGTAGGGCGGGGGAGGGCCTTGTATGCATCGCGGAAGTTAGAGTAGCAGTGTATTGCCCGTACAAGTGCTACAATCAATATGCTGATATAATTTAGGTAGCCTTGTTCTCAAATTTGTTTTGTTAAAATCCCCAGCTACAATAAATGCAGCCTCAGGATATATGGTTTCCAGTTTGCATAGAGTCCAGTGAAGTACCTTGAGGGCCGTCGTGGTATCGGCTTGTGGGGGGATATAAATGGCTGTGACGATGACCGACAACCGAACCTTTGCCTTGATGACAGCTTTGTACACTCTTGGCATTCTCTAAACCACCTTCATGAGGTAGTCACCTGGAATGCATTTCAATTAACAGATGTGCCTTGTGATAGGGTAATGGTGGTATACAGAAGATAGCCCTATTTGGTAAAAGACTGAGTCCATATTATAGCAAGAATGGCTCAAATAAGCAAAGACAAAACAACAGTCCATCATTACTTTAAGACATGAAGGTCAGTCAATGCAGAAAATTGTAAGAACTTTTAAAGTTTCTTCAAGTGCAGTCGCAAGCACTATGATGAAACTGGCTCTCATGAGGACCGCCACAGGAAAGGAAGCCTCATAGTTACCTCTGCTGCAGAGGATAACTTCATTAGAGTTACCAGCCTCAGAAATTGCAGCCCAAAAAAATGCTTCAAAGAGTTCAAGTAACAGACACATCTCAACATCAACTGTTCAGAGGAGACTGCATGAATCAGGCCTTCATGGTCGAATTAATGCCAAGAAACCAATACTAAAGGACACCAATAAGAAGAAGAGACTTGCTTGGGCCTAGAAACATGAGCAATGGACATTATACAGGTGAAAATCTGTCCTTTGGTCTGATGTGTCTATGTGAGACGCAGAGCTGGTGAACAGATGTGAACAGTGTAATTCCCACCGTGAAGCATGGGGGAGGAGGTGTGATGGTGTGTGGGTGCTTTGCTGGTGACACTGTCAAGGATTTATTTAGAATTCAAGGCACACTTAACCAGCATGACTACCACAGCATTCTGCAGCGATACGCCATCCCATCTGGTTTGCGATTAGTGGGACTATCATTTGTTTTTCAACAGGACAATGACCTGACACACCTCCAGGCTGTGTAAGGGCTATTTGACCAAGAAGGAGAGTGATGATGGAGTGCTGCATCAGATGACCTGGCCTCCACAATCACCTGACCTCAACCCAATTGAGATGGTTTGGGATGAGTTGGACCGTAGAGTGAAGAAAAAGCAGCCAACAAGGGCTCAGCATATGTGGGAACTCCTTCAAGACTGTTGGAAAAGCATTCCAGGTGAAGGTGGTTGAGAGAATGCCAGGAGTGTGCAAAGCTGTCATCAAGGCAAAGTGTGGCTACTTTGAAGAATCTAAAAAAATCTATTTTTTGATTTGTTTAACTATTTTTGGGTTACTAAGTGATTCCATATGTGTTATTTCATAGTTTCGATGTCTTCATTATTATTCTACAATGTATAAAATAGTAAAAATAAAGAAAAACCCTTGAATGAGTAGGTGTGTCCAATCTTTTGAATGGTACTATAGGTACCTCACAATGGGTAGACTTACCTGTTTGTTCAATTAAAACAGTTCAAGTATAATTTGTCACATGCACAGGTACATTGAAATGCTTAACTTGCAAGCCCTATCCAACAGTGCAGTACTCAATATAAAAAAATGTTTTTACATTAAAATGAAAGAAAAAAGAGAGGAAGCTACTGTATATACAGGGTCAGTGGCAGTACCAAATGTACTATTTGCAGGGATAATGGAGTATTGAGATAGATATGTACATGTAGGCAGTGATTAGGAGAAAGTGAGTGGTAGCAGGATTACTAATAATAATAATAGTAAACAGTATGGCAGCAGCATAAGTGGTGGGTGTGTCTTTGATGGTGAGTGTGTGTGTGTGTGTGTGTGTGTGTGTGTGTGTGTGTGTGTGTGTGTGTGTGTGTGTGTGTGTGTGTGTGTGTGTGTGTGTGTGTGTGTGTGTGTGTGTGTGTGTGTGTGTGTGTGTGTGTGTGCGTGTGTGTGTGTGTGTGTGTGTGTGCGTGTCAAAGTAAACAGGTCTGAAAAGTGACTGGTAGCAGGAATTTATAAATACTGACGGTAATATACTAATGGTAATATATATATATATTACCATTAGTATATTACCATCAGTATTTATAAATTCCTGCTACCAGTCACTTTTCAGCCCTTTTCAACCATATATATATATATATATATATATATATATATAGCATTCGGAAAGTATTCCAACACCTTGACTTTTCCCACATTTTGTTACGTTACAGCCTTATTCTAAAATTGATTAAATAAAACAATCCTCAATCTACACACAATACCCAATAATTACAAAGCAAAACAGGTTTTTAGATTTTTTTGCAAATTTTTTTTTTTTTTAAATAACAGAACAGAAATACCTTATTTACATAAGTAATCAGACCCTTTGCTATAAGACCTGAAATTGAGCTCAGATGGATCCTGTTTGCATCATCCTTGAGATGTTTCCACAACTTGATTGGAGTCCAGCTGTGGTAAATTCAATTGATTGGACATGATTTGGAAAGGCACACGCATGTCTCTATAAGGTCCCATAGTTGGCAGTGCATGTCAGAGCAAAAGCCAAGCCATGATGTCTACGGAATAACCTGTAGAGCTCCGAGACAGGATTGTGTCGAGGCACAGATCTGGGGAAGGGTACCTAAACATTTCTGCAGCATTGAAAGTCCCCAAGACCACAGTGGCCTCCATCGTTCTTAAACGGAAGAAGTTTGGAACCAGCAAGACTCTTCCTAGGGCTGGCTACCTGGCCAAACTCAGCAATCGGGGGAGAAAGGCGTTGGTCATGGAGGTTTTAATTTAATTTTTTATTTTACTATGCAAGTCAGTTAAGAACAAATTCTTATTTTCAATGACAGTCTAGGAACAGTGGGTTAACTGCCTTGTTCAGGGGCAGAACGACAGATTTGTACCTTGTCAGCTCGGGGATTCAGTAACCTTTCAGTTACTAGTCCAACGCTCTAACCACTAGGCTACGCTGCCGCCAGAGGTGACAGAGCTCCACTCTGACAGAGCTCCAGAGTTCCTCTGTGGAGATGTGAGAACCTTCCAGAAGGACAACCATCTCTGCAGCACTCCATCAATCAGGCCTTTTGGTAGAGTGGCCAAACGGAAGCCACTCTTCGGTAAAAGGCACATGACAGCCCACTTGGAGTTTACCAAAAGGCAAAGGTGAACGGAGCAAAGTTCAGCGAGATCCTTGATGAATACCTGCTCCAGAGCGCTCCGGCCCTCAGACTGGGGCGAAGGTTCACCTTCCAAAATTACAATGACCCTAAGCACACAGCCAAGACAACGCAAGACTTGCTTCGGGACAAGTCTCTGAATGTCCTTGAGTGGCCCAGCCAGAGCCCAGACTTGAACCCGATCGAACATCTCTGGAGAGACCTGAAAATAGCTGAACAGCAACACTTCCCATCCAACCTGACAGAGCTTGAGAGGATCTGCAGAGAAGAATAGGATAAACTCCCCAAATATAGGTGTGCCAAATTTGTAGCGTCATACCCAAGAAGACTTGAGCCTGTAATAGCTGCCAAAGGTGCTTCAATGAAGTACTGAGTAAAGGGTCTGAATACTGGTGACTTACTCCTGTTTACATGTACATTTGGAAAGTGGAAAGTAATCAGACCCCTTGTATTTTTTCATATTTTGTTACGTTACAGCCTTATTCTAAAAGATATTAAATATTTTTTCCCTCATCAATCTACACACAATACATTTGCAAACATTTCTAAAAACCTGTTTTTGCTTTGTGATTATGGGGTATGGTATCGTGTGTAGATTGATGAGGGGAAAAAATATTTTATCTCTTTTAGAATAAGGCTGTAACGTAACAAAATATGGAAAAAGTCAAGGGGTCTGAATACTTTCCAAATGCACTGTACATGTTAACAGGAGTAAGTCACCAGTAGCAGGATAAATTGATAGATACTAATTTAAAAGTCTTATGGCCAGGAGAAAAAAGCTGTTTAGGAGTCTGTTGGTCTGAGCCTCGATGCACCGGTACCGCCTGCCGGATGGGAACATGGAGAACAGTCCATGTCTCAGGTGGCTAGTCTTTGGCCATTTTTCAGGCCTTTCTCAAAAAAAAACTATATCGGTACACTAACATTTCAGATCAAAGTGGCAAGTGGCACAGCGGTCTAAGGAGCTGCATTTCAGTGCTAGAGGCGTAGGTTACAGACACCGTGGTTCGAATCCAGGTTGTATCACAACCAGCTGTGAGTGGGAGTCCCATAGGGTGGCGCACAATTGGCCCAGCGTTGTCCGGGTTTGGCCGGTGTAGGCCATCATTGTAAATAAGAATTTGTTCTTAACTGACTTGCCTAGTTAAATAAAAATAAGTAAGTCTGGTTGGACACAGTTTTAAAGACTTAATTTTCTCGGCTGGCCATCTGTTGCAGTATGATGGATACAGTGGATCCTTGCAGTCAGTCTTTGAGAATTAACAAAGCTGGGCGAGTAGATTTCCCCCAGAAAATGTGGGCAATCATCTTGTGTGGGCTCATGTCATTTTTCACAGAGATAGTGTTTTGATTGCCTGGAGGGGAAATAGTATTATTTACTCCAAAATTGCTTGGCTTGATCCCCATTGGGGGAACTGTGCAAGCTCAGACTAAAAATATCTCCTCTCCCTGGCTTCTCACGTCGCCTACCCCACTTTCAGGTGAGGCTCCATCTACTACAGTACATTGCAGCACTTAGTAGTGGAGCAGCACAGCGGCCTTTAAGGCTAAAGAACTGGAGCTCAACCACCTCTCACAAACAGATGGTTATGTCAAGGACGTCTCTGGGAATGCTTGAGAACAGCAGGGGTTTAACTACTATGTCTCCTCAAATGAGCTCCTTACATTGGGATAGAACTGGAAAGCAGTGATTCAGTGCTTCTCATGACTGACCATCAGGGAGGAAAAATACACCCAAAAGTGTGTTCTGCTTTCAAGTGCATATTGCCTGGCAACAGACAGATATAGCTTTTCATTCTGATTGCTTCCATCAGAGGAACTTTTGTAATCACCAGGCAGAGAAATAAGGGCCCATTTTGTTTGATTGCACTTGAAGTGGGAATGTGTCAATGTGTTGGAGTTGGATAACAGGTGTGGAATGAATCATACTGTAGATGATATGCAAGACACAGTTTAATAAGACACACAGCAATAACACATACTGGAATAACTAATATAGCATCGAAAGATCCAATGCATGCGGGTAGAATGGCACATAGAAAGCATTTACACACACACATTATTAAACCCGTTAGGCCTGTATACAAATTCAAGTTCTGCAAGACTATCATATGAGAGGACACACAAATACAGCAAATGGCATTTTGTTTCAGTTGATAGACTATTCTAGTCAGACTTTATGAGGGTCACTGCAACCAGCACCTGCCAGTGTTTTCCTACATTTTCCCTGGCTGTTTCTACACCTGTTCGGCCCCTTATCACCCTCAAAATATCATCCTGTCATGTTTTTTTGCAAAAAGTTAGGCTTCAACAGATTGATGCTTATGTCAACTGGCCATGCTCCCAGCAAACTTTGCAGTGCCATTGGGAAAAGATACATATCTAGCCCAACCACTCCAGAATCCCTGCACATTGTAAACATGGTACTGGCACTGACCCTGGAATAGAACCTGTATATAGTTTACTTACTTTCTTGTGTTCTGCATATTTCTATGTTTTTGTTCTACTTTAGTTTTTTTAATTGATATTGATTACCACGTTGCCGTAAAAGAGCTTGCAAGAAAGGCATTTCACTGCACTTGTCCACGTAATAATAAAAACTTGAAACTTGAGATGAGCGTCACCCAAAACAACGCTTATGTCAACACATTGCATTCAAATAGGAAAATAGGAGTGTCAACCACTTGACGCTTATGTCAGTACATTGCATTCAATGGGAAAAGAGTACCACAGGGTTGACGCTTCTGTCAATACATTGCATTCAATGGGAAAAGATGCATCACAGGGTTGACACTTATGTTAATGCATTCCAGTCAGTGGGAAAAGATGAAAAGTTGCCTCACCGACAGACAGGCAGACATTTCTCTCTCTCTCTCTATTCTCTAATCGCCCTCTCACCTTCTCCCTTATTTCTCTCTCTCTCCCTCCCTCCTCCTCTCCTTCTCTTTGCCTTCCTCTGTCTTATTCCCCATTCTGCTTCTCTCTTTTCCCCTTCCTTTACCCCCTCCCCTTTCTCTTTCCCGCTCTCTCCCTTCCCTCCTCTCTCCCCTCCCTTCTTCACGTTCTTCCTTTCTCTCCCCCCTCTCTTCCCCTTGCTCCTCTCTTCCCCTCCCTCCATGTCCCCATTATCTCTCTCCCTCCTCCATTCCCTCTCCCTTCTTCCCCTACCCCTCATCTCTTTCTACCTCCTCTCCCACCTCCCTCCTTCACCCTCTCCCTTTCTGTCTCCCCCTCCCTTACTATCCACCCCTCCCACACTCTCCACCTTCTCTCTCTCTCTCTCCCTCCTCCCCACCCTCCATTCTCTCCCCTTCCTTCTTTCCCTCCCTCCCCATCTTCTCATCTCTCTCTCTCTCAACTCCCCCACCTTCACAGACCGAAAATTGACACAGGCAGGCACCGACAGGCAGATTGGCAGGCAGGCACAGACAGACAGACTGGCAGGCAGGCAGTCGGACAGACACACTTTCAAGTTAAGTCAATCCCCTCAAAAATTGGACCGATATCCTCTTCAGAATTAATTCTAACAAGGATTAGAATGATTAGAAGGATTAGAATTATCTTCAAAATTCATTCTAAATCTGACATTGTTCCCTTAAGCAAGGCACTTAACTCTAATTTCTTCTGTAAGTTGCTCTGGATAAAAGCGTCTGCTAAATGACTAAAATGTCAAATGTAATGCTCTTTTTTTCTAGAACCCTTCTGTCCAATGGAGGTCAAAAATGCTTTTGGGTCGATTGACTTCAAATTTCATATGCCGGATCATGAGTCACCCGGGCACAAATCACCAAAGAGCAAGCAATATAGAAGCACTGTGGCTAGGAAGAACTCCCTGGAAAGGCAGGAACCTAGGAAGAAACATAGAGAGGAACCAGGCTCTGAGGGGTGGCCAGTCCTCTTCTGGCTGATTTATAACAGTACATGGCCATTAAGGCCAGATCGTTCTTCAAGATGTTCAAACATTCATAGATGACCAGCAGGGTCAAATAATAATCACGGTGGTTATAGAGGGTGCAACAGTACGTCAGGAGTAAATGTCAGTTGAATTTTCATAGTCGAGCATTCAGAGGTCGAGACAGCAGGTGCGGTAGAGAGGAGAGAGATAGAGAGTTAGAGGGAGGGTTGAAACTGTAGGTCCGGAACAACGTAGCGTATCTAGTGAACAGGTCAGTGTTCCATAGTCGCAGGTAGAACAACAGAAACTGGAGCAGCAGCACGACCATGTAGCACATCTGGTGAACAGGTCAGGGTTCCATAGCCGCAGGCAGAACTGCAGAAACTGGATCAGCATCACGACCAGGTGGACTGGGGACAGGGACAGCCAGGATTTGTCAGGCTAGGTAGTCCTGAGGGCTCAGGTCCGAGGGCTCAGGTCCTCCGGGAGGGGAGAGTGAGAGCGAGAGAGAGCTGGGAGAATTAGACAGAGCATACTAAAGATCGCAGAGGACACTAGATAACCCTTTGAAACCTCCCCTATGACCTTCTCTCCTCTATGGGTCGATTAACTTCAAATTTCATATGTCGGGACATGATGGTCCCCGGTCACAAATATGTAACATTTGGAAGATTCAACTCTTTAAGCCCTTCGAAACCGCACCTATGACCCCCAATTAAGTATTTTCCTGTAATTCCGGTGGACACCCTTTAACAATGCCCTGAGTTTCAAGTATATATGTTAAGAATTGTCTGTTCTAGAGAAGATGGAAGACAGTGTTTTTGTATAACTTCAGGAAGAAAATAAAGCACCACGTTAAGGATGAATTAAGCCATTTCCTGTTGCCACAGTAAGCTGAACCTCAACACAGGGCATATTTTTAAGTTCATGATTGGTTGTGTGGAAGGATGGTTACCGAGCTCAATTGCAGTCCATGGGTTATGTTCGTACTGTGGGTAATGCTTTTCTATGGTAGAAAGTCCTTGTTCTCTGTGGGACCAAGTTTGGAGCGTTTGTTGAATGATCCCATACCTGAATTTTGTTTCTAGCCTCAACCAGTCTGAGAGAGAGAGATAGAGAGAGCAGCTTGAAGTGATACAGTCTACTGTGTGCAGTGATACAATCTACTGTGTGCTCAACCCACCTCTGCTCTAACTCAATCTGCCCTCTTTTCTCACTTTCTCTGCGTCTTGTCTGTTGCTGTCTGTCTTGTCTATTGCTGTCTCAGGTTCTTGTTTGTTACTGTCTCCTTTGTTTAGCTTCCTCTGGTGTCTCTCGCCATCATATCCTATTCTTCTGTTGCTGTCTCTGTCTCTTGTCTGGTGTGTCGCTCTCCATCACCTATTATTATGTTGCGGTCTCTGTGTCTTGTCAGGTGTCTCTTTAGTTTTGCAATCCAAAACGGTCAAGGGGATACTGGGGTTGCTTGACTTGTTTTGGGCCTGTGTCTGGGTCACCTAAATTATCGTCTTCCCTACCATTTGCCCCTGGCTACTGCTGTTCTAAGTGCTCCACTGGCCTGCTGTTCTCATCTATCCTCCTCCTTGGCTCATCTGAAAAGTAGCAAGAACATGTCAATTAGTTTTAAAGGGTGACTACACTTCCTGATCTGGCCTCGTTTTAGATTTGGTTCATTAAGAAACGCTAGTAGCCATGAGTGAATTCCAACATGAGTTTGTTTTAGGGTGTGATGTGGGTGTCTCATGTGTGTTCGCAGGTGGGAAGAGTTAGTCAAATGATTTATCCAATTAGTTTCAGCCGGCTGGTGTGCGACCTGACTTTGGAGAGCCCATCTCCCGGGCTAGTTACGGCCCGTCAATAAATTACACAATGTGAATGAGACAGTATTTTCATGTTGCACACCTTTTAGTTCTCATTAAATGCTTTCAATATTTGTATATGAATTGTACAATTGATAATTAATTTGAGATTTTACAAGTTAATGACATTTTTAGCTATTAGAATTTGTATATATTGCCCCATGTACATTGTGTAATTTACAGATGGTCCCTAACTATCCCTGTAGGGATATCCAAAGTCAACCCAGATTTACCATTTTATGATCGGGTCGCGGGCAGCTGCACTCCGAATTGATGATTACGTGTATGCCTCCAGCTGTGGGCATGTGAGCAGGATTGAAACAAACTCAGCCTTCATTTACGTTTCCCAAACTTTCCCTAGTTCTACACAGCTGATTCAAATAACCAACTCAACATCAGGCTTTGATTATTTAAATCAGCTCTGTAGTGCTAGGACAAAAAACAAATGCGTGGTTATGGAAACTCATATCAGTCTGAAATGTTAAATAAATCAAAATGTTGGACTGGGTCCCAAAAAATATGGGTCTGAAACCTCTGAAGCCCATGCCTAATGACGCCACTGGCGAGGCCAACCTTTCTGTAATGTAGTGGGGGCCGGGGGTGAGGTGAAATAATTAATTAAGGTTATTTCTAGGTTTAGTGGACAAGAACTTAAGGATATGGCTAGGGTTAGAGTTGAGCCAAGATGTAGAGATGAAGCGAGGGTTAGGTTTATTGTAGCCTTATCGAGAAACAGGCTTCCCTAAAACGTGAAGTTCATGGCACAAAATCGCCTTAAAAAGGGGTGGGATCCGGGTGTAAATCAGTGATGCCTCGCAACAGGTGGACTTTTTTTTGTTTGTTCATTATCCCAGTATTAATCATTACACTCTTCATAGACTTATCATGTCTTACAGGCCAAAAAAATGTAGGCTACATTTAATAATATCTTCAGTTAATCATAGTGACAATTGTAGCCTAGATAATTTATACCGTTTTCTTTCCTTGACAATGAAGTACTTGATTAGCTGTGGCATGTATTCATGGATGCCAAAGGAAGCCAGGCTTCCCCAAAAAATGTACCAATAGTTTTTTTTTTTTAAACGTTACAAAAAACATTATGCATCTTTTGTCTCTGTGTTTCATAATTTTTCATAAATTCGCAAGAGACTGTATCTAACTGGAGAAAGCATTTGAGTGAACGAAATAGCACTCCTCTGTCTCTGGAAGTGTAGGCCATCTATCTGATACTGTCTGATCCAAAAGAGTATGACACTGTTGCCGCCCGTAGTATTGAACGCAAGGGAAGCCAGCGAGCATTTGGCCTCCTTTGATAAAAAAAGTATAAAATAATCAGCTTTGAGCTAAACTGAGTGAGCTCAACTGTGAATGGTCCTTGCACACCAAAAAAAGTGTCAAGGGAAGCCAGTTTGGATTTGGTGTCACTCCTATCACATCGCAACGAGAGCATACGTCATTGACAGAAACAACTCGTTGTGTTGTTGTCCTCCGGTGGATAGCTAGCTAACTAAAATTGGTCCTTTCCTAAAAGCCATGGATGAAGATAGGGACTTGGACTTGTGGTTTTACTTAATTCTCAGTTTTGGCCAATGATTATCACAGCGAATCTGATCCAACTGTAAAGGAAATTTTACTTTGTGAAGAAACAGTCCTGAAAATGTTAATATTGTCTTTGGTGTCATAAACAATCCTTGGTTCCTGCCTGTGCCTGGTAAAGATGGTCCTTAGGACCATCTGGCAGAACACCCAGAATATGTTATTTTAGTTAGAATAGGAGACGATGCCAGACACATGCCGGAACCAACCCTATGAACTATGCCTATGTAATGTGTCTAAAACCAGTATGTAAGGGAATTAAAGGGACTGCCCCATTGGAGCTCCTGATCAACATGTGTACTTGGTGCATTCAGTTGGTTGGAACCTCTCCACCATGCTGATAATAAACAATGATTCATTTAAGATTGACTTCGAGTGTCCCTGTGTAGAACTTCCACAACACAAACATTAATTCATACATTGTGCCCCCTGGCCTGAGAGGATGGAAGTTCAATATGTAGCTACAGTTGAAGTCGGAAGTTTACATACACCTTAGCCAACTACATTTAAACTCAGTTTTTCACAATTCCTGACATTTAATCCTAGTAAAAATTCCCTGTCTTAGGTCAGTTAGGGTCACCACTTTATTTTAAGAATGTGACATGTCAGAATAATAGTAGAGATAATGATTTATTTCAGCTTTTATTTCTTTCATCACATTCCCAGTGGGTCAGAAGTTTACATACACTCAGTTAGTATTTGGTAGCATTGCCTTTAAATTGTTTACTTTTGTCAAACGTTTATTGTAGCCTTCCACAAGCTTCCCACAATAAGGTGGCTGAATTTGGGCCCATTCCTCCTGACAGAGCTGTTGTAACTGAGTCAGGTTTGTAGGCCTCCATGATCGCACATGCTTTTTCAGTTCTGCCCACAAATCTTCTATAGGATTGAGGTCAGGGCTTTGTGATGGCCACTCCAATACCTGGACTATGTTGTCCTTAAGCCATTTTGCCACAACATTGGAAGTATGCTTGGGGTCATTGTCCATTTGGAAGACCCATTTGCGACTAAGCTTTAACTTCCTGACTTATGTCTTGAGATGTTGCTTCAATATGTCCACATAATTGATGCCATCCATTTTGTGAAGTGCACCAGTCCCTCCTGCTACAAAGCACCCCCACAACATAATGCTGCCACCCCCGTGCTTCACGGTTGGGATGGTGTTCTTCGGCTTGCAAGCGTTCCCCTTTTTCCTCCAAACATAACGGTGGCCATTACGGCCAAAGAGTTTTATTTTGTTTCATCAGACCAGAGGACATTTCTCCAAAAAGAACGATCTTTGTCCCCATGTGCAAACCGTAGTCTGGCATTTTTATGGCATTTTTGGAGCAGTGGGTTCTTTCTTGCTGAGTGGCCTTTCAGGTTATGTCAATATAAACAGTACCTGTTTCCTCCAGCATCTTCACAAGGTCCTTTGCTGTTGTTCTGGGATTGATTTACACTTGTCGCACCAAAGTACGTTCATCTCTAGAAGACAGAACGCATCTCCTTCCTGAGCGGTATGACGGCTGCGTGGCCCCATGGTGTTTATGCTTGCGTACTATTGTTTGTACAGATGAACGTGGTACCTTCAAGCGTTTGGAAATTGCTCCCAAGGATGAACCAGACTTGTGGAGATCTACAATTTATTTTCTGAGGTCTTGGCTAATTTCTTTTCATTTTTCCATGTCAAGCAAAGAGGCACTGAGTTTGAAGGTAGGCCTTGAAATACATCCACATGTACACCTCCAATTGACTCAAATGATGTCAATTAGCCTATCAGAAGCGTCTAAAGCCATGACATCATTTTCTGGAATTTTCCAAGCTGTTTAAAGGCACAGTCAACTTAGTGTATGTAAACTTCTGACCCACTGGAATTGTGATACAGTGAATTATAAGTGTAATAATCTGTCTGTAAACAATTGCTGGAAAAATGACTTGTGTCATGCACAAAGTAGATGTCCTAACCGACTTGCCAAAACGATAGTTTGTTAACAAGAAATTTGTGGAGTGGTTGAAAAACTAGTTTTAACGACTCCAATCTACGTGTATGTAAACTTCCAACTTCAACTGTAGATGTAAAAAGCTAATGTTAACCAGCTAAAGTTGCCCATGAAAGGAAGTTAAGCTAGCAAGCAAGCATTTTAGCCAGGTAGCCTAAGACAACAAAAAATAAAAACATGTACTGTATGAGTCATAGACCGGTTCGGCAACATGAAAGGGAGGATGGCATTGGCATTTCTCTACAAGTAGGGTGAGTCCACATGTTCTTTCTACTTGCACGAATGCACACACACACACACATGCACACAGATATCAGAACCATGGACAGCCACATCATATTTAGCTTACATTGATTGGACTAAATAGTTTTTGTTATCTTTTAGTTGTCACTGTATTAGACTAAGCATAGGTGATTTGATGGAATGTTAAAGTTGAAATGGTGCTGGAATAGTGGAGGTAGCTCCTGTTTTCGTTGCGACTTGTGGTAACTCTCTGTGGTTCTAAATCCATAGATGTTTATTGGTCCGAAAATGTTGGAAACATTAACTTGCTCGACCATGCTGTAGGTCATGTAACTGTTTCTTACATGCAATATGCTTTGTGGACTTCACTGGACAGAGGTTGCACTCCGGTATGGTGATGAAACTAAGGTGTGGTTACATTTATTCTGCCACTGTGTCTTCTTATTGTCTCTGCCTTTAGGCATATACTGTGCATTCAGAAAGTATTCAGACCCCTTGACTTTTTCCACATTTTGTTACGTTACAGCCTTATTCGGAAATGTATTAAATATTATTTTTTCCTCATCAATCTATACACAATACCCCATAATGACAAAGCAAAAACAGGTTTGTAGAATTTGGCAAAATGTAATAAAAAAAATAACATTTACATGGGTTTTATATAAGTTTTCAGACCCAATAATTTGTTGAAGCACCTGTTGAAGCGATTACAGCCTTGAGTCTTCTTGGGTATGACACTACAAGCTTGGCACACCTGTATTTGGGGAGTTACTCCCATCCTTCTCTGCAGATCCTCTCAAGATCTGTCAGGTTAGATGAGGAGCGTTGATGCAAAGCTATTTTCAGGTTTCTCCAGAGATGTTTGATCAGGTTCAAGTCTGGGCTCTGGCTGGGCCACTCAAGGACATTCAGAGACTTGTACCGAAGCCCCTCCTGTGTTGTCTTGGCTGTGTGCTTAGGCTCGTTGTCCTGTTGGAAGGTGAACCTTTGCCCCAGTCTGAGGTACTGAGCGCTCTGGGGCAGGTTTTCATCAAGGATCTCTGTACTTTGCTCCGTTCATCTTTCCCTCGATCCTGACTAGTTTCCCTCCCACTGAAAAACATCCCCACAGCATGATGCTGCCACCACCATGCTTCACCGTGCCAGGTTTCCTTCAGACGTGACGCTTGGCATTCAAGGCCTGACAGGTGTGTGCCTTTCCAAATCATGTCCAATCAATTGAATTTACCACAGGTAGACTCCAATCAAGTTGTAGAAACAGCTCAAGGATGATCAATGGAAACAGGATGCACATGAGCTCAACTTCGAGTCTCATAGCGAAGGGTCTGAATACCTATGTAAATAATCTATTTCTGTTTATTTACTTTTATTTGCTAAAATTTAAGAAAACCTGTTTTTGCTTTGTCATTATAGGGTATTCTGTGTAGATAGGTGGAAAAAAATGATTGAATCCTTTTTTGAATGAGGCTGTAACGTAACAAAATGTGAAAAAAGGAAAGGAGTCTGAATACTTTCCGAATGCACTGTATATCACGATCACAAGGCATATGAACTAACAAGTTGTAGAGCAAACATTTCCATTATCACAACAGGTTGTAATATTGCTTTTTTTCTGGCTTCCCCAGTGATTTTACCCACACACCCCTACTGCTGATGAGGCCTATTTTATGTGAGACATAAAAAGTGTATCATTGCAAAAGTGTTGCATAATGCATGTCGACACTGTTACAACTACTACTGGTACAAAGTCACAGATACTTTGAGGTATTTTGGAAAGAATCGTTACATGTCTTCCAGGTATATGCCCAGAGCAATACCAAAGTATTTGATGCAAGTTCCAGGTTTGTCACAAGTTGTTATCAAGCAAGCACTGAATATTGTGACTGAGGAAGGTAGAAGATTGGCCAGTAAAAAAGTGGACTCAATACTGCAACACACCAGTCCCTCAGCACTGAAAAAGTTTTCATGGGATACAGTTGGAAAACGTCAGCCCTAAAATGTCTGGAATTTTTGCGATGTCTGAGCACTTTTTCCATGACTGTTGCTACAGGAACAAGGAAAAGGCCTTCAGACTGCAGAAAACGTGTGTACAACGGCCATGGCAGGTGCCACCCTTTTAAAGGACATGTTCGACATTTAGGTGTGCACCAATGTTACGTAAATGCGCTTGTCATGCATCATGGTGAGGACAAAAATAAATGCTTTGACCGACTATCCAGGCTCAGTGTCTGTGTGTCCAGGAAGAGCACAATGACAAAATGTAAACAGATTGTTGAGTCACAGGATGAGAAATGCCTTCAGTGGAAGAGAGATATGGAGGGTGTCCACATCCAGACTGCAGGGAGTATAGCTTGTCTTGACAACCCAACACAACACAACGGTGATTGAATGGTATGTACAGTGAATTGCGAAAGTATTCACCCCATCAGCAGTTTTACTATTATGTTTGCCTTACAACCTGGAATTAAAATGTATTTTTGGGGGGGTTTGTATCCTTTGATTTACACAACATGCCTACAACTTTGAAGATGCAAAAACATTATTTTCGTGAAACAAACAAGAAATAAGAAAAAAAAAACTGAAAACTTGAGCATGCATAACTATTCACCCCCCCCCCCCCGACCCCCCCCCCCCCCCAAAGTCAATACTTTGTAGAACCACCTTTTGCAGCAATTACAGCTGCAAGTCTCTTGAGGTATGTCTCTATAAGCTTGCCACATCTAGCCACTGGGATTTTTGCCCATTCTTCAAGGCAAAACTGCTCCAACTCCTTTAAGTTGGATGACCAGTTTTCCAGTCCCTGCCGATGAAAAACATCCCCACAGCATGATGCTGCCACCCCCAAGCTTCACTGTGGGATGGTGTTCTCGGGGTGATGAGAGGTGTTGGATTTGTGCCAGACATAGCATTTTGCTTGCTGGCCAAAAAGCTCAATTTTAGTCTCATCTGACCAGAGTACCTTCTTCCGTATGTTTGGGAGTCTCCCACATGCCTTTTGGCGAACACCAAACGTGTTTGCTTATTTTTTTCTTTAAGCAATGGCTTTTTTCTGGCCACTCTTCCGTAAAGCCAAGCTCTGTGGAGTGTACGGCTTAAACTGGTCCTATGGACAGGTACTCCAATTTCCGCTGTGGAGCTTTGCAGCTCCTTCAGGGTTATTTTTGGTCTCTTTGTTACCTCTCTGATTAATGCCCTCCTTGCCTGGTCCGTGAGTTTTGGTGGGCGGCCCTCTCTTGGCAGGTTTGTTGTGGTGCCATATTCTTAAAAAAATGGAATTATGAATTTAATGGTGCTCCATGTGATGTTCAAAGTTTTGGATATTGTTTTATAAAACAACCCTGACCTGTACTTCTGCACAACTTTGTCCCTGACCTGTTTGGAGAGCTCCTTGGTCTTCATGGTGCCGCTTGCTTAGTGGTGCCCCTTGCTTAGTGGTGTTGCAGACTCTGGGGACTTTCAGAACAGGTGTGTATATATACTGAGATCATGTGACAGATCATTTAACACTTAGACTGCACACAGGTGGACTTTATTTAACTAATTATGTGACTTCTGAAGGTAATTGGTTGCACCAGATCTTTAGGGGCTTCATAGCAAAGGGTGTGAATACATATACATGCATCACTTTTCCGTTTTTATTTTTTTAAAGTAATTTTTTTAATTTCACTTCACCAATTTGGACTATTTTGTGTATGTCCATTACATGAAATCCAAATAAAAATCCATTTAAATTACAGGTTGCAATGCACCAAAATAGGAAAAACGCCAAGGCGGATGAATACTTTTGCAAGGCACTGTATATAGCCATTGAAATGGGTTGATGGTTTATGTTCATTCTATATCCGGCTGTGTACAGTGCATTTGGAAAGTATTCAGACCCTTTGACTTTTTCCACATTTTGTTACATTACAGCCTTATTTTAAAATTGATTCCTCATCAATCTACACACATTACCCCATAATGACAAAACAAAAACAGGTTTCGACATTATTGCAAATGCATTCAAACTAAAAAACAGAAATAGCTTATTTACATACAGTACCAGTCAAAAGTTTGGCCACACATACTCATTCAAAGGTTTTTCTTTATTTTTACGATTTTCTACATTGTAGAATGATAGTGAAGACATCAAAACTATGAAAAAACACATGTAGTAACCAAAAAAGTGTTAAACAAATCTAAATATACTGCTCAAAAAAATAAAGGGAACACTTAAACAACACAATGTAACTCCAAGTCAATCACACTTCTGTGAAATCAAACTGTCCACTTAGGAAGCAACATTGATTGACAATAAATTTCACATGCTGTGGAAATTATAGGCAATTAGCAAGACACCCCCAATAAAGGAGTGGTTCTGCAGGTGGTGACCACAGACCACTTCTCAGTTCCTATGCTTCCTGGCTGATGTTTTGGTCACTTTTGAATGCTGGCGGTGCTTTCACTCTAGTGGTAGCATGAGACAGAGTCTACAACCCACACAAGTGGCTCAGGTAGTGCAGCTCATCCAGGATGGCACATCAATGCGAGCTGTGGCAAGAAGGTTTGCTGTGTCTGTCAGCGTAGTGTCCAGAGTATGGAGGCGCTACCAGGAGACAGGCCAGTACATCAGGAGACGTGGAGGAGGCCGTAGGAAAGCAACAACCCAGCAGCAGGACCGCTACCTCCGACTTTGTGCATGGACGAGCAGGAGGAGCACTGCCAGAGCCCTGCAAAATGACCTCCAGCAGGCCACAAATGTGCATGTGTCTGCACAAACGGTCAGAAACAGACTCCATGAGGGTGGTATGAGGGCCCGATGTCCACAGGTGGGGGTTGTGCTTACAGCCCAACACAGTGCAGGACGTTTGGCATTTGCCAGAGAACACCAAGATTGGCAAATTCGCCACTGGCGCCCTGTGCTCTTCACAGATGAAAGCAGGTTCACACTGAGCACATGTGACAGTCTGGAGACGCCGTGGAGAACGTTCTGCTGCCTGCAACATCCTCCAGCATGACCGGTTTGGCGGTGGGTCAGTCATGGTGTGGGGTGGCATTTCTTTGGGGGGCCGCACAGCCCTCCATGTGCTCGCCAGAGGTAGCCTGACTGCTATTAGGTACCGAGATGAGATCCTCAGACCCCTTGTGAGACCATATGCTGGTGCGGTTGGCCCTGGGTTCCTCCTAATGCAAGACAATGCTAGACCTCATGTGGCTGGAGTGTGTCAGCAGTTCCTGCAAGAGGAAGGCATTGATGCTATGGACTGGACCGCCCGTTCCCCAGACCTGAATCCAATCGAGCACATCTGGGACATCATGTCTCGCTCCATCCACCAACGCCACGTTGCACCACAGACTGTCCAAGTCTGGGAGGAGATCCCTCAGGAGACCATCCGCCACCTCATCAGGAGCATGCCCAGGCGTTGTAGGGAGGTCATACAGGCACGTGGAGGCCACACACACTACTGAGCCTCATTTTGACTTGTTTTAAGGACATTACATCAAAGTTGGATTAGCCTGTAGTGCGGTTTTCCACTTTAATTTTGACGGTGACTCCAAATCCAGACCTCCATGGGTTGATAAATTGGATTTCCATTGATTATTTTTGTGTGCTTTTGTTGTCAGCACATTCAACTATGTAAAGAAAAAAGTATTTAATAAGATTATTTCATTCATTCAGATCTAGGATGTGTTATTTTAGTGTTCCCTTCATTTTTTTGAGCAGTGTATATTTTATTTTTGAGATTCTTCAAAGCAGCCACCCTTTGCCTTGACAGCTTTGCACACGCTTGGCATTCTCTCAACCAACTTCATGAGGTGACTTTCATGACCTTCATTAATTGGAATGCATTTCAATTAACAGGTGTGCCTTGTTAAAAAGTAAATATATGAATTTTTTATGTGTTTGAACCAATTAGTTATGTTGAGACAAGGTAGGGGTGGTATACAGAAGATAGCCCCATTTGGTAAAAGACCATATTATGGTAAGAACAGCTAAAATAAGCAAAGAGAAAAGACAGTTCATCATTACTTTAAGACATGAAGGTCAGTCAATCTGAAACATTTCAAGAACTTTGAAAGTTTCTTCAAGTGCAGTATCAAAAACCATCAAGCTCTATTATGAAACTGGCTCAGAAAGGAAGACCCAGAGTTACCTCTGCTCCAGAGGATACGTTCAGTAGAGTTACCAGCCTCAGTAATTGCAGCCCAAAAAAAATGTTTCACAGAGTTCAAGTAACAGACACATCTCAACATCAATTGTTCAGAGGAGACTGCGTGAATCAGGCCTTCATGGTTGAATTGCTGCAAAGAAACCACTAATGAAGGACAACAATTAGAAGAAGAGACTTGCTTGGGCAAAGAAAGACGAGCAATGGACATTAGACCAGTGGAAATCTGTCCTTTGGTCTGTCCTTTGGTCTGAAGTCCAAATTTGAGATTTTTGGTTCCAACCATTATGTGTTTGTTAGATACAGAGTAGGTGAATGGATGATCTCCGCATGTGTGGTTCCCATTGTGAAGCATGGAGGAGGAGGTGTGATGGTGCTTTGCTGGTGGAGTGCTGCATCAGATGACCTGGCCTCCACAATCACCCGAGCTCAACCCAATTGAGATGGTTTGGGATGAGTTGGACCGCAGAGTGAAGGAAAAGCAGTCAACAAGTGCTCAGCATATGTGGGAACTCCAACAAGACTGTTGGAAAAGCATTCCAGGTGAAGCTGGTTGAGAGAATTCCAAGAGTGTGCAAAGCTGTCATCAAGGCAAGGGTGTCTACTTTGAAGAATCTCAAATGTAAAATATATTTAGATTTGTTTAACACTTTTTTGGTTACTACATGATTCCATATGTGTTATTTCATAGTTTTCATGTCTTCACTACTATTCTACAATATAGAAAATAGTAAAAAGGAAAAGAAAAACCCTTGAATGAGTTGGTGTGTCCAAATACTTATTTCCCTCATTAAAATGCAAATCAATTTATAACATTTTTGACATGCGTTTTTCTGGATTTTTTTGTTGTTATTCTGTCTCTCACTGTTCAAATAAACCTACCATTAAAATTATCGACTGGTCATTTCTTTGTCAGTGGGCAAACGTACAAAATCAGCAGCGGATCAAATACTTTTTTCCCTCACTGTAAACAATGTGCTTAATATTAGGAAAGTTGAGAAATAAGCCTATAGCCTATAGAAAGCTGATGGGATCCTCCTCATTTTAGTAGAGGCCATCACTCTGTTTTCTAAGCAATCAAACACTTCATGGGCTCTCAAGAAGTGTTTGATTCGATTTTCGATTACATTTGCATTGATGTGAGAGTGATTAGAGGGACAATAGAGTGAGTACAAGGCAGTTAGCAAGTTTGGTATGCTACTAATGACCATCAGCAGCATCAGAGCTTGGAGAAGCCTAATTACCATGACTAAACGGTCATGTGGAATTTGACTGCCTTCATGACTCGTGACCGCCAGTGTGGCGGTAATACAGTCTCCCAAACAGCCCTAGTGACAAATCAAATCTTGGCCAAGTCTATACTTTAGATAACTGAAAATGAATATTAGAACCAGTCTTTAAGCTCAATTATTTATTTACATTATGTGTATGGCATACATTCTACTATTCCATACAGGTCAATGGTAAAAGGACCTTTGTCCACAACAATAATATCCTAAACTGCATACCGTAAGTCTTTTGAAGTGTTAAGCAGATGAGACAATACCTACAGTATTAATCAACACAGCATGTACAAGTCCTCATGTATAAACAGTCATGTTCGCAAAAGCCCCAAATTGTCCCAACATTGAATAATCATCACGCAAGTGTTCATCATACCCAAAAACCTAATTGATGATAGACAGTAGGGCTTTTGCATGTCTCATGTCAGTAAGGGGCAAAGCAGAAAACAACATTTCCTCAATTGAGAAAAGTAAGGGATGATTTTGTCAGGGTTAACCTCATCGGCTGATGTGCAGTAAACACTCCTATGAACACCTGTGTGCGCCATCTCAAGTGCAAAGTCATGTAATTTCTCTCTTAAGTATTACCTGTGCTCTTCACTGACCAGCCTATGTCTTGGTAGTAATTGTTGTACTGCATGCCTCTCCAAAGGACTTGAATTGCCCTCACATACATCCTTGCAGTTGCATGAGGTAGCACAATTTTCACAGCAGTCGTGTGGAGCTCATCGACAGCCATTCAAATGTGATGCTGGAGGAACAATGATGTTTCAAGTAAGCATCGCCATTTCTCTGTGCCAACAAAAGTTTCAGTAGTCCCAACAAAATCGTGTATTCCCCCTTGGCAATTTTCTCGTCCTCCATCTCACTTTGGCCTGCATATGTGGCGGCGATTCCTTGAGTTCAGAACACAAACCTGATCCTCAATTATTGACATCAGAGTAGATACTACTACTACTACCATCGATTTCTCCACTTTCATTTTCAAGAAATTGCAGACTGTCAGCCACACTTGATACACTAAACTTTTACCATAGCCTGTAGGTAGACACGCCAAAACATACATTTTCTTTAGTAGAGTATTCAAGAGAGTAAGATGGCGCTGACAGACATGGCAGCTCTGCTTCTAGCTCCTAACAAACTTCGCAGTATTTTTTTGTGTGTGTTATTTCTTACATTATTAGCCCAGAACATTTTTTGTGTTATTACATACAGCCAGAAATAACTTATGGATATCAGAGTGGCATGTTTCCCGAAATGGATCATTTGTTTGTACCCCCCAGGGCAATTGAACTTATCCCAGAGGCTGCTCCATGTCGACTTCTAGTGGACTTCTAGTCCAACTCAGGAGGCGGGCACACCATCCACCGCTTCCGAGTATATTACTCACTAATGTTCAGTCTCTGGACAATAAAGTAGACGAGCTTAGGGCGAGAATCTCCTTCCAGAGAGACATCAGGGACTGTAACATACTTTGTTTCACGGAATCATGGCTCTCTCTGGATTTACTGTCCCTGTCCATACAGCCAGCTGGGTTCTCAGTTCATCGCACAGACAGGAATAAAGAACTCTGCAGGAAGAAGAAAGGTGGGGGTGTATGCTTCATGATTAACTACTCATGGTGTGACTGTGATAACATACAGAAACTTAAGTCCTTTTGCTCACCCGACCTAGATTACCTCACAATGAAATGCTGACCGTATTACCTCCGAAGAGAATTCTCTTCGGTTATAGTCACAGCCATGTATGTTCCCCCTCAAGCCGATACCACGATGGCCCTCAAAGAACTACACTGGACTCTATGCAAACTGGAAACCACATATCCCGAGGCCTCATTTATTGTAGCTGGGGATTTTAACAAAGCAAATTTGAGGAAAATGCTACCGAAGTTCTATTAAATCATTGACTGTAGAACTCATTTAGGGGAAACACTAGATCACTGCTACTCACCTTTTCAAGATGCCTACAAGGCCCTCCCCCGCCCTCCCTTCGGCAAATCAGATCACGACTCCATTTTGCTCCTCCCTTCCTATAGGCAGAAACTCAAACAGGAAGTACCTGTGCTAAGGTATATTCAATGCTGGTCTGACCAATCGGAATCCATGCTTCAAGATTGTTTTGATCACACGGACTAGGATTTGTTCCAGGTAGCCTCTGAGAATAACATTGACGCTTACACGGACACGGTGACTGAGTTCATCATGAAGGGATGTTGTTCCCACTGTGACTATTAAAACCCACCCAAACCAGAAATCGTGGATAGATGGCAGCATTTGCTCAAAACTGAAAGTGCGAACCGCCACATTTAACCATGGCAAGGTGACTAGGAATATGGTTGAAAACAAACAGTGTAGTTATTCCCTCCGCAAGGCAATCAAACAGGCAAAACGTCAGTACAGAGAGAAAGTGGAGTCGCAATTCAACAGCTCAGACACGAGACGTATGTGGCTGGGTCTACAGACAATCACGGATTACAAAGGGAAAACCAGTCACATCGTGGACACCGACGTCTTTCTCCCAGACAAGCTAAACACCTTCTTCGCCCGCTTTGAGGATACCACAGTGCCACTGTCAAGGATTGCTCCCAAGGACCGTGGGCTCTCGTTCCCCCTGGCTGACGTGAGTAAGACATTTAAGCGTGTTAACCATCGCAAGGCTGCCGGCCCAGATGGCATCCCTAGCCGCGTCCTCAGAGCATGCGCAGACCAGCTGGCTGGAGTGTTTACGGACATATTCAATCTCTCCCTATCCCAGTCTGCTGTCCCCACTTGCTTCAAGATGTCCACCATCCAGATGTCTTGGTCATTACTGAGAGTGTTTTGAACATAACCTTTCTGGTTAAAACCTTTTTCGGCAAGACAGATCTTCCAAAGGTTGTGGAGTGGCAATCATCACCAAGGAACACCTTCAGTGCTCGGTTGACTCCACCAAGTCTGTCCCCAAACAATTTTATTTGCTGGTTTTACGCATTAAACTTCCCAATAACTCATTGATGACTGTTGCTGGGTGTTATCGGCCACCATCAGCATCGGCCTGTACCCTAAATGCCCTAAACTCTCTCCAGGCCCCTTACACTAAGTCTGAATTTGTCCTGCTAGGTGACCTAAACTGGGACATGATTAAACCACCTGACCAAGTCCTAAGGAAATGGGACTCCCTAAATCTTTCTCAGATTATTACCAATCCCACAAGGTATGACTCCAAACACCCATTAAACGCCACTCTCCTTGATGTTATACTTACAAATAATCCTGATAGGCATCATTCTGGTGTTTTCTGCAATGACCTTAGTAATCACTGTTTTACAGCCTGTGTTCGTAATGGCTGCTCAGTGAAAAGACTTGTCATAGACACATGCTAAAAAACTTTAATGAGCAAGCTTTCCTTCATTGTAACTAACAATTAACCTGTCAGTCTGTCGTTGTTTTTTGTTTGAATTGTTTACGTGTTCGCTATGCGGGGGAAATGGTAAGACAAGCGGAACTACGTGCCTAAGAACTGTTGTACCAGGGATTATTATCGTAGCAACACACTTTTGGAGTGAAGGCAATCCCACGCTGTGTTAGCTAGGGTTTCCGTGTCTTCGGGTGTAGTTCGTAAAGGTTGAAGCATGTATGTTAGGATGGTAACGTTATAATAATTAAGGATGAAGCGTGAATTCATGCCAGGAATAAGAAGTGTGAAGTTTTTGATTTCCTCCCTTCTGTAATAAGCAGCCAATAAGGTATTTTACCTTCATTCATGTGTTTAATCTGATACTGTTATATCTCCGGCTAAACTGTTTTTATGTAGGTAAGCACTTCAGAGTAATATCAAGCTAATAAGTTACTCATAACACAAAGTTGTATGAGTGTGCTTAACTGTATTTTCGTTTACTTATAGTTCTCACGGAAGGTGATAATTCTGCCTAAACTACAGAATAAAACCGCCAGTTAAAATCAAGGAACAGTTGTGCTCGTGGTTACTGGAGGGAGCTACTGTGAGAACTCAATGCAAGAGCTAAAGAAGAATCTCATCTAGCTGTAAAACGTCTAGTCCTGGTAGGCCCTGTCATCTGCCAGATAAGAGTTTTGCACCTACCTGCAACCTAAGAAGAAAATCTACACATAAGGAAGCATCGTGAAGCAGCATAAGGTCAAGGCTAACAGGAAAGTCAGACATGCAAGTACAAGTCAAGGTGTTTGAAGGTGGTCCTAGCCTGGTGAACTGCTAATAAGAAACTTTATGTTTACAATTCATAAGGGCTGGAGATAATTGTGTATTTCATCAAGACTTGCTGGTATTATGCTATTATGGTATCTGCTCTTTCTATCTTAATGTATAGCTGGTATGTGTATTACTGGAAATTATTTGATACTTACTAAAAAATATATATAGTTACAAAACATTAAGGGTGAGCGTACACCTATTAACCTGTTAGGGCTAGGGGGCAGTATTGACACGGCTGGATAAAAAACATACCCGATTTAATCTGGTTACCACTCCTACCCAGTAACTAGAATATGCATATACTTATTACATATGGATAGAAAACACCCTAAATTTTCTAAAACTGTTTGAATGGTGTCTGTGAGTATAACAGAACTCAGGTATAGCTGGTATGTGTATTACTGGAAATTATTTGTTACTTACTAAAAAATATATATAGTTACAAAACATTAAGGGTGAGCGTACACCTATTAATTATATTTTCACCTGTAAGTTAATAGTGTAGTTGTTTGGTAAAGTGTTTATTCAAGCTTTTGTTACAAGCGTTATACATGTTTATACCACGTACCAAGGTTTAAAATACAGTGTATTAGAGTATAAATGACCTACTCACCTATCCAAACCTTACCTACATAAGGGGCGTGAGTGGCATTTCCCGTATGGTTGATGAGGATCTCCATATTGCAAATGTACGGTTTTTTGCTGGACCTCCGCGAGTGTTATTAAAATAGGCCGACGGCCTCAGGTCGTGCCCCAGGGCCCGGTCTTCCGGGAAGTCATCGAATAAAGTCTCTCGGGCATTTGGTTTCTGTTTTATACATTCTTTAATCTTTTTTTGTGTTTTTTTGCTGGCATTGAGGCCTCAACGCTTTTTGAGTTAACCTGTTGGGGATAGGGGGCAGTATTTACACGGCCGGATAAAAAACGTACCCGATTTAATCTGGTTACTACTCCTGCCCAGTAACTAGAATATGCATATAATTATTGGCTTTGGATAGAAAACACCCTAAAGTTTCTAAAACTGTTTGAATGGTGTCTGTGAGTATAACAGAACTCATATGGCAGGCAAAAACCTGAGAAGATTCTGAACAGGAAGTGGCCTGTCTGACAAGTTGTTGTTCATCTTGGCTCTTTTTATTGAAGACTGAGGATCTTTGCTGTAATGTGACACTTCCTACGGCTCCCATAGGCTCTCAGAGCCCGGGAAAAAGCTGAATGATATCGAGGCAGCCCCAGGTTGAAACACATTATCGCGTTTGGATAGTGGCCGGTCAGAGTACTCTGAGACTCAGGCTCGTGCACGAGGGCACGAGATGTTTTTATTTTCTCTCTCTTTGTACGTATACACGTTTTCCCGGTCGGAATATTATCGCTTTTTTACGAGAAAAATGGCATAAAAATTGATTTTAAACAGCGGTTGACATGCTTCGAAGTACGGTAATGGAATATTTAGACATTTTTTGTCACGAAATGCGCCATGCTCGTCACCCTTATTTACCCTTTCGGATAGTGTCTTGAACGCACGAACAAAATGCCGCTATTTGGATATAACAATGGATTATTTGGGACCAAACCAACATTTGTTATTGAAGTAGAAGTCCTGGGAGTGCATTCTGACGAAGAACAGCAAAGGTAATAACATTTTTCTTATAGTAAATCTGACTTTGGTGAGTGCTAAAGTTGCTGGGTGTCTAAATAGCTAGCCCTGTGATGCCGGGCTATCTACTGAGAATATTGCAAAATGTGCTTTCACCGAAAAGCTATTTTAAAATCGGACATATCGAGTGCATAGAGGAGTTCTGTATCTATAATTCTTAAAATAATTGTTATGCTTTTTGTGAACGTTTATCGTGAGTAATTTAGTAAATTCACCGGCAGTGTTCGGTGGGAATGCTAGTCACATGCTAATGTAAAAAGCTGTTTTTTGATATAAATATGAACTTGATTGAACAAAACATGCATGTATTGTATAACATAATGTCCTAGGGTTGTCATCTGATGAAGATCATCAAAGGTTAGTGCTGCATTTAGCTGTGGTTTGGGTTTATGTGACATTATATGCTAGCTTGAAAAATGGGTGTCTGATTATTTCTGGCTGGGTACTCTGCTGACATAATCTAATGTTTTGCTTTCGTTGTAAAGCCTTTTTGAAATCGGAAAGTGTGGTTAGATTAACCTGTTAGGGCTAGGGGACAGTATTGACACGGCTGGATAAAAAACATACCCGATTTAATCTGGTTACCACTCCTACCCAGTAACTAGAATATGCATATACTTATTACATATGGATAGAAAACACCCTAAAGTTTCTAAAACTGTTTGAATGGTGTCTGTGAGTATAACAGAACTCAAATGGCAGGTCAAAACCTGAGAGATTCCTTTACAGGAAGTGGCCTGTCTGACCATTTCTTGAACTTCTTTTCCATCTCTATCTTTTACTAAGGATCTCTGCTCTAACGTGACACTTCCTACGTCGTCCATAGGCGCTCAGAGCCCGGGAAAAACCTGAATGTCGTCATCCCAGCCCCAGGCTGAAACACATTATCGCCTTTCTCAAGTGGCCGATCAAGGGACTCTGGGCTTAGGCGCGTGACCTGACCGCCCCCGTCTTTGTGATTTTTTCCTCTGTTTGCCGAAAAGGAGATTCTCGGTCGGAATATTATCGCTTTTCTACGAGAAAAATGGCATAAAAATTGATTTTAAACAGCGGTTGACATGCTTCGAAGTACGGTAATGGAATATTTAGAATTTTTTTGTCACGAATTGCGCCATGCGCACGACCCTTCTTTACCATTTCGGATAGTGTCTGGAACGCACGAACAAAACGCCGCTATTCGGATATAACGATGGATTATTTTGGACCAAACCAACATTTGTTATTGAAGTAGCAGTCCTGGGAGTGCATTCTGACGAAGACAACAAAAGGTAATCAAACTTTTATAATAGTAAATATGATTATGGTGAGTGCTAAACTTGCCGGGTGTCTAAATAGCTAGCCCGTGATGCCTGGGCTATGTACTTAGAATATTGCAAAATGTGCTTTCACCAAAAAGCTATTTTAAAATCGGACATCTCGAGTGCATAGAGGAGGTCTGTATCTATAATTCTTAAAATAATTGTTATGCTTTTTGTGAACGTTTATCGTGAGTAATTTAGTAAAATGTTAGCGAATTCCCCGGAAGTTTGCGGGGGGTATGCTAGTTCTGAACGTCACATGCTAATGTAAAAAGCTGGTTTTTGATATAAATATGAACTTGATTGAACAAAACATGCATGTATTGTATAACATAATGTCCTAGGTTTGTCATCTGATGAAGATCATCAAAGGTGAGTGCTGCATTTAGCTGTCTTCTGGGTTTTTTTGACATTATATGCTAGCTTGAAAAATGGGTGTCTGATTATTTCTGGCTTGGTACTCTGCTGACATAATCTAATGTTTTGCTTTCGTTGTAAAGCCTTTTTGAAATCGGACAGTGTGGTTAGATTAACGAGAGTCTTGTCTTTAAATAGCTGTAAAATAGTCATATGTTTGAGAAATTGAAGTAATAGGATTTTTAAGGTTTTGAAAATCGCGCCACAGGCTTCAAGTGGCTGTTACGTAGGTGGGACGAATTCGTCCCGCCTATCCCAGAGAGGTTAACGAGAGTCTTGTCTTTAAAATGGTGTAAAATAGTCATATGTTTGAAAAATTGAAGTTTTTGCATTTTTGAGGTATTTGAATATCGCGCCACGGGATTACACTTGCTGTTGACCTAGCCCAGAGAGGTTAAGGCCCATTTTCTGGGATTAAAGGTCAAAAACGGTAATACAGCGCTAATTTGACCGCTTCACGTCAAAGTACATAAACCTACAGTGTAAGGAAAAAAGAACCAGCCATTTATCTATCTTAATTTACAAGAAATCGTACAATGTCCGTTTGGTGATGGTTAAAGAAATGTGTTATTTTTTTCAAAATGGTTATAGATCCAGTTGCGGCGTGTTCAGACAAATCCGTTAAGGCGGGTTTCAGAGCTCTACGAGATGTATGTGATTTTCTGAACTCACACACAGACACACAGTCAATGGGGACTGACAGTGTGAGGCTTACAGACACACACAGCCTGCAATAGTTACCTGCGTTCGAACTATCAAAGAACCGTCAGACATAGAGCTCTGAAACATTATATACATGTTCTAGAGCTTAAGTTGATAGTCCACGGTGGCTCTAGAAGGTTCTCAGGCCGAGAAACAGCGTTGTCCATTTGCAATGACTTCAATTCATTTTGAACATTGGGAAAATGACGACATTTAGAAAAATCCCAGACTAGTTGCATTGAAACCGCCTCGGCCCATAGAGACGGACCCTAAAGTTTCTGTCCGATAGCTATTTCAGCAACGCCCAGAAAAAGTGAATTTTTCAGCACTAATTAAAACCTGTTGAGGAAAGACGTTCCTCAGCGGAACCCCTCGCCAACAGCCAATGAAATAGCAGGGCGCCAAATTCAAAACAACAAATATCTCATAATTCAAATTTCTCAAACATACAAGTATTATACACCATTTTAAAGATAAACTTCTCGTTAATCCAACCACAGTGTCCGATTTCAAAAAGGCTTTACGGTGAAAGCATACCATTAGATTATGTTAGGACAGCACCTAGACAAGAAAAACCACACAGCCATTTTCCAAGCAAGAAGAGGCGTCACAAAAACCAGAAATACAGCTAAAATGAATCACTAACCTTTGATGATCTTCTTCAGATGACACTCCCAGGACTCAATGTTACACAATACATGTATGTTTTGCTCGATAAAGTTTATATTTATATCCAAAAACCCCATTTTACATACAGCGTGTAATGTTCAGAAATGTTTTGCCTCCAAAACTATGAGCACATCAATTTACAGAAATACTCATCATAAACGTTGATAAAAGGTACAAGTGTTATGCATAGGATTATAGATACACTTCTCCTTAATGCAACTGCTGTGTCAGATTTTAAAAAAAGCTTTACGGAAAAAGCACAACATGCAATAATCTGAGCTCAGACACCAAAACAAGCCATACAGATACCCGCCATGTTGTGGAGTCAACAGAAGTCAGAAATAGCATTATAAATATTCACTTACCTTTGATGATCTTCATCGGAATGCACTCCCAGGAATCCCAGTTCCACAATAGATGTTTGTTTTGTTTCGATAAAGTCCATATTTATGTCCAAATACCTCCTTTTTGTTCGCGCGTTCAGTTCACTATTTCAAAAGCAGAAGGCGCATGCACTAAGTCCAGACGAAAAGTAAAAAGTTGCATTACAGTTTGTAGAAACATGTCAAACGATGTATAGAATCAATCTTTAGGATGTTTTTATCATAAATCTTCAATAATATTCCAACTGGACAATTCCTTTGTCTTTAGAAATGAAAAGGAACTCAGCTCGCTGCCATGGCTGTGTGCGTGACTGAGAAGATGGGATTCTGCCAGACACCTGATACAATCAGCTCTCATTCTCTCCCCATTCACAGTAGAAGCCTGAAACAACGTTCTAAAGACTGTTGACATCTGGTGGAAGCCTTAGGAAGTGCAAAAAGACCCCACAGACACTGTATATTGGATAAGCAATCACTTGAAAAACTACAAACCTCAGATTTCCCACTTCCTGGTTGGATTTTTTTTCTCAGGTTTTTGCCTGCCATATGAGTTCTGTTATACTCACAGACATCATTCAAATGGTTTTAGAAACTTCAGAGTGTTTTCTATCCAAATCTACTAATAATATGCAGATATTTGCTTCTGGGCCTGAGTAGCAGGCAGTTTACTCTGGGCACGCTTTTCATCCGAACGTGAAAATACTGCTCCCTATCCCAATGAAGTTTTAAGGTCGTTGCTCGGGCTCCAAATGACCTATGGAGCCGAGATTCGGGGTCGCCTCAGCTAGGCCTACACATAATGTCAGAACTGGACCCGCAGTTAGAATGTAACTATGTGTTTTATGTTTTTCTTTTGGTTTAAACAGAAGGTGCTGTGAATTTTGGGCCTGCTCTGAAATATGTGATATTTGGCTTCTAAACGTGTTGCACGAAGTGGGTTTGGTGTCAGTATGTATCAGTTTGGTGTCATTATGATATCTTATTGACTGATGGACATTGACTTGATAGCTGACTTTTGTCCGTTTCCAATAAGTTTAAACAGTGATGAACCATCACCAAATGGACAGACTGAAATCAACACTAAAAGTGTTGGCAAATGGCGTCACCGTAGTCTCTAGGCCGTGCTGAGTTCAAGGAGAGGCCCCACTTGACCGTAGCTCGCTCTGTCTGACTGCAGTGTCCGTGCAAATAGCAGGCCCAGAATGAAGCCTGACTAGTAGTGATTTAATGATGCTTTGGACATATTGCGGCCTCTGGGTCACACAGAGACAGGCCGTTTTCGATGGGCTCATTGGGGGGAGGTTGGGGTGGACAAACTACAGAGTTATTCTAGCTGCTTGCACCGGTTCATGTAGTCTGACACATCCAAGTTTCTTCCTTAGGATAACATGGGTTTACAGGTTATGCTCTAAATCGGCTTCTGTGCAGGCCAATTTCAAAATTCCTTTTGCCACGTGTTCAAGGTCACCTGTACCTCTACAGATATCAACACGAAAAGATTGAATGGTCCCCTTCATATCCTAAAGGGGAAATGTGAACTTTACCATCAAATAGGGCTGAAATCCCCAGGTAGGGAGGCTTAAAACATCACAGAAAGGGAAACAAATGGCATCACCATAGTCTCTAGGCCGTGCCGAGTTCAACGAGATGCCTCACTTGACCGTAACTTGCTCGGTCTGACCAGAGCGACCGTGCAAAGAAGTATGCCCAAAATAAAGCCTGACCTAAATGTGAGGTGCTTTTGGATGACAGCAGCAGAACCGTTAGGGTTAGAAGCACAATTCAACCACAGGAACGTTTCTAAGGTCCTCCCGATCTTTGCAAGCATAACCTTGACCATGTGGAATTAACCCTTAACAGTGAAAACAGGGTATTTTCTTCTAACAGTTTACAATGACATCTCTCCCCGTAGGAATACATTGCCTGCTCCCCTAACTTCAACTTGAAGCCTATGTGGGTTATGATTGCCATATCAAACTATCTTCGATGACAATCCATCAGGCCACTATGAGGATTATCTGTGTTGATTCTAAGCTTCCTGGAGCAACCGGAAGTGGTTAAATTCACCCTAAAAGTGGTTTTGATTTCACAACCTGCAATTAGGGAAAAACACTGCATTCAACCCTCTGTAAATCAGTCAGTTCTTGACGTAAAGACTTGAAACTCAGGATTCTGTAAAAGCCTTACCCCAATGAGGATATGTGTTTACTTCCTGTGACAACCGGAAGTGGCTTTAATTGAGGTCATAGCAGCTGTTTTGAAGAGTTAAAAAGGTCACATCTTTCCAAAATGTCATATGTGTGATTAGGCAACCCTCATGAACTGTAAATCAGTCATTTCTCCCATCAGATGTCCAAGAAAAAACTCACACACACACAGCCAGGATGGAGTAACACAGTGTGGGGCTTACAGACACACAGAGCCTGCGATAGATACCGGCATTCGCACCATCAAAGAACCGTCAGACCTAGAGCTCTGAAACGTTATAAAGCTGTTCTAGAGCTTAAGTCGGTAGTAGCAACGCCCGGAAAAAGTGAATTTTCAGCACTAATTAAGGTCGCAGCTCGGGCTCCGAATGACCTATCGAGCCGAAACTCGGGATTCGGGGTCGCCTCAGCTAGGCCTACACAAAATGTCATAACTGGACCCGCAGCTCAAATGTAACTATGTTTTTGAAGGTTTTGTTATGGTTTTAACAGAAGGCGCTATGAATCGTGGGCCGGCTCTGAAATGTGTGACAGTTGGCTTCTAAAAGAGTTAGACAAAGTGAGTTTATTGTCAGTATGATATCTTATTGACTGATGGCTGACTATTGGCATTGTAGATTTCATATTGGAAATGGACAGTGTACATTTCCAATGTATTTAATGAAGGATATACCATCACCAAATGGACAGGCTGAAATCAACACCACGAGCGATGGAGAGGAACCACTAACACTGCTCGGCCATCCCGAGTTCAACAAGCCAGTCAATTGTGCATTTCTACAGTATATTAGAGCATGCTCAATGCATGTTGGTAAATGCCCATTGGAAGACATTGCAAATAGACAGTATACATTTCCAATGTATTTAATGAGGAATATACCATCACTAAATGGACAGGCTGAAATCAACACCAACAAGCGATGGAGAGGAACCACTATCATTGCTCGGCCATCCCGAGTTCAATGGGCCAGTCAATTGGGCATTTCTGCAGTATATTAGACCATGTCCAATTCGTGATGGTAAATGCCTATTGTAAGACATTGCAAATGGACAGCCATGCATCTGGTAATCTCAACGGGTTACCAGGAGCGTATTTTTAATATGACTCTAAATGGCTTCAGGGTGGTGGTATGGGTCCATGGCCAGGTAGGGAACACCCCCCACCCGGGTCCTGCCAATGGGGGTCGCCCCTGGTCATTTTGGACATTTTTCAAAAAATCCTCTCAAAAACAATAGAGTCCAACTTCTCTCTCATTGCACCAACGAGCGATGGGAGGAACCACTATCACTGCTCGTCCATCCTTAGTTCAAAGAGCCAGTCAATTGGGCATTTATGCAGTATATTAGACCATGTCCAATTCGTGATGGTAAATGCCCATTGTAGGACATTGCAAATGGACAGCTTACGTTTGTCCATTTCCAATGTATTTAATGAGGGATTGTCCATCACCAAATGGACAGGCTGAAATCAACATCAATGAGAAATTCTTACTTCCTTTGACTTCCTATGATCAAACATGACAAATAGACCTTCTAGGTTGATTCAGGGCATAACATAGTGATACATATAATTTGGTCAGTATAAATGCCATTTGGACAATTCTTATGCCATTTGGACATGGTTCACTGACTTTTGGGTTCGGAAGCCGACTTCCTATGATCATATATGGCAAATGTACATAACATCCCGATTTGGTATTTTCAATACTTATGTATGGCATTTGGACATGTCATTTGGACATGGTTCACTGACTTTTGGGTTTGGAAGCCGACTTACTATGATTATATATTGCAAATGGACAAAACATAGGCTTTATGGACAAACTCAATAAAATAAGACAAATGTATGTCCATACGGTTATTACATATGAATAATTGACCAAAAAAATCTAAAGATTTTTGAAAAACAGTCCAAAAAGCAGTTTTTTTAGGTTTTAAAAAGTTGGAAATTATTGAGATTTTCAAAATTTCACCCTTGGGACCTGACTTAGTGACCATTTGCCATATGAAAATCTATGGTGGAGCTCGTTCACTATCTTTGGGATTTTTGGGGTATGACACTTGGCATTTTCTATGTCTGTCACAATGTCTACAGAAGGTGGCGCCTCTCCCCGATCGAGCGGCACTCAGCGGTCATCGTCACCGGCGTACTAGCTGCCACTGATCTCCTTTTCATTTTCATTTGGTGATGTCTGTTTTTGTGTTAGCACCTGTTTTGAGTTAGTTCATTAGTGGGGGTATTTAGTCTGTCCTTCTAGGTTTAGGGTTGTGCGGGATTATTTGTGTTTACTGTCGTAGGGTTGGGGATTGGTTTTTCGCTGCCTTATTTTCTTTCGCAAGTACGGGTTTCACTGGGCTGTGTCCCGACCCGGTTTGGGTGTATTTTTGCCATTTGTGGATTCCTTGTTCCCTGCCTTGTGTTCCGCATTTTGGACTGGATAACTATTAAACGTGTTTCACGTACCTTTGGTCTCCTGCGCCTGACTTCACCCCTCCTGCATTTATAGAGAACCCGGACAGAATCCCGCACCAATTATGGAGTCAGCAGGAGCGGAAGCGTCTCCCTCGTCCATGGAGGAACGGGTCGCCCAACACTCCACCATCCTCCATCGCCTGGGTACAGCCATGGACCAGGTGTTGGCGCGTATGGAGAGCTGGGAGAGAAGCACTCCCCCCACCACACCTGCAGCTGTCCTACAACCTGCGCTCCTACCAGCGCCGACGGCGTCCAGCCCCGGCGGGATTAAGCTCGCGCTCCCGAGGGAGTACGATGGGACGGCCGCTGGGTGTAAGGGGTTCCGGCTCCAGCTGGAGCTTTACCCAGCGACCGTTCGCCCCACTCCCTCGGGAGAGGAGAGCGTCAGCGTCCTCATCTCCTGTCTCACGGGTAAAGCCCTAGAATGGGCCAACGGCGTCTGGGAGGGTCCGGACTCTGCAAGGGACCATTACCCAGAGTTCACCCGCCGCTTCCGTGCTGTGTTCAATCATCCACTGGAGGGCAAAGCGGTGGGTGAGCGGCTGTTCCATTTGAGACAGGAGACGAGGAGTGCGCAGGACTTCGCGCTGGAGTTCCGGACTCTGGCCACTGGAGCGGGGTGGAATGAAAAGGCCGTGATGGATCATTATCGCTGTAGTCTGAGAGAGGACGTCCGCCGGGAGCTGGCATGTAGGGACACCACCCTAACCCTGGACCAACTCATCAATCTGTCCATCCGATTGGACAACTTGCTGGCTGCCCGCGGGCGTCCCGATCAGGCCCTGTTCATTCCACCTCCAACGCCCATGGAGATAGGGGGTGCTGCAGCTAGGAAGACTGGAGGGGGAGTCTTCTCCTGCGCCCACTGTGGTCGGAGAGGACACACTGCCGACCGGTGCTGGAGAAGCTCGTCCGGGAGTCAAGAGGGCAGGCAGAGCACTACTCCGACACCTCAGGTGAGTCAGCACAAGCCTCACCCAGAGCCCCCTGTCGGCCACATGACGCATTAGTTTCTTTCCCTGAGTTTTCCCCTCATTCCCAGCATAAGGCGCTAGGCGATTCAGGCGCGGCTGGGAGTTTTATGGACCGTGGGGTCACAAATAAGTTAGGGATTCCTCTGGTTCAGTTGGACCAACCCTTCCCCGTGCACACCTTAGACAGTCGACCACTTGGGTCAGGGCTGGTCAAGGAGGTCACAGTGCCACTGGTCATGGTGATGCGGGGGGGTCATGAGGAGCGAATTAGCCTCTTCCTCATTGATTCCCCAGCGTTTCCGGTGGTGCTGGGGATTCCCTGGCTGGCCAATCACAATCCTAAGATTTCATGGAGACAGAGGGCTCTTAAGGGATGGTCGAATGAGTGCTCGGGCAGATGTATAGGGGTTTCCATCGGTGCGACTACGGTGGAGAGTCCAGACCAAGTCTCTACAGTGCGCATTCCCTCAATATGCCGATTTGGCTATTTTGACTCTATTACCACCTCATCGACGAGGAGATTGTGCGATAAACCTCCAAGTTAACCTGTTATGGCTAGGGGGCAGTATTTTCACGGACGGATAAAAAACTTACCCGATTTAATCTGATTAGTACTCCTGCCCAGAAACTAGAATATGCATATAATTATTAGCTTTGGATAGAAAACACTCCAAAGTTTCTAAAACTGTTTGAATGGTGTCTGTGAGTATAACAGAACTCATTTGGCAGGCCAAAATCTGAGAAGATTCTGTACAGGAAGTACCCTGTCTGACCATTTCTTGGCCTTGTTGATTATCTCTATCTATTACAGGGGATCTCTGCTCTTACGTGACACTTTCTACGGCTCACATGGACTCTCAGAAGGCGGCAAAATGCTGAATCGTGGCTTTGCAGGCTCTGGCTGAAACAAAGTAGCGCGTTTGGATAGTGGCTGGTTACAGTACTGTGAGACTCAGGCTCGTGCCCGCGTCGACTGAAAGCTTTGTTTTCTTTCCTCTGTTTAGCTAAACGGAGATTCCCGGTCGGAATATTATCGCTTTTTTACGAGAAAAATGGCATAAAAATGTATTTTAAACAGCGGTTGACATGCTTCGAAGTACGGTAATGGAATATTTAGAAATCTTTTGTCACAAATTGCGCCATGCTCGCGACCCTGATTTACCATTTCGGATAGTGTCTTGGAACGCACGAACAAAACGCCGCAATTTGGATATAACGATGGATTATTTTGGACCAAACCAACATTTGTTATTGAAGTAGCAGTCCTGGGAGTGCATTCTGACGAAGACAACAAAGGTAATGAAACTTTTGTAATAGTAAATCGGAGTTTGATCAGGGCTAAACTTGGTCGGTGTCTAAATGGCTAGCCGTGATGGCTGGGCTATCTACTGAGAATATTGCAAAATGTGCTTTCACCGAAAAGCTATTTTAAAATCGGACATATCGAGTGCATAGAGGAGTTCTGTATCTATAATTCTTAAAATAATTGTTATGTTTTTTGTGAACGTTTATCGTGAGTAATTTAGTAAATTCACCGGATGTTTGCGGGGGGTATGCTAGTTCTGAACGTCACATGCTAATGTAAAAAGCTGGTTTTTGATATAAATATGAACTTGATTGAACAAAACATGCATGTATTGTATAACATAATGTCCTAGGGTTGTCATCTGATGAAGATCATCAAAGGTTAGTGCTGCATTTAGCTGTGGTTTTGTTTTTTGTGACATTATATGCTAGCTTGAAAAATGGGTGTCTGATTATTTCTGGCTGGGTACTCTGCTGACATAATCTAATGTTTTGCTTTCGTTGTAAAGCCTTTTTGAAATCGGACAGTGTGGTTAGATTAACGAGAGTCTTGTCTTTAAAATGCTGTAAAATAGTCATATGTTTGAAAAATGGAAGTTTTCAGATTTTAGAGGAATTTGTATTTCGCGCCACGCCCATCATTGGATATTGGAGCAGGTGTTCCGCTAGCGGAACGTCTAGATGTATTAACGCTGCACTTCCCAGGAGTCATGTGTATCCCCTGTCTCAGGAGGAGACGGTGGCTATGGAGACATACGTCACGGAGTCCTTGAGGCAGGGATACATTCGGCCATCCAAATCCCCTGTCTCCTCGGTGCTTCTTTTTTGTGAAGAAGGAGGGAGGTTTGCGTCCATGCATTGACTATAGAGGTCTAAATTCCATCACGGTGTGCTTTCAGTTACCCGCTACGGCGGTGGAGTCATTTCACGGGGCACGCTCCTTCACAAAACTGGATCTCAGGAGCGCGTACAATTTGGTGCGTATCCGAGATGGGGACGAGTGGAAAACCGCATTTAGTACTACATCTGGCCATTATGAGTACCTCGTCATGCCGTATGGGTTGAAGAATGCTACAGCCGTCTTCCAATCCTTTGTAGACGAGATTCTCCGGAACCTGCTCGGTCAGGGTGTAGTGGTGTACATCGATGACATTCTGATCTACTCCGCCACACGCGCATGTGTCTCTAGTGCGTAAAGTGCAGTGCATGGGCGACTGTTGGAGCATGACCTGTACATCAAGGCCGAGAAATGTGTGTTCTCCAAACAAGCCGTCTCTTTTCTAGGGTATCACATTTCCACATCCGGGGTGGTGATGGAATGTGACCGCATTTCGGCCGTGCGTAATTGGCCGATTCCGACCACGGTTAAGGAGGTGCAGTGGTTCTTAGGGTTTGCCAATTACTACCGGAGGTTTATCCGGGACTTTGGGCAGGTGGCGGCTCCCATTACCTCACTGATGAAGGGGGGGCCGGTGCGGTTGCGGTGGTCGGTGGTGGCGGACAGAGCTTTTAGTAAGCTGAAGACTCTGCTTACCGATGCTCCAGTGCTGGTGCATCCGGACCCCTCTTTGCCATTCATAGTGGAGGTGGACGCGTCCAAGGCTGGGGTTGGAGCCGTGCTGTCACAGCGCTCCGGCGCGCCCCCGAAGCTTCGCCCCTGTGCTTTCTTTTCTAAGAAGCTGAGTCCGGCGGAGCGTAACTATGATGTGGGGGACAGGGAGTTGCTGGCTGTGGTAAGCGCCCTGAAGGTGTGGAGACATTGGCTCGAGTGGGCGCAACACCCTTTTCTCATCTGGACTGACCACCGTAATCTGGAGTACATCCGGGTGGCGAGGAGACTGAACCCTCGTCAAGCTAGGTGGGCTATGTTTTTCACGAGATTCCAGTTCACTATCTCGTATATACCAGGTTCCCGGAACAACAAGGCCGATGCACTGTCTCGCCTCTACGACACCGAGGAACGGTCCATCGACCCCACCCCCATACTTCCGGCCTCCTGTCTGGTGGCACCGGTGGTCTGGGGGATGGACGCGGACATCGAGCGGGCGTTACAGTCAGAACCTACTCCACCTCAGTGTCCCGCGGGTCGGAAGTACGTCCCGCTCGGCGTCCGCGATCGATTGATCAGGTGGTCGCACACGCTACCCTCCTCGGGTCATCCAGGTATTGAGCGGACGGTGCGGGGTCTTAGAGGGAAGTACTGGTGGCCCACATTGGCGAAGGATGTGAGGTTCTATGTCTCCTCCTATTCGGTGTGCGCCCAGTGTAAGGCTCCTAGACACCTGCCTAGAGGGAAACTACAGCCCCTCCCCGTTCCACAGTGGCCGTGGTCCCACCTGTCGGTGGATTTCCTCACTGATCTCCCACCGTCTCAGGGGAACACCACGATCCTGGTCGTTGTGGATCGGTTCTCTAAGTCCTGCCGTCTACTCCCTTTGCCCGGTCTTCCTACGGCCCTACAGACCGCGGAGGCCCTGTTTACTCACGTCTTCCGGCACTACGGGGTGCCTGAGGACATCGTCTCTGATCGGGGTCCCCAGTTTACGTCCCGGGTGTGGAGGGCGTTTATGGAGCGACTGGGGGTTTCGGTCAGTTTGACCTCAGGTTTTCACCCCGAGAGTAATGGGCAGGTGGAGAGAATTAACCAGGATGTGGGCAGGTTTCTGTGGTCCTATTGCCAGGACCAGCTGGGAGAGTGGACGAGGTTCGTGCCATGGGCCAAGATGGCGCAGAACTCTCTCCGCCCCTCCTCTACTAACCTGTCGCCCTTTCAGTGTGTGTTGGGTTACCAGCCGGTCCTGGTGCCCTGGCATCAGAGCCAGACTGAGGCTCCTGCGGTGGAGGACTGGGTACAGCGCTCTAAGGAGACCTGGAGCGCCGTCCAGGAATCCCTTAAACAGGCTGGTGGACGGCAAAAGGAGAGCGCTGACCGCCGCCGCAGCGAGGCCCCCATGTTCACACCGGGGGACAGGGTCTGGCTCTCGACCCGGAACCTGCCCCTCCGCCTGCCCTGCCGGAAGTTGGGTCCACGATTTGTGGGGCCATTTAAAGTCCTGAGGAGGATAAACGAGGTGTGTTATAGGTTACAGCTCCCTTCTTATTACCGTATTAACCCCTCGTTTCATGTGTCTCTCCTCAGGCCGGTGGTAGCTGGTCCACTGCAGGACGTTGAGGTGCAGGAGGTCCCTCCGCCCCCCCTGGACATCGGGGGGGCCCGGCGTACACACTCTGTTCCATCTTGGACTCCAGGCACCGGTTAGGGGGCCTGCAGTACCTTGTGGACTGGGAGGGGTACGGTCCGGAGGAGAGGTGCTGGGTACCGGTGGAGGACATCTTGGACCCATCACTGTGGCGGGAGTTCCACAGCCTCCATCCGGATCGCCCTGCGCCTCACCCTCTGGGTCGTCCTCGAGGCCGGCGTCGGCACGCTGCGGGAGCCACGCATCAGGGGGGGTACTGTCACAACGTCTACAGAAGGTGGCACCTCTCCCCGATCAGGCGGCGCTCGGCGGTCGTCGTCACCGGCCTACTAGCTGCCACCGATCTCCTTTTCATTTTCATTTGGTGATGTCTGTTTTTGTGTTAGCACCTTAGTGGGGGTATTTATTAGTGGCGGTATTTAGTCTGCCCTTCTAGGTTTAGGGTTGTGCGGGATTATTTGTGTTTACTGTTGTAGGGTTGGGGATTGGTTTTTCGCTGCCTTATTTTCTTTCGCAAGTACGGGTTTCCCTGGGCTGTCCCCCGACTCGGTTTGGGTGTATTTTTGCCATTTGTGGATTCCTTGTTCCCTGTCTTGTGTTCGGCATTTTGGACTGGATAACTATTAAACGTGTTTCACGTACCTTTGGTCTCCTGCGCCTGTCTTCACCCCTCCTGCATTTATAGAGAACCCTGACAATGTCCCGCTTGCTATATGGTTTTGATGAACTGCCGTCCATTTGAGTGGTATTTGCGATTGTGTATATGGTTCGCCCAATGCCAATAAGTTTGCCATTCATTTTTGTCCATTTTGTGGGGTCTTCCCTTACCTAGTCAGAAAGAGGTAGTTTCACAAAAGGTGATAGAGATGGGTTGGGTCAAGTTGAGCAAACGCAGCAACACCTCAGAAACTTCAAATCTTCATCACAACAAACAGAGCAGCAGGAAGAGACCCAGACCGGTGTGGAGTCAAAGCTGCCAGCGAATGATGATACAGAGGCTGCTAATGAGACCACAACAAGAGCCACAAAGAGGTGGAGAGGGTCTGCAGGTTAACTGAAAAGGGCAGAGAACTGCGCAACGAAAAGTGAAGACAGCTTGAATATCATTTCAGGGTCAGTTATGACCAGAGCGACAGAAGTTTGTTCAAGAAAATAAATTGTGCTTCGGCTGTTTAAGGCTCGGACATCATTTGAAAAATGTTGATAACAGGAACACCTGTGACATCTGTCAGAGGAGGCATCCATCCTGCCTGCACGAAGATCATACTAAAGAAATGTCAAGGAATAGGAAGACAGAGCCCCCACAAGATAAGAGGACAAGGGCATCAAGTGAGGCCATATCTAACAGATTCGTAAAGGACATTAACAACACTCACACCTCCACAATCATTCCAGTATGGGTGTCAACCACAAGTGAGCCAGATCGTGAAGTTCTCGTTTATGCACTTCTTGACACCCAGAGCGACACCACTTTTATCCGTGAAGAGACAACAAAAGCTCTCAATACAAGGAAGGAGCCAGTACAACTGAAACTCTCTACAATGGCTTCAAGGAATACTATCGTGCCCGGTATGCAGGTTAGAGGATTTTACTTGGAGAAGAAAATCCCTCTGCCAATGACCTACTCGAGAGAGTTTATTCCTGCAAACAGAGATCATATTCCCACTCCAGACACTGCAAGAGCATGGTCTCATGTTGAAAATATTGCAGAGGAGATTGCTTCTCAACAGAGCTGTGATGTCGGCCTCTTAATTGGCTACAACTGCTCCCAGGCTCTCCTTCCATGAGATATTGTGTCTGGTAAGGGAAATCGTCTTTTTGATCAGAGAACAGACCTTGGCTGGAGCATAGTCGGCTATGGAAACCCATGTATTGACTATGGCGACGCAATTGGAGTGAGTCATTGGGTTATCGTTAGACAGGTGATGGCAAGTCTTCAAGCCTCTTCCAACCTCACAAATCAAGTACACTGTGTTTGTAGAACACACGTAAGAGAGGTAATCACAGCACTGGACATTATCAAGATGCTTCAATCTGACTTCAACAAGAGACCTGCAGAAGAGGACCTCATATCTCAAGAGAATATCCAGTTCCTGACAAAAATGAAAGCGGGCATCAGACGCAAGGACGATGGACATTACGAGATGCCACTGCCGTTTAAGGAAGAAAGACCCAACCTGCCGAACAATAAGACATGTGCAGTTCACCGTCTCAAGTGCCTAGAAAGGAGGCTAAGGAAAGAGGAGCAGCACTACACGCACTACACAGCCTTCATGGAAGAGGCCATAGCTTGTGGCGATGCTGAGAAGGTCTCCGAGGAGGAAATGAACAAGCATTCAGCATGGTACATCCTGTACCATGGGGTTTATCACCCACAAAAGCCAGGGAAGATGCAAGTCGTCTTTGACTGCTCAGCGAAGTTTCGAGAGATGTCCTTGCATGACCATCTCCTTACCGGTCCAGAGTTGACAAACACATTGCTGGGTGTTTTTTTGCCGGGTCCAGTCGCAATCATGTGTGACGTAGAGCGCATGTTCCACCAGTTTCATGTGAAAGCAGAAGACCAAGATTATTTCTGGTTCCTTTGGTAGGAGAACAGAGATCTAGAGTCTCAACCCTCAGTGTATCGTATGAAGGTCCACTTGTTCGGCGCAGCTTCATCTCCTGGTTGCACCAACTGTGGTCTCAAACATCTTGCTGCCAAAGGATGAGGAAGCCTCAGCGAGGAGTCTATCCAGTTCATAGAAAGGAACTTTGATGTTGATGATGCGTTGATTAGCGTATCGTCTGAAGCTGAAGCGGCCCAGCTGGTGAAAGATGCAAGGGAGCTTTTCAGCATCGGCAAATCTCCAACAGCAAGGAGGTTATAGCCACAATTCCCATGGAAGAACGTGCAGAGGGTGCCAAAGCCCTGGATATGGCTCTGGGTGAACCACACATGGAGAGAGCACTTGCTGTACTGTGGTGTGTCACAACAGACAAGTTCCAGTTCAGAGTAGTTGTCAAGGAGCGCCCACTCACAAGAAGAGGAGTGTTGTCTACAGTAGTCTCTGTATATGATCCGCTTGGGTTTTTGGCACCCTTTGTCCTAGCAGGGAAGCAGATCTTGCAGCAGGTGTGTCGTTACAAGATCGACTGGGATGACCCCCTTCCAGATGACCTATGTTCCCATTTGGAATTCCTGCTCCAAGGTCTACAAAACTTGTCTGAAGTAAGGATCCAACGAGGCTACTTGCCATCAAGTTTCAAGGAAGTTCAGAGTTAAGAGCTCCATCACTTCTCCAACGCTAGTACCTCAGGTTATGGAGAGTGCTCATACCTCAGAACAATCAGCACAGCAGGAGAAGTTCATTGCTCCCTAGTTATGGGGAAGTCGAGAGTCGCCGCTTCCAAGGTTACAACCATACCTTTCAGCAGCGGCGGTAGCTGTTCGAACAAGTGACATGCTCAAAAAGGAGCTAGAGATACAAGGTCTACAGGAATACTTCTGGACAGACTCAAAGGTTGTTCTTGGCTACATCAACAATGAAGCCAGAAGATTCCACATCTTTGTAGCTAACCGTATTCAACGTACTAAGCAAAGCACAGATCCCGAACAATGGAGATATGTGCCTCTAAAGAGATCCTGCGGATCACGCTCCAGAGGTCTCACATCAGAACAGCTCATGGCTTCCAACTGGTTCACAGGTCCAAACTTTCTTTGGCAGGAATTGTGGGAGAGATCTCAGAAAATGACCCAGAGCTGCAGAAATCCCTGGTCCATGATACCCAGGCAAAGGAACAAAGATCATTACTAGATCACCTTCACAAGTTCTCCGACTGGACAAGAGAGGTGAAAGCTATTGCCAGGCTCAAGCGACTTGTCAAGGAAGCCATGGGTTTAAAACTGAGGTCCAGTGAATTTACAAGCACAGAAGAAAGGAGAGAGGCAGAGCTCACCATTATAAAGATGGTTCAAGAAGCAGCCTTCTCCCATGAGATACACAACCATAGGCATCAGAAAGATATCAAGACCAAAGATAAAGCAAGCAAATTGCATAAATTGAGTCCATTTCTGGATGAGCAAGGTATCCTCAGGGTGGGAGGTTGCTTGGCTCATGCAACTCTTCATTCCCATGTGAAGCATCCTGCAATCCTGCCAAGAGATAGTGCTTGATGAGCAGCACTGACAAGTAGCTATCATGAAAGTGTACAACACCAAGGAAGTGGAATGACGATCAATGAGCTGCGATCCAATGGTACATATGGATCCTAGGATGCAGCAATGCAGTGTGTGAAATGCAGGAAATTCAGAAGATGTACAGAAGAGCAAAAGGAAGGCAGATCTTCCAAAGGAGTGCATGGAGACCACGCCTCCCTTCACATACTGCGGGATGGACTGCTTTGAACCTTTCTACGCCGAGGACGGAAGAAGAGAGTTAAAGCGTTATACTTACTTGCATGAGCTCTCGAGCAGTTCACATTGAAATGCTTGATGACTTAACCACCAATGCTCTTATCAATGCCCTGCGTTCATTCATTGCCATACGTGGTAATGTTCGTCAAATCAGATGTGATCAAGACAGCAACTTCATTGGCGCAAGACGCAAGTTTGTTGTCGCCCTGAAAGTGATGAGCTTTGAGGGCACTATGGTGTTGAACGCTGAGCTGTAGTCAATGAATAGCATTCTCACATAGGTGTTCCTTTTGTCCAGGTGGGAAAGGGCAGTGTGGAGTGCAATAGAGATTGCCTCATCTGTTGATCTGTTTGAGCGGTATGCAAATTGGATTGGGTCTAGGGTTTCTGGGATAATGGTGATAATGTGAGCCATTAACAGCCTTTCAAAGCACTTCATGGCTACGGATGTGTGCTACGGGTCTGTAGTCATTTAGGCACATGGACTATAGTGGTCTGCTTGAAAGCTGTTGGTATTACAGACTGAATCAGGGACATGTTGAAAATGTCAGTGAAGACACCTGCCAGATGGTCTCTTATTTCCTCAAGAAAAAAGCGTAAACAGACTGAAAAGGACACGGTTAAAAGCGTTGAGATGTGTGTGTAACAGTGGAGGATCCTCAGAGGAAAAAGGGGAGGCCCATCGTCCTCTGTGAATAATTTGTTCTATTTTTTATTGTGAAACATTCAGTTATCCTTTTTAGATAAAACTATAGTAAATACATTCACGTCACCAAATAATTGCTTAAAACACATTGTTTTGCAATGAAGGTGTGAGGGAAATTTTATGTATCAAATCAATGCTACGTTCTAATAACTAATTAGATGGGTTCATGCAGGTGACTGACTGATCATGTACAGTATGGAGGAATCCTCACTATCACTGATCCTCAACTTTGCAGTACGCCCAGAATATTGCTACGGGAACAATCGAGGTATCTCAGTTTCAAGGTCTCAACTTGGAGAGAGAAAGCCTCGTGAGGTGTTGGTCAGTAACATGTGCGAGCCACCGGTAGTGATGAATTAATTATGCTAAATCATGCAAATATAACTTGTCTGTGTATAGCCTTATATAAGACAACTACTGGGACCGCCCCAGGAGAGTTTCTGATAGACCTGTACGGTGTGCAGAGTTTGTTGTAACCTCTCCAGCTTGCTGATAATAAAGAGTGATTCATTTTAAGATTGGCTTCAGGTGTCCCTGGTGTTGAATTTCCACCACAATCGTCTACAGTAGCCTCAGCAGCACTCTGTAGGGTGGCACCATGTTGTAGCTCGCTTCTGTCATCCTCTGGGTATATCGACTTCAATACAAAACCTAGGAGGCTCTTGATTCTCACCTCCTTCCATGGACTTACACAGTAATTATGACAACTTCCGGAAGATGTCCTAAAACCTATTAGAGATCTTGCAGCATGAACTGACATGTTGTCGACCAAATCAAAGGATCAGAGAATGAATCGTGTACTGAAAGCATAAGCTACAGCTAATGCATGAAATGTGGTGAGTAGTTGACTCAAAGAGAGAGAAAGGCAATAGTTTCTTCCAAAATTAAGGACAAGCAAGAGAGAGAGAGATACAGTTGAAGTCGGAAGTTTACATACACCTTAGAAAAACTACATTTAAACTTAGTTTTTCACAATTCCTGACATTTAATCCTAGTAAAAATTCCCTGTTTTAGGTCAGTTAGGATCACCACTATTTTAAGAATGTGAAATGTCAGAATAATAGTAGAGTGTGATTTATTTCAGCTTTTATTTCTTTCATCACATTCCCAGTGGGTCAGAAGTTTACATACACTCAATCAGTATTTGGTAGCATTGCCTTTAAATTGTTTAACTTGGGTCAAACATTTCTGGTAGCCTTCCTGAAGCTTCCCACAATAAGTTGGGTGAATTTTGGCCTATTCCTCCTGACAGAGCTGGTGTAACTGAGTCAAGTTTGTAGGCCTCCTTGCTCGCACATGCTTTTTCAGTTCTGCCCACAAATTTTCTATAGGATTAAGGTCAGGGCTTTGTGATGGCCACTCCAATACCTTGACTTTGTTGAGCCATTTTGCCACAACTTTGGAAGTATGCTTGGGGCCATTGTTCATTTGGAAGACCCATTTGCGACCAAGCTTTAACTTCCTGACTGATGTCTTGAGATGTTGCTTCAGTATATCCACACAATTGTCCTCCTCATGATGCCATATATTTTGTCAAGTGCCCCAGTCCCTCCTGCAGCAAAGCATCCCCACAACATGATGCTGCCACCCCCCTTGCTTCACGGTTGGGATGGTGTTCTTCGGCTTGCAAGCGTCCTCCTTTTTCATTATGGCCAAACAGTTTTATTTTTGTTTCATCAGACCAGTGGACATTTCTCTAAAAAGTACGATCTTTATCCCAATGTGCAGTTGCAAACCATAGTCAGGTTTTATTATGGCGGTTTTGGAGCAGTGGCTTCTTCCTTGCTGAGTGGCCTTTCAGGTTATGTCGATATAGGACTCGTTTTACTGTGGATATAGATACGTTTGTACCTGTTTCCTCCAACATCTTCTCAAGGTCTTTTGCTGTTGTTCTGGGATTGATTTGCACTTTTCGCACCAAAGTACGTTAATCTCTAGGAGACAGAACGCATCGCCTTCCTGAGCGGTATGATGGCTGTGTGGTCCCATGGTGTTTATACTTGCGTACTATTGTTTGTACAGATTAACGTGGTACCTTCAGGTGTTTGGAAATTGCTCCCAAGGATGAACCAGACTTGTGGAGGTCTACAATTTTTTTTTCTGAGGTCTTGGCTGATTTCTTTTGATTTTCCCATGATGTCAAGCAAAGAGGCACTGAGTTTGAAGGTAGGCCTTGAAATACATCCACAGGTACACCTCCAATTGACTCAAATTATGTCAATTAGCATTAGCCTATCAGAAGCTCCTAAAGCCATGACATCATTTTCTGGAATTTCCCAAGCTGTTTAAAGGCACAGTCAACTTAGTGTATGTAAACTTCTGACCCACTGGATTTGTGATGCAGTGTATTATAAGTGAAATAATCTGTCTGTAAGCAATTTTGGGAAAAATTACTTGTCATGCACAAAGTAGATGTCCTAACCGACTTGCCGAAACTATAGTTTGTTTACAAGAAATGTGTGGAGTGGTTGAGTTTTAATGACTCCAACCTAAGTGTATGTAAACTTCTGACTTCAACTGCATATGTGGTTGTATTTTTTTTACACTTTCACTTAGCTGGCTGAATGCAGCTAGCTAGTTTAGCCTACTCAAACCCCCTCAGCTAGCTGGCTATGGCTATCCAACACTGAAACCCTTCCAAGTCAAGGTAAGCTTTTGGTTTCATTATTCATTTATTGCCACCTGGGCCGTCCGGTGTAACTGCTAAACATGTAAAGCATTTTAGCAGACACTTTGTGACGACTGAACAAAAAGAGAAATGCTTCTAATTGTTGAATACTAGATAGTATCAGTAAAGCTGCCAAAAATAGGATTTATTTTGTCAAATTGTTTTGGCAGGTGCATTTAATGGGTTTCCATGGCCGAGCAGCCGCCCAAGAACACCATGCGTAATACCAAGCGTCGGCTGGAGTTGTACAGAGCTCTCTGCAATTGGACTCTGGAGCAGTGAAAACGTGTTCTCTTTCACCAAGGGGAGGATCATGCTGTAGCACCAATTGTTAATTTGGTCTCCAATCCACCCAGAACAACAAAAGTATGTGGACACCTGCTCGTCGAACATTCCAAAATCATGGGCATTAATATGGAGTTGGTACCCCCTTTGTGGTTATAACAGCCTCCACTCTTCTGGGAAGGCTTTCCAATAGATGTTGGAACATTGCTGCGGGGACTTGGTTCCATTCAGCCACAAGAGCATTGGTAAGGTCGGGCACTGATGTTGGCCTGGCTCCCAGTCGGCGTTCCAATTCATCCCAAAGGTGTACAAGGGGGTTAAGGTCAGGGCTCTGTGCAGGCCAGTCAAGTTCTTCCACACCAATCTCTACAAACCATTTCTGTATGGACCTCGCTTTGTTCACGATGGTATTGTCATGCTGAAACAGGAAAGGGCCTTCCCCAAACTGTTGCCACAAAGTTGGAAGCACAGAATCTTATAGAATGTCATTGTATTCTGTAGCGTTAAGATTTCACTTCACTGGAACTAAGGGGCCTAGCCCGAACCATGACAAACAGCCCCAGACCATAAATCCTCCTCCACCAAACTTTACAGTTGGCACTATGCATTCGGGCAGGTAACGTTCTCCTGGCATCTGCCAAACCCAGATTCGCCAGATGGTGAAGTGTGATTCACCACGCCAGAGAACGCGTTTCCACTGCTCCAGAGTCCAATAGCAGCGAGCTCTATAACACTCCAGCCAACGCTTGGCATTGCGCATGGTGTTCTTAGGCTTCTGTGCAGCTGCTCGGCCATGGAAACTAATTTCATGAAGCTCCAGACAAATCGTTATTTTGCTTACGTTGCTTCCAGAGGCAGTTTGGAACTCGGTAGTGAGTGTTGCAACCGAGGACAGGCGATTTTTATGCACTACGCGCTTCAGCACTCAGCGGTCCCGTTCTGTGAGCTTGTGTGGCCTACTTGCTCCTAGACATTTCCACTTCACAATAACAGCACTTACAGATGACCGGAACAGAAATTTGACGAACTGACTTGCTGTAAAGTTGTCATCCCAAGGCCATTCTACTGCCAATGTGTGTCTATGGATTGCATGGCTGTGTGCTCAATTTTATACACCTGTCAGAAACGACTGTGGCTGAATTAGCCGAATCCACTCATTTGAAGGGTTGTATAGATACTTTTGTATATACAGTGCATTGGGGAAGTATTCAGACCCCTTGACTTTTTCCACGTTTTGTTTTGTTAGACTTATTCTAAAATGAATTAAATATTTTGTTCCCTTATCAATCTACACACAATACCCCATAAAGAAATGTTTTCAAATGTATAAAAATAACAAACAGAAATAGCTTATTTACATAAATATTCAGACCCTTTGCTATGAGACTTGAAATTGAGCTCAGGTGCATCCTGTTTCCATTGATCATCCTTGATTGGACATGATTTGGAAAGGCACACCCAGTTTGGCCGGGCGACCAGCTCTAGGAAGAGTCTTGGTGGTTCCAAACTTCTTAAATTCAAGAATTATGGAGGCCACTGTGTTATTTGGGAATTGTTTTGGGACCCGCTGACGTGCACTATCAACTGTTGGACCTTATATAGACAGGTGTGCCTTTCCAAATCATGTCCAATCAATTGAATTTACCACAGGTGGACTCCAATCAAGTTGTAGAAACATCTCAAGGATGATAAATGGAAACAGGATGCACCTAAACTCAATTTCGAGTCTCATAGCAAAGGGTCTGAATACTTATGTAAATAAGGTAACTTTATGTTTATTTGTATTGGCAAAAAATGATAAGAATCTGTTTTTGCTTTGTCATTGTGGGGTATTGTGAGTAGACTGAGGATACTTAAAAAAAAATGAATTTTAGAATAAGGCTGTAACGTAAAACAATTTGGAAAAAATACAAGGGGTCTGAATTAAGGACGTTTCTAGGCCTATTCATATTCATTAGCCCCCCCTAACTAAGTCAATATATCAGTCAATATATTTTCTCTGTGATTTCTTTTTTTTTTGTCAACCGTTCCGTCGCATCTTAAACTTCTTACCGGGCAGTCACTAGGACCTGGGGGAGGCTGCTGCTGCAGAGGGTGCTGCACGCGCTAGTGACTGTTAGCCCTACTTGTAGCTAACATTTTGGTTAACGTTAGCTACTTCTGTGGCTTGAGACTGCTAACTAACAGTAAACGGACAGGAAAAGGCTCTGACAGGACGGATTCATGCAGATAGGCTACGATGTGAATGTGTGGTAAGTTTGTTAACCAAGACGTTTTTATGTGAAGCTGCCTGTAAGTTACAGTGTAACAGACGTTGCGAGCTAGCTGACGGTAAAGTTAACGGTGTCTTTTAAATTCGACATAAGTTATGTGGCGCCGATATCTAATTAACGTTGTATTTAATGTAGTTTTGCTATCTGTGCCAGGCTATAAATGACACTGATGATCTAATATCATGCACATATCTTTTCATACTCAATTGCTTTCATTCAGTGGGCCATTGCAAAACAGTTATTAGTAGGTCATGTGTAAAAAAGGGGACATAGTGTTGATCACAATGTCATTGTATTATCCTCAATTTCTCAACTGTAGGCTAGCTAACGACTAACTTTAGATGGATATACGGAAATTCTTCGAGAGGCAGTGCCAGCAGCTCTGTCGAAGGCCAATCCAGTGAGAAATTAAGATTTTACCAGTTCAAACAAACAAATTAAAACTGATGAATCACTTATTAAGCCTTGAGTTATTGTAAATATGAGTTTAATAACAATACATGTCAAAACACAGCAGACAAGAATGAGGGAAAGAAGCTGAAGTCTGACAGGGCTTAGGGAGCATGTCTGATGAAGTTAAGTGATTTTTTAAAAAGCGCATAGATGTTTAAGCTTTCAGTTAAATTTGTACAGCATATGACAGCATATGTCTTACTTTTGTTAGGCATAAATAAATGATGTTCATGATTAAAGGGTCAAGTAGAAAGAGAAGCTTCTGTGCAGGGCAGAGATCAACATGCGAGCTGTATAAGTGAGAGTATGCCCAGACCCCCCCCCCCCCCACAAAAGAGGCTTATCCCCCCCTATCCATGAATGACGTCCCTGGTCTGAATACTTTCCGAAAGGTACTGTATATACAAGGAGCAAAGCTATCATGCTGTTTTTATATGGCTGCTATGAAAGTGAACTGTGTTTGCATGTGATCAAGGGTGTATTCATTCCACCGATTCTCATGAAAAACATTTCTTAAACGGAAGCAAAAGAAACGGGATAAACATACCTGAATTTGTCCAATACAAACTAATTTGCAACTGTTGGACTAATGACTACACCCTTGATCAGCTAGATGCAGGCAAGAGTGTGCAAGGCGGTATTGAAAGTCTCAGTGTCTGTCACCTTGATTACTCAAAATTCTCTCAACCTGTGCACCTACTTTGTAAACTTTAGTTCATAGACTAGGTTGTAGCATGATGGGTACAGGGAAAATTTGAGTATCATGTGTTAGCCTAAACCTATCAATGTGACTTTGAGTTGGGTGAATGGAATATGAATGACGGTCATCCAATATGCTGTAATAGAAATAAGGCCATGCTCATAAAAAATAAGTGTTATAAGATAGAATCTTAGAATGTATGTAATATGCTTTTCTGACAATTAAAGGAAAGGTTGAACAGTATATATTCCAGAAATCTAACAATGTAGATTGATTATATTCCATCTAAATTGCCTTCATGCAAAAGTTTTAAAAAATGTATAATACACCTCCATTTTTACAATTTGAATTACATTGATCAAAAACTCATATATCAACAATACATTGCAATACAATACAACACGTTTTTGATGTAAAAAAAGACACAGCCTGCTGTTGGCTTTGGTGATGGAGACGAATCAGTTTAATGTTTTAAGAACTCCTGATAAAACCAGCAAACCAGGCTGTCATCTTGTGAAACAGTGGATATGAAGAATCTACCTAGCTAAAGCATTTACTGCAAATTTAATGTACAATTGTGTAAGCTTGCCTTGCAATGCAGCTGAAGTAACATAGCTAGCTAACTATTTACTTGCTTATTGTGTAGTGGAGGATAAAAATAACTGTATGCCTATGGATGTATAGCTAGCTACAGTATGTAGCTGATCTGTGTATGAACCCTAAAACGTTAGGTTCTGAACTAATATTCATGCCAATCTATGAACCTCAGCTACCATAGTTGTTGTATCACCTTCAAGTCTGAATGGCATTAATGGATAGAGTAGAATATAATAACTTTATTGTGCCAGGGATGCAAGCCCTATATACATGTATTGTAGTTATTACCACGCATGAGATTCCCACATTGAATATATTCACAGATCGTGTACTCTTCCTTGGCAAATAAAGGTGCGGTTCAGGTATGAATCTCTCAGACATTCTTTTTCAGTCAAATCCAATACCAGGTGTATCAAACTCCATTATTTCAATGATGCTGTGTCTGCATGCATGTATTACAATTATACACTTTAACAGTGTTTACCACTCCTGCTCCTGGGACATCAATGATTACACATTGTAACTATGCAGTACACAAGAAACATGATTGATTTGTAATTCAGATATACAGAAAAAAAACTATGCATATCTAACTCCCTCCATCTGTATTAATCTGAGGACACAGGATACTATTTCAATGAGATACTTAACTTCAACCAGTGGAGAATGTGAAACGCTTTATTGAAAGAAGTTCATTATCCAGGTGTTATAAATACATAATACATGCATTATAATTATGATAATTGTTATATTATCAATACAAGTTCAATCTGTACTTCAATGCACATATGGTATGCATTATAAAACGAGGAAGAAAGACGAGGTGGGGAGAGAGGTGTAGAAGACAGAAAGGGAAAGAGGTAAGAACAGCGGCAGCCACATATGATTAATGAATTACAGTGCTACCCTAATATTCTCTCAGTTCATCACAATTACAGTGTCTCCTAACCAGCCTTGGGCCCCCAGTTGGCCCGAAGGTTATCTTAAGAGCGGGTGAGGTGGCGATGACGGGACTGGCTTCCTCTCTCACATCAAAACATACCTGCAGGCGAGAGACAGATGGATAGAGAGAGCATGATTAAGCCTTGTTTTTTTTATTCTAACACGGTCAGTCATCATAATCATCAGGAGGTGAAATGCAAAACTGACCTTGGATCATTAACTCTGGGACTACTACATCTCTGTCTGTATTTCAATGTAAAGCATCTCTTTAATAATACTTCCTGTTGACCCGACCAAGTGACCTCTCACCTATGATCATGTTGTGCCCTCTGTCAGCCAGTTCAGATTCGGGAGGGGTTCACCAAAACAGCTGAAAACCTAGAGGATTTAGGGAGAAGGGGGAGAGGGATGACGTGAAGAAGAGAGACTGTTATTGTGTGTGTGTGGACTCACCTGGTGTCAACACTAAGTGGCTACAGAGTACTTTATGCTGAAAAACAGATACATGAGGACAAACAATAGAAGATAATGAAAATAGAAGATACTGTATGTGACGCAGACACCTATCAGAGTGTACCTGAAACATTTCAATATAGAGGGCTATGTGTCTCACCACTTGGTTATTGCAAGGCTAACCCCCAGGGAAATCATGACTTGGCAGCAACAGATAATCCAGTGAAAATGGCTATTTGTATGTGGTGTAAATCTGAAAATTAGCAGCTGACATCTGAAGGGTTTTTAAATTAATGCATGTGAGACAGGTTCCATGTACAACAAGACAGGCAGAGATGAGAGAAAAAGAACACAGAACAGTTTAATTACCTCTGGTTATGGACACTTTTGCCAGCAATAAAGCTTCCACGGCCCGTTCCTTGGGCAGGGAACATCTGGCAATATCTACATTTGACCCCTTGATCAGCTCGCTCTCTGAAAGTAAAAAAATAGCTTATTTTTTGTAGATATGAAAACAATAACTGAGATACCGTTCAATCTAAAGCAGCAGATGTCATTTTCAGGATACGTCAATACAGCACAGAAAGCTTAACAGCAGACTGGTATTGTGGTTGTTCATTAGATGATGGGAAATATGCAATGATACCTGCACCATCTACACGCTGCAGAAAACCCTAACTCTTCGTGACAGACACATTGTGTTCTTTCATCATTCTGTAAAAAAAAAGCTAACCGTTACACTGTCATGAAATATGATTATATATCGACTATGAAACAAATATGACATGGCCTGCTTATGAGTTGCCATGAAAGAAAGCTAGATTAATTCAACTGAAAATGGCGAGAACAGGCGTTCGTAGCTAAATGCTTTTGGTTAGCTTGAGAAAAATCATGCAATTATTAATCATTCTACGGTATGTATGTATGTATGTATGTATGTATGTATGTATGTATGTATGTATGTATGTATGTATGTATGTATGTATGTATGTAAGTAAGTAATATAGTAGAATGTTATGAACCGACACTGAATTGTAGGAGCTATGTAAAAGTTGGACGGAAGAACGCCGAGTGCTGCTTACCCGAGATGCCATCATCACACAGTCCTTCATAGGTGTCCGCTACGACTTCCTTTGTGTTGGAAAAATTTGCTTTCAGAACAATTATTTTTGATTGAAAATAAAAAAAGTTTTGCTCTCGACAAGAAAACACAAATGTACCTCCATAGCATATAACAATTTCCCTGTGAATAACCCCACCTTCATACAAACGTGCTTCTGTAAGCAGAATTCTTGACACACAACCGAAGATGCTGCCATATCCTGTCAGCACGCCCACAAGCGAGCCACTCAGGCACAGAATGATGATGCGTGGAAGAGGGAAAGGAACAACAACAATTTGTTGCAAATTGGGGAGGGGGGCTAATAGCTGAACAATAGACTATTCAACCTTTAATAAAGAATAGTCTAATAGCCGAGATAGGAGTTCCTTTTTCTCCACATCTATCACAGACCAGATTTGCCCTAACAACCAAGGGGTAGCTAGCTACTCAATGTAATAAAGTCATGACTTTTGTGGTGGCTAATTTCTGCATTACCAAATGAGGAGAGTTACAAACTTCACACACCAGTCAGTTATACTTAAACTACATCTTTAATAATAAGAGCTTTGCAAAAGCACTTGACTTTCAATGATGCGCTATCTCTAATGAACCATTGAAAGTGACAACACAAAAATACAAAGATCTTTTATAGCCAAGATGCACCCCTCTCAACGTACATGTCGAACCACAGATCTTAGGAACAGTTCACAAAGGGACTTTATATTTGAGAAAGGAATATCACTTAGCCAGATAACATTCACTATAAATTATCGTTCAGTTTGGTCCCTATGACGAGGTTCTAATCTCGTTCCTGGTACTTCATAGTACAAAAATACCAACTCATCCAATGGCATATATCAATTGTCAACTCTAGATACTCCCATCTCAAGTAAACCCCCTCTTGATCCCACTCCTGGACAAGCTCACTGAGGGGAGTGACTTGCGCACAGACATTGTGGAGACAAATAATTGGTTCCACATTAATCACGCCATCCCTTCACATGGTTTAAGAATAGGTAAAGACACATTCACATATGAAAACAATGTTCCATTCTGTCCTCTTCCCTTTCTGATATTCTGCATAGCACCAGGGATATGTGAAAGACAAGCGTGACCTCGCCGCTCTCTGGGCCCCAAGTGACTGAGCCCTAGCTAAGGGAAAAGTGCAACTGAAAGACACCAGAGTCCAAAGGGATACATTCTAATGACAAGTATCTCACATAAGCATATTATGCTAATAAAACATCTTAATTATCTATGTTACCCAACTAATTCTGATTCATCCGCCACACTTTTCAAATAAGTTACCTTACACGTTATGTTGGCTGACAATTTGTTAGCTACGCTATCCTTACGAACCACATATCATTACAGCAGTATGTACAGGTATGTTAGCTAGCTATCTACCTAACATTAGTAGTTATACATCAAACATGATATTATATTAACTATAGGCTAAGTACCCAACGTTTATTGACTTGATTATTTCTGTCATTCTTAGCTTAGCTAAATGGTATAGTCGTTGTGCGTTCTCAATGGACATTTGAGTGCTTTCGTAAATTCGCTTTGGCTATATATAGGCTAGACATTAGAACGAGTCAAAATTCACCCAAGGCTGAAAAACATCTTAAGAACGTTGGCTAAATGCAAATTAATGGAATCGAACGAGCCTGTTTTGACTGGAGTGATGCTTAGAATTCCATTTCGCCTAAATGGCACAAATCTTTTTTAATCCTTTTTTATTTTACCATTACCATCTGTTCTTCGGACGAAACTGGAAGAAAAAAAACTTGTGTAGAAAGTAAACAATGGTGTCAACTGTGCTTGTCTGCGTAATGAGAAAGTAGGGAAAAAAATAAAAACTTGACTATTTCTGGTCTAGCGATCGATGACAAACAAGCTCGCTGCCCAGGCTTACATAATTACAAAAAGGAGATTCTCCTGATTAAAATGGTGCCCGACTTGAAAAAATGTAAATATACACAGTGAGATATTTGGTGAAATAGACTGGCATGCCTCTCCATAGGAAAACAATGGAAGGAGCTCAACAATTGTTTACAGACAGATTATTTCACTTAGAATTCACTGTATCACAATTCCAGTGGATCAGAAGTTTACATACACTAAGTTGACTGTGCCTTTAAACAGCTTGGAAAATTCCAGAAAATTATGTCATGGCTACAGTGGGGGGAAAACATTTGATCCCCTGCTGATTTTGACCGTTTGCCCACTTACAAAGAAATGATCAGTCTATAATTTTAATAGTAGGTTTATTTGAACAGTGAGAGACAGAATAACAACAACAAAAAATCCAGAGAAACGCATGTCAAAAATGTTAGAAAATGATTAGCATTTTAATGAGGGAAATAAGTATTTGACCCCTCTGCAAAACATGACTTAGTACTTGGTGGCAAAACCCTTGTTGGCAATCACAGAGGTCAGACGTTTCTTGTAGTTGGCCACCAGGTTTGCACACATCTCAGGAGGGATTTTGTCCCACTCCTCTTTGCAGATCTTCTCCAAGTCATTAAGGTTTCGAGGCTGACGTTTGGCAACTCGAACCTTCAGCTCCCTCCACAGATTTCTATGGGATTAAGGTCTGGAGACTGGCTGGGCCACTCCAGGACCTTAATGTGCTTCTTCTTGAGCCACTCTTTTGTTGCCTTGGCCGTGTGTTTTGGGTTATTGTCATGCTGGAATACCCATCCACGACCCATTTTCAATGCCCTGGCTGAGGGAAGGAGGTTTTCACCCAAGACTTGACGGTACATGGCCCCGTCCATCGTCCCTTTGATGCGGTGAAGTTGTCCTGTCCCCTTAGCAGAAAAACACCCCCAAAGCATAATGTTTCCACCTCCATGTTTGACGGTGAAGATGGTGTTCTTGGGGTCATAGGCAGCATTCCTCCTCCTCCAAACACGGCGAGTTGAGTTGATGCCAAAGAGCTCCATTTTGGTCTCATCTGACCACAACACTTTCACCAGTTGTCCTCTGAATCATTCAGATGTTCATTGGCAGACTTCAGACGGGCCTGTATATGTATTCTTGAGCAGGGGGGCCTTGCGGGCGCTGCAGGATTTCAGTCCTTCACGGCGTAGTGTGTTACCAATTGTTTTCTTGGTGACTATGGTCCCAGCTGCCTTGAGATCATTGACAAGAGCCTCCCGTGTAGTTCTGGGCTGATTCCTCACCGTTCTCGTGATCATTGCAACTCCACGAGGTGTGATCTTGCATGGAGCCCCAGGCTGAGGGATATTGACAGTTCTTTTGTGTTTCTTCCATTTGCGAATAATCACACCAAATGTTGTCACCTTCTCACCAAGCAAGCTGCTTGGCGATGGTCTTGTAGCCCATTCCAGCCTTGTGTAGGTCTACAATCTTGTCCCTGACAAGAGTTTGGAATCCGATTGATTGATTGCTTCTGTGGACAGGTATCTTTTTTACAGGTAACAAGCTGCGGTTAGGAGCACTTCATTTAAGAGTGTGCTCCTAATCTCAGCTCGTTACTGGTATAAAAGACACCTGGGAGCCAGAAATCTTTCTGATTGAGAGGGGGTCAAATACTTATTTCCCTCGTTAAAATGCAAATCAATTTCTAACATTTTTTACGTGTTTTTCTGGATATTTTTGTTGTTATTCTGTCTCACTGTTCAAAAAAACCTTCCATTAAAATTATAGACTGATCCTTTCTTTGTCAGTGGGCAAACGTACAAAATCAGCAGGGGATCAAATACTTTTTCCCCCACTGTATAGAAGCTTTTGAGAGGCTTATTGACATCATTTGAGTTAATTGGAGTTGTACCTGTGGATGTATTTCAAGGCCTACCTTCAAACTCAGTGCCTCTTTGCTTGACATCATGGGAAAATCAGCGCCAAGACCTCAGAAAATAAATTGTAGACCTCCACAAGTCTGGTTCATCCTTGGGAGCAATTTCCAAATGCCCAAAGGTACCACGTTCATCTGTACAATCAATAGTATGCAAGTATAAACACCATAGGACCACGTAGCCATCATACCGCTCAGGAAGGAGACGCGTTCTGTCTCCTACATATGAACGTACTTTGGTGCGAAAAGTGCAAATCAATCCCAGAACAACAGCAAAAGACCTTGTGAAGATGCTGGAGGAAACAGGTACAAAAGTGTCTATATCCACAGTAAAACGAGTCCTATATCAACATAACCCCTAAGGCCGCGCAGCAAGCAAGAAGCCACTGCTCCAAAACCACTTTGAAAATGCCAGACTACGGTTTGCAACTGCACATGGGGACAAAGATCGTACTTTTTGGAGAAATGTCCTCTGGTCTGATGAAACAAAAATAGAACTGTTTGGCCATAATGACCATCGTTATGTTTGGAGGAAAAAGGGGGACGCTTGCAAGCCGAAGAACACCACCCCAACCGTGAAGCACGGGGGTGGCAGCATCATGTTGTGGGGGTGCTTTGCTGCAGGAGGGACTGGTGCAATTCACAAAATAGATGGCATCATGAGGCAGGAAAATTATGTGTATATATTGAAGCAACATCTCAAGACATCAGTCAGGAAGTTAAAGCTTGGTCGCAAATGGGTCTTCCAAATGGACAACGACCCCAAGCATACTTCCAAAGTTGTGGCAAAATGGCTTAAGGACAACAAAGTCAAGGTATTGGAATGGCCATCATAAAGCCCTGACCTTAATCCTATAGAAAATATGTGGGCAGAACTGAAAAAGTGTGTGCGAGCAAGGAGGCCTACAAACCTGACTCAGTTACACCAGCTCTGTCAGGAGGAATGGGCCAAAATTCACCCAACTTATTGTGGGAAGCTTGTGGAAGGCTACCCGAAACGTTTGACCCAAGTTAAACAATTTAAAGGCAATGCTACCAAATACTGATTGAGTGTATGTAAACTTATGACCCACTGGGAATGTGATGAAATAAATAAAAACTGAAATAAATCATTATCTCTAGTATTATTCTGACATTACACATTCTTAAAATAAAGTGGTGATCCTAACTGACCTAAGACAGGGATTTTTTACTAGGATTAAATGTCAGGAATTGTGAAAAACTGAGTTTAAATGTATTTGGTTAAGGTGTATGTAAACTTCCGACTTCAACTGTAGCTAGCAAGCTAGCCAATGTTAGCTTGGGTGCTTGACTGCCTTTGTAAGGCCAGAACACTCAAATCAACCCTACTCGGCCCGAACGTCCAGTGTGCGCTCCGAGAGCGAAACTGTCTGAATTTACAAACTGACAACGCTATGAATTTATGAACGTCACGTTGTACAGTGCCATATGTTCTGTTCCATCCTAACAGAAACCCAGAGGGTTTTTCATTTTTTCATGTAATAGAAACACCATAATATTAATCAAATTCATTAAGCAAGTACCAGTCAAAAGTTTGGACACACCTACTCATTCCAGGATCACAACTATGAAATAACACTGGTCTCCCGTGTGCCCTGCATTCTGTAGTACAGACATGGCCTGCTCTCCTTTATGTAAGGAATTAGGCACCCTCCTATGTTTACTACAGTATGTATTGTAGACTGCACAGTAGCCTAATAAACAAATAAAACACATTTCCTTAATAAAATAATGATTAGGAAAATACTCTTTCAAATTGCAGATGTTGATTTAGTTATGGATCCATAACAAATTACTATGGGAATGAATATCACTGATTTACAGAAATATTGGAACAAAGTTGTCTAATGAAGGCAAACAATTTAGAATCATCCAACCCTGTAGCCTACTCCCTACCGTCACGTTGTACAGAGCCATATTTTCCATTCCATACAAACGGAAACCCTGTGGGTTTCATTTTTCTCTGAATAGGATCAACATAATATTAATACAATGAATTAAGCCACATTTATTAAAATCAATCCCATATACTATCCCATATACAATCCCATATACAAAAAAAGCTTTTAAATTCTCTGGTAATGCCAATACGGAGTACTATCAAATGCTTCTCAAAGATGCCCTCTGGTGGTCAAACTAGCAATAACTTGCAGTAACAGAAAAAATGGCTGACAATTTAATGACGTGCCTCAGAATTCTGCGGCAGCACGCAAGGTGTGCCGTAGTATGACGCAACTTTTAATGGAGGAACCACTGTAGCTAAGCGCACTGGCCCATGCAAAAATGAACTGGTCCACATGGATCAAGCATGGTGTTTGGCAAAGGAATAATCTAGCTATCTAATTAGCAAGCAAGCTACAACAACTCCATCAACACTGCATGTTTTGCAGAAATGAATGGTTAAATACCAATTGGATTAATGTCATTGTTTATTTCAAGGTATGTCTTTATTTTTGCTGAACTTCTTGACCTTTATTGGCCAATATAACTTGCAGGATATCATGGTAGCCAATGTTTGTGTTAGCCATTATACCTGGATTTACTGTTACTGCTGCTAGTAACGTTAGTAACGTTAGCACTCAGGTTAGCATGTGGCTAGCTATAGCTACCATCGGCCAACAACCGAGTTTTAGACGTTCAATGTCTACTATGATGGTAAAGGTTTATGTTGAACTGCTAATAAGTGATGCATTTCAAAGCTGCTAGTGGTTAGCTAGTAGGGGTAAGCATGCAGGGGTGTAAAAGGAACTATGCTAAAAGCCTGTGCGCTGTATAAGTGATTAAACATTTTTTGATGATACAGATTTTTTTTTTAAGCACTCGGTATGATGTGGGTCTTTACGGACTTATGTGAACAGTGGCTTCACTCCTGCTGCGTATTCACTCATGTGTTCTCTTGACGTCACTTTTCCGAACACTTTTCGACATGACTTTGGTCAAATTCTGATCAAATATAAATCTCTCCTAAAATACAAATGTAACATGATATGTTGTATTGGGACTTTTAGTTGGAAGGATGAAACCAATCACAATGTTTAACAGTAACCTAATTCTGCATTCTTCCCTTTAACAGGTATTACCCTTATTCGTCCACGTAAAAGTATACTGTTTGATATTTGTGCGATCACACAGTCTTCACACAGGCGGTGGAAGACGTTATGAGAGTGTACAAAGTACCCTCCATTTATGTGGACAATTGGTTAACTCATGGCCTGCCATGTCACAGAACAATACAGGGGATGAATGGGGCTGACCCAGCCCCAGGAATTATTCCCTCACCGGAGCTAATCACAGCTCTCCAGACAGGAGGCCTCACCTCTTGCTGCCCAGGACTATAAACTGAATATGCTAACACCACTCCTTGTGTTCTGACGGCTACCAGCCATATGGTTGCTGTCATTTATAAACTACAACATCATTCAAGGACTACCTCCCCGCTGGGACCTTGAGATACTGGACTCCTTTGTTTTGAACTCTACACCATGGAGAGTTCCCTGAAGACTTGGTTCCAGGCAGGATATACTTAAGAGTATCCAGCTCTATCTCACCTATCTTTTCCCTGATTTGAAAGTGTAAACTGTATATGTTATTTTTATTATTACTACTATCTACAGTATATTTCTCCTGTAATCCCTACCTTGTTTCGTTCTGAAATATCAAGAATAACTGTCTGTTTGATGTTAGGCCCTCTAATCCCCATTCCCTGTTTGTGATTGAATCTGTAGCCTATCACATTAGTATTTCATTTTGACATCACAATCTCCTTTATTCATTCATCACGTACATTCATTGCTTTACCCTAGTTATTTCTAAATACATTTTTTTTATAAAACACAGTATCCACTGTCTCCAAGAATGCATTTCCATGTCATTTTACGACCTTAAACTTTCAGAATTATAAGTTAACCGTAGTTAGAATTGTAACAATTTTTTTGTTTCTTGCTGACTCATAGCAAGTGGTAACCCGTTAATAATTTCATAGTAAAACTTGGTCCCACAGAGAACAAGGCCTTTCTTCCATAGAAAACCATAACCATGACGTACCCATGGACTGCAATTGAGCTAGCTAACTGTCCTTCAACACAACCCACCATGACCTTAAAGGGATGCCCTGTGTTGAGAATCAGTTCACTGTGGCAACAGGAAATTACATGATGCTTCATTCTCTCCCTGCAGTTGCACGAAAATACTGTTTTCTATCCTCTGCAGAACTGTAAATTCTTAACATAAAGACTTTCCATTGTTAAAGAGTGTCCACAGGAGGCCATACATTGAATTTCAATTGCAGGAAGTGACTTAATTGGGGGTCATGAGGAAGGTTTTGAAGGGTTAAACATGTTGAATCTTCCCAATTTGTACATATTTGTGATCGGGGGACCATCATGACCTGACATATGAAATTTGAAGTCAACGACCCAAAAGCATTTTTGACCTACGTTGGACACAATGTTCTTGCAGTTCTAGAAGCTAAAAGCCTTATTTTAATTAATAAGGGGGAGGATATTGGTTAAAAAAATAAAACAATTACTTATCTGTCTGCCTGCCTGTCTGTCTTTCACCAATTTACCCATTGCAGCTGTAGCTCCAACTTTTTTGCCTTGAATGCATTGTATTGACTTATGCATCAATGCCCTTGATGGATATTTATGCGTCAATATCCTGTCTGTGGAGGTGGGAGAGAGGAGGAAGAGGGAGGAGGGAGAGAGGAGAAAATGGAAAGGGAGGGAAAGAAGATGGGGGAGAGAATGAAGGGAGGAGGGAGAGAGAAGGGGGGAATGAGAGAAGGGGAGAGGGAGGGGTGAAAGAAGGGGGATGAGAGAGAAGAGGGGGATAAAGAGAAGGTAGAGAGAAAGAGACGCATCGAGGCAAGGAGAAATAGAGGGAGGGAGGATTAGATAATAGAGAGAGGGAGAGAGAAAGAGATGTTTGTCTGTGAGTCATCTTTTCCCATTGACTGAAAATGTATTGGCAAAAGCATCAACCCTGTGACACTCATCTTCTCCCATTTAATGCAATGTATTGACATATGCATCAATTCGTTAACACATTTTCCCATTGACTGCCAAAGTAATTGACGTAAGCATCAATTGGTTGACACTCATATTTACCCATTGACTGGAATGTTCTGGTCATGAGCATCAACCTTGTGACACTTATTTTCCCATTGAAATTATGTATTGACATAGGCCTCAACGCTGCGACACATCTTTTCCCATTGAATGCAATACATTGGCATACAGTGGCTTGTGAAAGTATTCACCCCCTTGGCATTTTTCCTATTTTGTTACCTTACAACCTGGAATTATAATATATATTTTTTGGTATCATTTCGTTTACACAACATGCCTACCACTTTGGAGATGTAAAATATTTTTTCTTGTAAAACAAGCAAGAAATAAGACAAAAAAAAATAACTTGACCGTGCATGACTATTCACCCCCCCAAAGTCAATACTTTGTAGAGCCACCTTTTGCAGCAATTACAGCTGCAACTCTCTTGGGGTATGTCTCTATAAGCTTGGCACATCTAGCCACTGGGATTTTTGCCCATTTTCCAAGGCAAAACTGCTCCAGCTCCTTCAAGTTGGATGGGTTCTGCTGGTGTACAGCAATCATTAAGTCATACCACAGATTCTCAATTGGATTGAGGTCTGGGCTTTGACTAGGCCATTCCAAGACATTTAAATGTTTCCCCATAAACATCTCCAGTGTTGCTTTAGCAGTATGCATAGGATCACATCTAAGACACAATATGCTTCCATCATTCCTTCAATTCTGACCATTTTTCCACTCCCTGCCGATGAAAGACATGATGCTGCGACCACCATGCTTCACTGTGGGGATGGTGTTCTAAAGGGTGATAAGAGGTGTTGGGTTTGCGCCAGACATAGCGTTTTCCTTGATGGCCAAAAAGCTACATTTTAGTCTCATCTGACCGGAGTACATTCTTCCATATGTTTGGGGAGTCTCCCACATGCGTTTTGGCGAACACTTTAAGCAATGGCTTTTTTTCTGGCCACTCTTCTGTAATGCCCAGCTCTGTGGAGTGTACGGCTTAAAGTGGTCGTATGGACAGATACTCCAATCTCCGCTGTAGAGCTTTGCAGCTCCTTCAGAGTTATTTTTGGTCTCTTTGTTGCCTCTCTGATTAATGCCCTCCTTGCCTGGTCCGTGAGTTTTGGTGGGCAGCACCCTCTCTTGGCAGGTTTGTTGTGGTGCCATATTCTTTCAATTTTTTAATAATGGATTTAGTGGTGCTCCGTGGGATTTTCAAAGTTTCAGATATTTTTTATAACCCAACCCTGATCTGTACTTCTCCACAACTTTGTCCCTGATCTATTTGGTGCCACTTGCTTGGTGGTGCCCCTTGCTTAGCAGTGTTGCAGACTCTGGGGCCTTTCAGCACAGGTGTATATATACTGAGATCATGTGACAGATCATGTGACACGTAGATTGCACAGAGGTGGACTTTATTCAACTAATTAGGTGACTTCTGAAGGTAATTGGTTGCACCAGATCTTATTTAGGGGCTTCATAGCAAAGGTTGAATACATATGCACACACCACTTTTCTGTCTAAATGTTTTTTTGAAATTTTTGAAACAAGTCATTTTTTTTAAATTCACTTCACTAATTTGGACTATTTTGTATATGTCCACTACATGAAATCCAAATAAAAATCTATTTAAATTACTGGTTGAAATGCAACAAAAACAGGAAAAACGTCAATGGGGATGAATAATTTTGCAAGGCACTGTAAGTGTCAATTAGTTGACACATCTTTTCCCATTGACTGCAGATTTAATTGACATAAGCATCAACCCTGTGACACATCTCACATTGACCCCCTATCACTATAGCACTACTGAGCCACTCTCTTCTTCCCATGACTGCAAACCAAATGAAAGCAATAGGATTCAATAACAGTGTTCTTTTTCACTGAATTGTTTTGTAGTCAATGATGAAACAAACATGTGGTACTTGGAACCATGATTGTAGAAAAAAAAAATACAAAGCACCTCAAACATCTTGGCTCACCACTTACTGAAACAGTTTTAGATTGAATAAGATTTCACATTCACGAAGCAATTGGCCCGCAGCTAGGAACCGTTTAGTTAAATGAAACTGCTGGGGAGGCGGTCGCATTAAGCCATTTGTGTAGGATATTACCATAATTTAAGAACAGTACAGGCCTGATTGCCTGGGTACACTGTCTGTCGAGGTACATTTCCTGACGTGCTAACTTTGTTAAAACTTAAATAATTTTATTGCATTTGTATTCAACTATTTATAGGCCTAAACCCTCATATGATTGAATACCATTTAGCTTACAATGAAACTCAGACAGATTTTAATTCTAATCTGTATGTAATTACCTTTCCAGCAACGCAAATATCAACCATGTGCATGTGGGTAAAACGAAACTAAGTCTCCAATGACAAAGCATTAATTGTGAATACGCACTGTCAAATGTCATGTCAGGGTTGAGCCTGAACCCTCAATTCAACCTCTTTAATAATCAATGCCAATAAACCACGCTAATACCAACGTATTTAATACTCAATAGGCAAACACTTCTTCACCTTTAACATACCACCTTTGAAAATCAAATGGTAATTCATTCCTAACATTTGTTAGAAATTGCCTCATTGCTTAATATGCCCGGTCCTTTCAGTCAGTCGCCAGTCGCTTGTAGCAGCCATGGGATGAGTGAGGCGTTAATGATGCTTGGTACACTACAGATATGCTTGCTGCTGTAGCCTGGCACAGCCCAGGCCAGCGTTCTCTAATTAAATGCTGCATACTGTATGCCATCATTACTGCTGCATACTGTATGCCATCATTACTGCTGGGAGAGGGAGCTAGCTCATCTGCTCCCATTGGGGGCCTTCATATCATGACAGCAGGGATGTTTTCCACTCCTTTAACTTTCAACTAGGTACTTCACACAGAACACTGAACACAAGCCACAACAGTCTTTATTTTTCTAACCGCTCAAAAGTATGATTTGTTTCTAATGGTTTGAAATGTACTGCTTACTTAGTATATATGGGGATATCACGACCACAGATCAGTTATCAAATATTGGATGATGGCTGGCCGCCCCAACCCTTTGCCTTTAGGGCCAATTGTTTCCTCTTGTGTGATAGTCCATTGTTTCCTGAACCCTACTTATGTACCTCAGACAGACATTGTCTGGAACGTCACGAGTCAAGGTCCACAGATCCTATTTTTTCATATTTCGCCTATCATCATCTCCATCTCAGCATAGAATATCAGTGACACTTGGGTAATGATAAGCAGACAAAATAGATAATATTATTCATGAAGATTTGCTGCCCTCTGAACTACATTGTTTATGAGAGAAAAGGGACGCTGGTTCTTGATGGTGCACTTCAATGGACATCACAAATCCTCTAGGCCGATTGTCCTAATGCAGGGGAAAGAGTGGGAAGATTTCTTCTCTCATGATGATGGCCTCAGCCTCACACAGCTGTCATTGGTGTTCTTCTCATTAAAGATGAACAGGATTCTGTGCATAACGGTGTACACAGGTTGCCCCTTATGACTTAGTTTCTTTTAAAGATGTACCTTTCATGAGACCAAAAGCCTGGATAGGACCCACTGGCTCCACCTCCCTCACTCTCTCTGTCATTCCCTTTGTGGATGGACAATGAAAAGTGTCTTAGATGTGAAATCCGAGATGTAACAAACAATGTCGCCGGGTCTCCTTTTTCTGGCACTATCTCCACCAGCCGATCGAGGAAACAAAGGGAGGATTAACGTTTTAATAGATTTAAACAGCAGTGTTTGTACTCGGCCATATTTGATCTAATCCCCCCGTTTGAGTTTCGATTTCAGCCTCGCTCATCGAGTCATTCTTTTCAGACCAACAGAACATGCTGAAACTTTATTTCATTCCTCCCCTCTCACTCCCTTTTTTCAATCCCCGAATGAGTCCCTCTATATGTCAAGTTAATTTTGGTGCTCTTAAATGATTGGGAAGTTTTGTAAAACTAGAAATACAGAGTTATTGTTCACAGCAAAACAAACTAAACTGCCAATTTCAACCTTGGCACAGGGACTTGAAGGTAAATTGCTCCTCCTTCACGTTGACATGAATGGCACATCTGCATTGATAATGCCAGTTTCAAAGCACTTTACTGTAACTCTGGGAAATAACAACAGCAACTCAGCTGGCAATCTTCACAAATAAACAAATCTTAAAATGCTGGGAGTAACATGTTTTTCACATTGACTATGTCAGCACATTAATAGCATTGACATGGAAATATGTCAATGACGTCGTTCAGCTGGTGGCCAATGGGCATAGTGCAATTGGTATTCTCTGATATGGTACAGTATGTTTTACATAGGAATGAGAAACATGTTGGTCAATTATACTACATCCATCCAATCATATCACATGACATAAATCGTTTCAGATAGGCTCATTATGGAAATGCACAGGTATTAAAACCGATGATAACGTTACATTAAAAGACAGGGTGAGAAGCTCTGGAGAAAAAAACTGCCTCCTACCCTAAGAACAGTCACTTTAACAGAATAAAGATCCTGCAAGCAGAGGGAGAAGGCATTCGGCCAGGCAATTGCTTGTCAGCCTACACGTATGTGGCATTCACGAAATTGCCAAACTGATTTCCATAGGCTCCATTTCTCAACCTGGCCCCGGTAATAATTATAGGAAATGTTTCCTGTGCATGCACACCCATGGAGAGCTTGCTATGTGTTCCCAGCCTGTCGTCTGACAGCCACGAAGCTCGTATTAAAAACACAAGTTGCCAGTCTGAAAGAAGACTCATGTGGGTTGGTGGATACGCCAGCCAGCCGCACCCTGAAAATGCTCTGGAGATAATAATTGGGCCCAGCTAGCTGGGAATTCAGCTCCGGCACATTTCTATCCAAATGTGGTGAATTGTGAGTGGCTGGTGCTAGATTGCCTTGGATATAATCTCTCTGCTGAGGTTGAAAGAAGGCTCCAGAACATGGGCTGATGGAGACCGACAGGTCCCTGTATTAGACACTGTGGTGCATTGATTAGGAGGACAGTAAGGCACTCAATCACCAGTACTGAGGATACCTGTGCTGGACCAGTCAATAGCAGACCATCTTGGTGAAAGCGTCCCGAACCAATCAATCAATGAGTAAAGTATTAAATCAAGGAGCTGATGACATGAGTTCAGATTACTTTTCTGAATCAACATCATTTGTCACCCAGGTCATGTTTTGCTGGAACGAGAATTGACATTTATTTAATCTGAGCAGCAGGACATCAGTGATCGTTGGTGGAGGACCATATTGTGCCAATGGTGTGTGGAGATGACGTCTGTCTGTTGTGCGTGTGCATGCAGCGGTGTGTGTCTCAATGTGAGCATGCAGCATAGGACTCTGGAGAGTACAGCACTGTTCCAAATTACACTGAACAAAAATAAAACGCAACATGCAACAATTTTACTGAGTTACAGTTCATATAAGGAAATCATTTATTAGTCCCTAATCTAAATCAATGAACTAGACCCTAATCTATGGATTTTACATGACTTGGAATGCAGATATGCATCTGTTGGTCACAGATACCTTTTTTTTTTAAGTAGGGACGTAAATCAGAAAACCAGTCAGTATCTGGTGTGACCAACATTTTCCTCATGCAGCACGGCATAGAGTTGATCAGGCTGTTGGTTGTGGCCTGTGAAATGTTGTTCTATTCCTCTTCAATGACTGTGTAAAGTTGATGGATATTGGTCAGAAACTGGAACATGCTGTCGTACACGTCGCTCCAGAGCAAATTTGAGAGAAATAAGCTTTGTGGGGATAGAACATTTCTGGGATCTTTTATTTCAGCTCATGAAACATGGGATCAACACTTTACATGTTGCATTTATATTTTTGTTCAGTGTATATACATTTTACAGACAGTATATTTTACATATAAAAAAAAAAATACACCCTTCAGCTATCCTCAACCCCTCTCATCTATCTCTGGAAACCATCCAGTTTTGATTACTAATTGCCATATATTTTTCAACTGTGCTGTAATGTTTAATAAATGTTCTGAAACCTTCTATTCTCATAGTTTGTACAGATTGTAAATTAAAGATACCATTTTTGCTAAGAGTATTATCATGTTATTGATCAGCTGACTATGACTTTTCAAAATCAACCAGCAGTGCGATTTGCAGAGTTAGCTCCAAGTAAACATTGCAATTCTTCAGCCATTCCTGAACCTGCAACCAAAAACAAGCTACATAAGGGAAGTACCAAAACAAGTGATCTAATGATTCTGTCTCTTCGCAGCAAAATCTGCAGAGCTGGGATGGTGCATTTGGAAAGTATTCAGACCCCTTGACTTACACCCTTATTCTAAAATTGCTTAAATCGTTTTTTTTCCCCCTCATCAATCTACACACAATAGCCCATAATGACAAAGCAAAAACTGGTTTGTATACATTTTTGCAAATGAAATATCACATTTACACAGTATCATAGTATTTAGACCTTTTACTCAATACTTTGTTGAAGTACCTTTGGCAGCGATTACAGCCTCAAGTCTTCTTGGGTATGACGCTACAAGCTTAGCACACCAGTATTTGGGGAGTTAATCCCATTCTTCTCTGCAGATCCTCTCTAGCTCTGTCAGGTTGGATGGGGAGCGTCGCTGCACAGCTATTGTCAGGTCTCTCCAGAGATGTTAAAATCGGCTTCAAGTCCAGGCTCGGGCTGGGAAACTCAAGGACATTTAAGCCACTCGTGGGTTGTCTTAGCTGTGGGCTTAGGGTCATTGTCCTGTTGGAAGGTGAACCTTCGCCCCAGTCTGACGTCCTGAGCACTCTGGAGCACGTTTTCGTCAAGGATCTCTCTGTACTTTCTCTGTTCATCAGGCGGCCAGCTCTAGGAAGAGTATTGGTGGTTCCAAACTTCTTCCATTTAAGAATGATGGATGAGACTGCGTTCTTGGGGACCTTCAATGCTGCATATATACTTGGAGTCCACCTGTGGTAAATTCAATTGATTGTACATGATTTGGAAAGGCACACACCTGTCTATATAAGGTCCCACAGTTGACAGTGCTTGTCAGAGCAAAAACCAAGTCATGGTGTCGAAGGAATTGTCCGTAGAGTTCAGAGATAGGATTGTGTCGAGGTACATATCCGGAGAAGGGTACCAAAACATTTCTTTAGCATTGAAGCTCCCCAAGAACCAAGTGCCCTTCATCATTCTTAAATGGTTGATGTTTGGAACCACCAAGACTCTTCCTAGAGCTGGTGGACCAGTCAAACTGAGCAATCGGGGGAGAAGTGTCTTGGTCAGGGAGGTGAAGCTGTTAAGGAGCCTTGGCGCTCCGGTACCGCTTGCCGTGCGGTAGCAGAGAAAACAGAGAAAACTATAGTTTGTTAACTTCTTTGGGGTATCCCCCCCTTCTTCTCAATTTCCGCCTAAAGACATACCCACATCTAACTGCCTGTAGCTCAGAACCTGAAGCAAGGATATGCATATTCTTGGTATCATTTGAAAGGAAACACTCTGAATTTTGTGGAAATGTGAATTGAATGTATGAGAATATAACACAATAGATCTGGTAGAAGAAAATACAAGGAAATAAACATACGTTTTCTGTTTTTTGTTGTTGCTGCATCATCTTTCAAATGACCAAGAACAGCCAAACGTTCAGATAGGATGCTGGGGATGATTTGAATGTAGAACATAAGATGGCAACAATAGCTGAGCAAAGTTTTAGACAGATAACTTCAAAAATGAGTAAGCTACATGACATTGAGCATGAAGTCACCCAGGTGTCCCACACAAATGTACCCAAATGTACCCAAATGTACCCAAGTGGCCAAATTGGTACAGTGATACATTTTGAAGGAAAGAACTATATACAAAATACATAAATGCCATTCTAACACTCCCCCCCCCCAAAAAAAAATAAAAAAAATAACATGGGGAACTATTTACACATTTTCTATTTACAATATTGTGAAGACCCTCAGTCCGCTACACAATATTGTGCTGCTGGTGCCATGGCCCATAGCAGTCTCTTTCTGCTGTAAAGCAGAGGCTTACTGAGCAGGTGGTGCAGGTGATGGCGCATTTCCTGTGACAAAGGGCACAACGACGTCTCCCCACTGTGGCCTTTTTGCGCTGAGGCACATTCATGCCTGCAGAGATGTATCTGGGCAGGTGAACACCACTGGTTGAAGGAGCAGTAGGGACAGAGGTAGAGAGGACAGAAGGTGCTGCAGTGGACTTGCTGTAGCTAGCAAGCTCCTGGATGAGCAGCTCTCTGAAGGCAAGCTGTGAGATGGGGGGCTGTCCACAGCTCTTGGCCATTTCCTTCTGGAGGATGAAGGAATTGACCACAGCAATGTCAATGAAATGATAGAAAAATGTTTTGTACCATTTCATGGTCTTGTGGAGCACATTATAGTATCCTATCAGTGCATCTGACAGGTCCACACCTCCCATGCCCTTGTAGTCCTTCACAGCAGCTGGAATGGGGACATTTTTTGTGGTCCATGCCCCGCGACCGTCCTTCACACGCCTGACGACGTGATCGCCACTGAAGGACTTGTGGATACTGGAGCACATGACCACCTCTCTGGTATCCATCCACTTCACAAAGAGCAGGCCATCTTCATGAATCCATCGCATGGTACCCCGCTCAGCCTGCTTAGGCATGTCGTTCTCCTTTGTTTTCGGAAAGCCCACCCTGTTGGTCCGAATGGTGCCACAAGCCCACACATCCCGCTTCCTCAGGTCTGTGAACAGGGTAGGGCTTGTGTAGAAGTTGTCTACAAACAGTTTGTAGCCCTTCCCCAGCAGTTGAAAATCTAATAGCTCCATAACAGAATCATAACTCAGTCCATTACCGGTAGCAAAACTGTTTTTCCCCTCATAAACAAAAAAATTACAAGTGTAGGCACACACAGAATCAGCCAAAACAAACCGTTTGTAACGCCACTTAGTTGGTTTGTTCCACATGTATTGTTTGAGGCTGATTCTGGCCTTTGAGGCTACCATCCTCTCGTCGATGGACAGGTTCTGGGCAGGCTTAAAATAGGTCTTGCAGGCCTCAACGATGTTGGGGTAGAGGTTTGATCTTGCAGAGCCTATCAAACCTTGGTGTGCCTCTCTTCTTGTCATTCTCCCCATCAACTTCTGGGTCACTGATGTGAAGCGCCCGTGAGATAGTCTGAAACCTTTTGCAAGACATGACAGTCATGGGGAAAGGCAGTTGATAGAGAGCTGACGTTTTCCAGTAGTCCCTCAGAGTTTTCAACTTCACCAGGCCCATGTAAATGACCATTGAAAAGTAGCAGAAAAGGTCTGACATGGAAATGGGCTTCCATGCCTCTTTCTTTCCTGCCTGCTTCTTAGCCCCGTACTTATTGGTGTTCGACACCAGGGAATCAACAACTGACGAGGTGAAAAACAGTTGGAAAAGTTGAAGGGGGCTGTACTTTGCGGTCATGTCAAGTTGAGGGCCTGGCTGCCTTTTGGGTCTGAAAACGGGTGGAATTGGTTCCACATCGTCTTCTAACACAGAGTGCCAACGACCCTCTGGTCCTCTGTCTGCAGGTTTCCCTTTTCCCCACCTCCGCTTCTTTGTCACTGACTTCACAACACTAGATGGCCGGGTAGGTGTGGAGCCGGAGACAGCAGGGGTCCAGCTGGATGAACCAGCTTCAGAGGGGGATGGACACCTAGCCACTCGTGGCTCATAATCAGAATCACTGCCACTGTGAATGAAAGACAAAACTCAGTAAGAATACTTTCACGTATGAGCCCTGTATCAACACGTAAAATAAACAGATGTGTATTATATAGAGTACAGGGAACATTATGGTGAAGTTCTGTTCCATTCCACGTTCATCTAAATTCAATTTAAAATATATATATATAAACACAGTGCAGCCAATGTGTACTTTACACATTTCATTACTGATGGTATTTTTATATATTGCAAATAAAATAAGAAAATCTCCCAAAAAATCTCAAATGAATAATATTTGATATTATTAATTTCAAACAATGACATTAGCATTAGCACTTACTTATCCAGCATGGCATCCTCTCCATGCAGAAACATGTCTTCCGCCTGGGAGTCAAAACTAGCTTCGCTGAAAGATTCATCTTCCTCTAGCAACTCGGTCTCACTTTCTCTATCAATTTCATCTATAATTTGGGTTAAATCTGTATACCTAGACTTTGTTTTAGATTTTCCTGATTTATTAGCCATCATTTCAATATATAAACTTGCTGAAAATGCTATCGATTATGTACTGCTATGTGTAACACTCGTGGCTCCGTCAAGTAGGATTTGCAATGGCGAATTAACCTCTTTTACGCCAGAGTTTACGACAAAGGCTGGTCTTCAAACGTATAACCATTACACATTGTCATTTACCTTAGCTCATTGGCTATCTTCCAAGCTAGATTTCAAGATGATCAGTGGTCATTGGGCCAAAACACAGTCAATCAACAATAGACCGGTCCTACCATTGGTGCGCATTGAAGTCATTGATTGCTGTCTTCAAATGGGTTTGTTTCGGTCAATACGTCCCGGGAAAAGAACCATCAAGTTCAGTTGTGTTAGTAACAATCAGAGGATTGCAATAAAGCCAACCATGACTAGATAAACCTTTGTTTTGTGTGTGTAATTACCATGAATGTTTCGTCCAAAGTTGAACGAGACGGAAATCACGATGCAAGCAGTTTACAAATGTTTCGTGTTAGGCTATAAAAATGGATTTGATCAAACAAAACGGACATTCACTAAGTAGTTAGGACACTTGGTATTGCCACCAGAGGAAGATCTTCAAAGGTAATTGATTATTTTATTGCCATTTCTGACTTTAGTGCTTGGTTGGAATGCTAGTAATGCTTGTGTGCGGGAGGCTGTCCTCAGATTATTATAATGTATGCTTTCGCCACAAAGCCTTTTTGAAATCTGACACACTGGCTGGATTAACAAGATGTTAAGCTTTTAAAAGATGTAAGATACATGTATTTACATAAATGTTTAATATTACGAATGGTGTATTTAGAATTTTAAAGCTATGCATTTTCACCGGATGTTAGCCAAGTGGGACGAAATCGTCCCACCTGCCCAAGAGAAATTTGTGGAGTGGTTGAAAAACGAGTTTTAATGACTCCAACCTAAGTGTATGTAAACTTCCAACTTCAACTGTGTACACCTGTTCTGAAAGGTCCCAGAGTCTGAAACACCACTAAGCAAGGATCACCACCAAGCAAGCAATGCTATGAAGACCAAAGAGCTCTCCAAACAGGTCAGGGACAAAGTTGTGGAAAAGTACAGATCAGGGTTGGGTTATAAAAAAATATCTGAAACTTTGAACATTCCACAGAGCACCATTAAATCCATTATTAAGAAATGGAAAGAATATGGCACCACAACAAACCTGCCAAGAGAGGGACCACCAAAATTCATGGACCATGCAAGGAGGGCATTAATCAGAGGCAACAAAGAGACCAAAGATAAGCCTGAAGGAGCTGCACAGCTCCACAGTGGAGATTGGAGTAACATCAATAGAACCACTTTAAGCCATACGCTCCACAGAGCTGGGCTTTACGGAAGAGTGGCCAGATAAAAGCCATTCCTGAAAAAAAATAAGCAAACACATTTGGTGTTCGCCAAAAGGCATGTGGGAGACTCCCCAAACATATGAAGAAGGTACTCTGGTCAGATGAGACTAAAATGTAGCTTTTTGGCCATCAAGGAAAACGCTATGTCTGGCGCAAACCCAACACCTCTCATCACCCCAAGAATACCATCCCCACAGTGAAACATGGTGGTGGCAGCATCATGCTGTGAGGGATGTTTTTAAATCAGCAGGGACTGGGAAACTGGTCAGAACTGATAGAATAATGGATGGCGCAAAATACAGGGAAATTCTTGAGGGAAACCTGTTTCAGTCTTCCAGAGATTTGAGACTGGGATGGAGGTTCACCTTCCAGAAGGACAATGACCCTAAGCATACCACTAAAGCAACACTCGAGTGGTTTAAGGGGAAACATTTAAAATGTTTTGGAATGACCTAGTCAAAGCCCAGACCTCAATCCAATTGAGAATCTGTGGTATGACTTAAAGATTGCTGTACACCAGTGGAACCCATCCAACTTGAAGGAGCTGGAGCAGTTTTGCCTTGAAGAATGGGCAAAAATCCCAGTGGCTAGATGTGCCAAGCTGATAGAGACATACCCCAAGAGACTTGCAGCCGTCATATCGGCAAAAGGTGGTTGTACAAAGTATTGACTTTGGGGGGGGGGGGGGGGGGGGGTGAATAGTTATGCACGCTCAAGTTCAGTTTTTTTGTCTCATTTCTTGCTTGTTTCACAATAAAAAATATTTTACATCTTCAAAGTGGTAGGCATGTTGTGTAAATCAAATGATACAAACCCCCCAAAATCTATTTTAATTCCAGGTTGTAAGGCAACAAAAATAGGAAACATGCCAAGAGGGTGATTACTTTCGCAAGCCACTGTATTTATTTGAATTGACTGATTTCCTTTCATGAACTGTAACTCAGTAAAATTTTTGCATGTTGCATTTATATTTTTGTATAGCTAATAGTAGACACCAGAATTCACAGCTATCTAGAGACTTGGGATCCCATGGGCACATAAGCCAACTGGTTAGACATGATTAAACCACAGGCAACAATAACTGGCGACTATGGGGGTTTTTTTTCAGAAAAATATTTTAGGAGGATAGCGAATTACTTAAATGTAGCTAACTAGATCACTGGCCAGGCAGTAGCCACTAACTGTGGACACAAGCACAAGCATTTCGCTACACTCGCATTAACATCTGCTAACCATGTGTATGTGACCAATAAAATTTGATTTTATCTACAACCTATTCTTTGGTTAACTTGCTCATACTAAGCTGCACATACCAGTCCGCTTGTGGAAAGGTGAAAATAATTATTGGTTTTATTCTTATCGGACAGTGAAACTAGATTGGTAGCTAGCTGGTGAGGCTTTCATTTATTTCACAACTAATTTGGTGATCACAATGAAGCTGGGTTTCCCAGGTTGCTTGGTCGGTGCTAACTGCTCATGCCGGTGGCAAGAGCTAGCTAAACAGACGCCTTCGTAGAACATCTGTGTGATGTAACGCACTCGAAGGCTCAACCAATCACCTGACAGGTTATATGTCGAGACTCATAAATATTCATGAAATTGCACCCAGCCTTCCTATGGAAGGAAATTTTGCATACTGTAACACCAAATAGCCAAAGAAACATCCATTAGGTAGGGCATTGTGACAACTGATACATCAAAATGATTCGATCTTTGCTTAGCTTTCACAAAGTTCTATCAGCTGCATACTGACTGACTCTTCCGCAAAAATCCACAAGAGCAAAGCCTGACAGGTCATCTTAAAACAGCTGATTTGTTGCTTTTACAAAACAAACTGAAAGGTTTCTGCTGCCAACACAGAGAACACCGACTGCATCATGGGTGAAGCTGGAAAATAAGGCACTGGTTGTATGTGACCTTTGCTTGACAGTTTTGCTGATGTGCCTGCTGAGGCTGGCATGTATAAATGAATCTCAATTTCCTTTATTAATTGCATGTGTCACTATAAATTTGTTTCTAAGTGGACCTGTCCTGGCATTTAAGCTTGCTGCAGTACATTGAGAAGTCCCTCACATTCTCAATCGCACGGCATCATACACTTTTCAAAATGAGATCACCAGTCTTTACCTTTAATAGCTGCAAACAAATGCCAATCTTTAGACATCCAGTTGGAATTACACAACTAATGTCACTTTTACATACAGACTTTGCAAAGCCTTCACTTTTTAAACAATACATAGCAATGAAGAATGGGGAGTAAATTAACCCTGTCTGAGGATTTTGTGCCCATCTGGGTTCAATGATACCTAATCAACAGTCTTAGCATCCGTGTAATTTTAACAGACAGCATGCCTCCCATTCCCTTCCCTATTGTTTGAAAAACAAACATAAACCAGATCTCAGAATAGCTTCCCATGTGACAGCCACCGGCGTAGGGTAGAGTGAGGTAAATTGAGCCGTAAACATTTTTAAAACATTTGACCAAATAGTTCAGAAGAGGTCATCATTTCATGGAAACTGTTAAGGAAGAAACCACATGGAAAGTGGTAAGCAAGTTAGGTCAACATTTTCACCAAGTCAAATAAATGTATTGTGTTTGAGATTTCATGATGCTTTTATCTAAACCAAAGTAGATCATTTTAAGATTGTTCTATACATAATTTGAAGTTTCTATAAGCTTCAATATGAGGTCTTAAACCTAGCAAGAAAGTGCATCCTTACAGCTGTGTGGGATAATAGTCCAAAGGTTTGCCTTTGGGTAAGTTGAGCCAATAACCATGGGGTAAGTTGAGCTAATGGTTGGGTAAATGGCAAGTTCAGGAAATTGAAGGTGTTTTCTTCCCAGGCGTAATGCAAGGCATTATCCCTGGGATATGAGTTAACAACAGGGCCTGGTCTATGTTAAAAGTGTTTGTTATATGTTAAGCCTGTGGTAAAAGATTCTTAATTATTAAAAGACAAAAAAGCTATTTAGATTGTGTTGAATTGTGTTTGGAAAATAAAGATATTTTAATAAAGGTAGTGCTAATATTGAATGCAGTACAGAAATCTGTAGGTGACTTAATTTACCCTGCCCCATGTCTCAACTTTCCCAATAGCCAGAGTAAGTTGTGTGGCAAGAGACCACTTTTTTTGGACAAGCTACACTATATGTACAAAAGTATGTGAACACCACTTAAAATTTGTGGATTCGGCTTTTCAGGCACACCCGTTATTGACAGGTGGAAAAATCGAGCACACAGCCATGCGATCTCCATAGACAAACATTGGCAGTAGAATAGCCTTACTGAAGAGCTCAGTGACTTTCAACTTGGCACAGTCATAGGATGCCACCTTTCCAACAAGCCAGTTTGTCAAATGTATGCCCTGTTAGAGCTGCCCATGTCAACTGTAAGTGCTGTAATTATGAAGTGGAAACGTCTAGGAGCAACCACGGCTCAGCCGCGAAGTGGTAGCCCACACAGGCTCACAGAACAGGACCGCCGAGTGCTGAAACCGAGTTCCAAAGTGCCTCTGGAAGCAACGTCAACACAATAGCTGTTTATCGGGAGGTTCATGAAATGGGTTTACATGGCCGAGCAGCCTCAGACAAGCCTAAGATCACCATGGGCAATGCAGTGGAAACGTGTTCTCTGGAGTGATGAATCACGCTTAACCATCTGGCAGTTCAACAGACGAATCTGGGTTAGGCGGATTCCAGGAGAACGTTAACTGCCCCAATGCATAGTGCCAACTGTAAAGTTTGGTGGAGGAGGAATAATGATCTGGAGCTGTTTTTCATGGTTTGGCTAGGCCCCTTAGTTCCAGTGAAGGGAAATCTTAATGATACAGCATACAATGACATTCTAGACTATTCTGTGTTTCCAACTTTGTGGCAACAGTTTGGGGAAGGCCCTTTCATGTTTCAGCATGACAATGCCCCTGTGCACAAAGCGAGGCCCATACAGAAATGGTTTGTCGAGATCGGTGTGGAAGAACTTGACTGGCCTGCACAGATCCCAGACCTCATCCCCATCGAACACATTTGGGAGGATTTGAAACGCAGACTGCAAGCTAGGCCTAATCGCCCAATGTCAGTGCCCGACCTTACTAATGCTCTTGTGGCTGAATGGAAGCATGTCCCCGCAGCAATGTTCCAACATCTAGCAGAAAGCCTTCCCAGAAGAATGGAGGCTGTTATAGCAGCAAAAGAGGGACCAACTCCATATTAATGCCTATGATTTTGAAATGAGATGTTTGACGAGCAGATGTCCACATACACTACATGACTAAAAAGTATGTTTTCAAAACTGTACTGTTTCATGAATTCTGATTATTTCCAGGAATACACAACATCCTGTAATATATGTAGATATCTTTGTTAGAAAGTATACTATATTTCCCTTGACTGAGTGATGCTGAATGTAAAAAAAAACGACTTACTCCACTCTCCTCTACATATATTCTGGCTGTCAGAGTCTGAATGCCAAAAAGAGAAGGGGAATAACTTTATCTGAAATATGATGACATCTGTCTCTCAGGCAGCAGAATCCTCATTACAGGCAGTTTCTTTGACTGGTTGTTCAGACATCAGCTGTCTCAGTTCATCAGCCATGCCAAGACAGAGGCAAAATAGGAAAAACAGCTGCCAGAAGAATGCTCAGTAGCACCGGAGCTGCAGACAGGCAAACACTGAAACAATGTTATTTAAGAAATTCTCCAAAGGCTGGCTGATTATGTAATAAGATATTGTTTAAACTTATGATTGTGAGGCCTCTTATACTATTGGGAAATAATAGCAATAAAATAAATACAAATACAATACAAAATACAATCTGCAACATTAAAGCTGATCTAACCCCACGTTTATTTTTACTAAATAAAAGAAGCATACAATGACCAGAATCTTTACATACAATGACCAGAATAAATCCCAACCTTAAGGACAGTAGTGAGACCTGAGGACCACCAAACGGCCCACCATAGGCCTTTAATATACGCTGTAAATAGCAACAACAATTAATGAAACATATGACCTGCCAAGTGCAAGTGGGTATGTAGAGGGCTGTGGGAGAGGTAGCGTTTATTTAAGAGGTGCTGTGAAAAGGTACAAAACCCTAGCAGGTAAAAGGGACCTAGCAGTCTGCCGTGTCCTCCTGTCTGACCCTCTGTGCCTTTATCTTTGGGCCAATTTTGATAAAGCCCTCATTCCTGCAGGGCTTTACTATCCTTCCATCCCATCGGCATGGAGGCGCTCCACACACCTGCTCCCACTCCCAACGCTTCCTAGTGATCCCACAGCCACATTCGGAAGAGCGCGGAAACTGAAAAGCTGAGGCTTTGCTCGGACCGCGGTCGTTAAAGTCAGTGGTCAGACGGAAAGCTGTTGCTAAAGGGTGGTCATAATCCTCCTAAATCCTTGGAAGCTTGTATACCTGACCCGATGGCACTGAAAATAAATTAGTTCCCTGCTCTGTACAGATTTATTTTGGGAGGTTCCAACTCTGCCATGAGCTGCTCTCTAAGACTCTCTCTACTTTTCAGGCTTTTTCTTATCACCTCCAAAAAGGAGTCCTGCAGACACAGAGGAATCATCACAAATAACAAGGATGTCCTTGATCCCTGCCTGACCTCCCTCTGGAGGCTGGCCGTCTGTCTGACACATTCTGTCCCTCTGTGTTCTAGCCGTGAGACTGTCCGCCTGCCCAGCTCATGGGTACAGACATCACCTTATCCCAGTCCTCCAAGCGTCTGACACAAGACTGACATGTCAGAGGTTCCATCTAAAAGGCACCCTATTTGCTATATAGTGCACTACCTTTGACCATCACTGGTTAAAAGGAGTGCACTATATAAGGAATAGGTTACCATTTATGGCGCATCCTATGTGTATCTGAGAAACCTCCATAAATGTCACTGTGATAGTTCCAAATGGAGCATTCTCATGAAATGAAAAGCCAGTCTCTTTCAGTGTGTATATATTCATGCAATTCTTGGAAATAGACAAGTCAACAAATGTGTGATAAATTACTCTTTATCAGAGGCTCCGGAAATGTAATCTTAATCTCATCTCATGACTCAATTCTAGAACATTATTTTAGGCGATGTAATCTACGAGGCCTGAAATAACCGCACATTACATTTCCAATGAAAACAAAGCATGGATTCTGAACCAGTATTCACCATCGAAGGTAATGAGTAATTTGTTTCAGTTATCGTCAAACACATAGTCTAAATAACCTCACAGACAAATATGTGGACCTGCATGGCTCTGAATGAAATGGCTGTTTACTGAGATGGGTCTCAGGGGAGAATTTTTTTAAGCTAATCTACAACTCCTGACACTGTCCATGAGTCTGAAATCACTTTAAATATGATTGATTCTCTATGAAATCAGATATAGGTACTCTGAACTAATTGGAGGAAATAAGAAAGAAAATAATCAAAAGTATTTCACAAAGACCAGTGCACCACGCAGAGATATTCAACAGGCGCATGTTTCCTACATGTGGCTGATAATGGTGAAACCCAGACTGTTGGAATCAGGGCACTGATTAATGTGGTTTACTAAACATAGTAACAAAGAACACACTTTCTAGTCTACGTTCTTTAATATCTTCCGTTGTATTAAATGTCAATAAATCATTAACATTCTGTGAGCAAAAAACAGTGAGCTAGATCTTTTTTCTATTACCCTGTAAACATGCCTCCATGGCTAGGACTAACTCAAAAGCCAAGCATCATTTCAATCAAAACCTATTTAACCTATTATTAAGGACCTTTTTGTTTTATTTTTACTTGTGCTGCAAGACTGTGCTTATGTCGTTTCGATTAACGTAGTCAAAAACACAACTTATTGAGTGGATCATTGAGAAACAACAGTAGGCCTATAAAACGTCAAACATGCTTCAAAGGAAACGGAATCTGTATTAGATAGAACATCTCGGGCACCGCCCGCCTGTGGGGAAAACAACCTGTGGTTACCTAGGTTACCCCACTGGCTCACAGAAAATACTTGGCCTTTTTCAAACGCAATTTTACTTTTGCCTGCTTGTTTTAGTCAATTGCAAAACTACATTTAACCAAAGTACAACATGTCTAAATATTACTTTCAACATTGCCTGCTCCACAGTGTTCTCACTACTTCGAAAAATACGTAATATTGTAGGGCTTCCCTCATGCCCCTTTTCATGACGGTGCTAGCATCAACATGAGTGAGCGCTATATTCTTACACGGAACCCACACCGGCTGCGCGCGTGCGCCATCGTGTATACATGTATTTTGTCCCCCTACACCAAACGCGATCACGACACGCAGGTTAACATATCAAAAAAAACTCTGAACCAATGACATTAATTTGGGGACAGGTCGAAAAGCATTAAACATGTATGGCAATTTAGCTAGCTAATTTGCCCTATTTAGCTAGCTTGCTGTTGCTAGCTAATTTGTCCTGGGATATAAACATTGAGTTGTTATTTTACATGAAATCCACAAGGTCTTCTACTCCGACAATTAATCCACACATAAAACGGCCAAACGAATCGTTTCTAGTCATCTCTCCTCCTTCCAGGCTTTTTCATCTTTGTACTTATATGGTGATTGTCATCTACACTTTTACCACGACAACCGGCAAGACATTGTCTTTCAATCACCCACGTGGGTATAACCAATGAGGAGATGACACGTAGGGACCTGCTTCTATAAACCAATGAGGAGATGGGAGAGGCAGGACTTTCGGCTCGATCTGCGTCAAATAGAAAGGAGTTCTATTTTAGCCCTTGGCATCGCAGACGCTCGTTGGCGCAATAATTGAATAACATGGATTTCTAAATTTATTTTGCTACGCTCGCGCACGCGACGTGTCCGGTCTGGTCAGCATGTTAGAAAAAAAGGTGCTACAACCTAAAAGTGTTCTCCGTCTGTCCTCATAGGAGAACCCTTTGAAGGGTTCCCCAGAGGGTTGTGGAACCCAAAAGGGTTATCCTATGGGGACAGACAAAGAACCCTTTTGGAACCCTTTTTTCCATGCAGCTATAGCTACCAACCGGAACATTAAGCTAGCCAAGAGCAACAACACAAATAAACAGACTATAGAGCTACAAGTAGTGAGTGGCGTTACAAACTGACTATACTAAACAAGTTAAATGCCTTACCTGTGATTATATGTTTTCCACACACATAGCTACGCTTAGCCTACTTGGACACCGGGTCCCTACATTTCCCACTCTACCACGCTGAATAGTTTGAAGCCACAGTGCTCTGTGACCAACAGATGCATATCTGTATTCCCAGTCATGTGAAATCCATAGATTAAGGCCTAATGAAAATACACTGCTCAAAAAAATAAAGGGAACACTTAAACAACACATCCTAGATCTGAATGAAAGAAATAATCTTATTAAATACTTTTTTCTTTACATAGTTGAATGTGCTGACAACACAATCACTCAAAAATAATCAATGGAAATCCAATTTATCAACCCATGGAGGTCTGGATTTGGAGTCACACTCAAAATTGAAAGTGGAAAACCACACTACAGGCTGATCCAACTTTGATGTAATGTCCTTAAAACAAGTCAAAATGAGGCTCAGTAGTGTGTGTGGCCTCCATGTGCCTGTATGACCTCCCTACAACGCCTGGGCATGCTCCTGATGAGGTGGCGGATGGTCTCCTGAGGGATCTCCTCCCAGACCTGGACTAAAGCATCCGCCAACTCCTGGACAGTCTGTGGTGCAACGTGGCGTTGGTGGATGGAGCGAGACATGATGTCCCAGATGTGCTCAATTGGATTCAGGTCTGGGGAACGGGCGGGCCAGTCCATAGCATCAATGCCTTCCTCTTGCAGGAACTGCTGACACACTCCAGCCACATGAGGTCTAGCATTGTCTTGCATTAGGAGGAACCCAGGGCCAACCGCACCAGCATATGGTCTCACAAGGGGTCTGAGGATCTCATCTCGGTACCTAATGGCAGTCAGGCTACCTCTGGCGAGCACATGGAGGGCTGTGCGGCCCCCCAAAGAAATGCCACCCCACACCATGACTGACCCACCGCCAAACCGGTCATGCTGGAGGATGTTGCAGGCAGCAGAACGTTCTCCACGGCGTCTCCAGACTCTGTCACGTCTGTCACATGTGCTCAGTGTGAACCTGCTTTCATCTGTGAAGAGCACAGGGCGCCAGTGGCGAATTTGCCAATCTTGGTGTTCTCTGGCAAATGCCAAACGTCCTGCACGGTGTTGGGCTGTAAGCACAACCCCCACCTGTGGACGTCGGGCCCTCATACCACCCTCATGGAGTCTGTTTCTGACCGTTTGAGCAGACACATGCACATTTGTGGCCTGCTGGAGGTCATTTTGCAGGGCTCTGGCAGTGCTCCTCCTTGCACAAAGGCGGAGGTAGCGGTCCTGCTGCTGGGTTGTTGCCCTCCTATGGCCTCCTCCACGTCTCCTGATGTACTGGCCTGTCTCCTGGTAGCGCCTCCATGCTCTGGACACTACGCTGACAGACACAGCAAACCTTCTTGCCACAGCTCGCATTGATGTGCCATCCAGGATGAGCTGCACTACCTGAGCCACTTGTGTGGGTTGTAGACTCCGTCTCATGCTACCACTAGAGCGAAAGCACCGCCAGCATTCAAAAGTGACCAAAACATCAGCCAGGAAGCATAGGAACTGAGAAGTGCTCTGTGGTCACCATCTGCACAACCACTCCTTTATTGGGGGTGTCTTGCTAATTGCCTATAATTTCCACCTGTTGTCTATTCCATTTGCACAACAGCATGTGAAATTGATTGTCAATCAGTGTTGCTTCCTAAGTGGACAGTTTGATTTCACAGAAGTGTGATTGACTTGGAGTTACATTGTGTTGTTTAAGTGTTCCCTTTATTTTTTTGAGCAGTGTATTTCAAGTGACTGATTTTTTTTATGTGAACTGCAACTCAGTAATACCTTTGAAAATCTGTTGAATTTATATTTTTCTTCAGTATAGAAAGAAACAAACCTGTCTATATAAGGTCCCACAGTTGACAGTGCATGTCAAAGCAGAAACTATAACATGAAGTCCAAGGAACTGTCTGTAGATCTCTGAGATAGAATTGTGATGAGGCATGTATGTGGGGAGGGTTATAAAACAGAACCTGCCAGAAGGACAACAGTCTCCACAGCACTTCACCAATCTGGGCTTTATGGGAGAGTGGCCAAACGGAAAAGGCAAATGACAGCACGCATGGAGTTTAAAAAAAAGGCACGTGAAAGACTCAGACCATAAGGCAAAAGATTCTGTGGTCTGATGAGACAAAACATTTATTATTTGGCCTGAATGCAAAGCACAACGTGTAGAGAAAACCACACACAGCTCATCACCCGTCTAACACCATTCCTACCGTGAAGCATGGTGGTGACAGCATTATGCTATGGGGATGCTTTTCAGAGGCAGGAACTGGGCGACTGGGTAAGGGTAGAGGGAGCAATGAATGGAGCCAAACACAGGCAAATCCTTGATGAGAACCTGCTTCAGAGTGCAAATGAACTTAGACTGGGGTGTAGATTTACATTCCGACCAGACAATGACCCCAAGGATACAGCCAAAGCAATGCTGGAATAGCTTCAGAACAAGAATGTGAAAGTCCTTGAGTAGCCCAGACTTGAATCCCATTGAATTTCTGTGAAAAGACTTGAAGATTGCTGTTCACCGACCCTCCCCATCTAACTTAACAGAGCTTGAGAAAATCTGCAGGGAAGAAGATCCCCAAATCCAGCTGTGCAAAGCTGATACAGACATACCCAAGACGACTCAAAGCTGTAATCACTGTAAAGTATTGACTCAGGGGTGTGAATACTTATGTAAATGAGATCTGTATTTCATATTGATTAAATTTGCAAACATTTCTAAAAACATGTTTTCACTTTGCCATTATGGGGTATTGTGTGTAGATGGGTGAGAAAAAAATAAAATGTAATCAATTTTGAATTGGCTGTAAGACAAGAAAATGTGGAATAAGTCAAGGGGTATGAATACTTTCTGAAGGCACTGTATGTTGTAGCTCATTTTGAAAGATGCATTATGTCATATGTTTGTCTAGTCAGCATGTGTTACAATTATGATACATTACAAGCTCCAAAATAAATCTACAAAAATGCCCATTATGACAATAACCGTGGCCATTTGCGTGACAATTAATCGCTACCGGAAATTCCATAATCATCACAGACCATCTCCAAAAAGTGAGTCACTGTTTGCGTCGAAATTATAAAAGGTCACTCGCTCACCTCAGTTCTTTAAGCCTGAGAGGAGAAATTACAACAAAGGGACAATGGATGGAGGCCTTATCAATGGGATCGGAGAGGTGGCGGCATGACGTGGTGCAGAGCGGAGAGAAGAGGGGCTGCTGCTGTGCTGGCCCCTCAGCCCACACGCACAGCACCACCACTTATCAAGCGTGATGTATCTGAGCTTGCACGAAACAATCGGGAAAGGTCATTCTCAGCTGGTCCCCGTGTGCAACAGTCAATCTGTGAGGAGGAAACAGCAGCCACCAGCTGCGTAGGGGGAGATCAGCTTTGTCACCTGTCGCCCAGGAGGGCCTACCAGTCTGATTCAAATCAGCTCGCTGAACTAGAATGGAGGGCAGGAATTTTAAATAACATGGTCTATGAAGCAGGCTTCAAATAAAACCCTGAAGTTACCTATCAGTATGGACCATATTATTCCCTGGGCCAATCTTTAATCTAACAGTTCCACCCATTGATCTAGACTAGAGCTTTAGAGCTTCTCATTCAGGAGGGCCTCTTTGAGTCACAGGGGCTACTATATTCTAGTGGGTGTTCAGCCACCGCAAACTGCAAGCAGAGTACCTCAGACTAATAATAATTAGGCTGCAGGATTATTTTTCAGTAGATTTTTTGTTACTGTGTCACATAAATTCAGTGTAAATGAATGGAGCGTTTAGATAAAGTTAAAATGATTTAGCAAAATGACTGCATCGTGGTCCCTGGTGCCTGCGCAGTTTACTTGTCGGGGTGCAGCCCTGGGAATTGCTCTACTTACATTATATAATTTGTGTGAATATTTGCAAAGAGTGGTCTTCTTTTCTCACCACTCTAATTAAACAATGTTAGTTATTATTTAGGACATATATATTCATAATGCCAACCTAGGAGAACTGGTGGTAACTAAAATCCATAAACATAAAACAAATGTTCATCAGCTGCAAGAGTGTTATGTCATCAATCTTGTGATTTATTGGATGAAACAGATTATTTCCAGTGTAAGAGAGTGCTGATCCTGGCATAACGATATTAATGAAGGCATTCTAATTGTATAAGATCTATTCATATACCCAAATGCCTGAAATATGCTGTCGTTTTTTTCACTGATTAGGCCTAGACCATAAAAGGAGTAGCACATCACTCTCAGCAGACCAAGGCCTCCTCTCTGAAGTACACCAGCATCCCCCTGTGGTGATAAAACCACAGCACACCAACTACAGGAGCTCCACAATTGCATATCGTAAGTCCGTGACCTTTTTGCTTGAGTTGAATTCATGCTCATGAATGCTATATGCCTAATTAACATCAAAGACAGTGAGCCAATAATGCTACAAAAGAGATAACAATTGGGCAGACCTTTCAAAAGGGCCAACTTCAACATGATTAAATACCTCATAAAATCTACAAATATGAACAAATTGACTACGATGGATGACTAAATGTGATAAGTTCATATAATTGGTCAATCATGATTATTCAACACTTTAAATGTATCTGGCTACAGAGGGTAAACAAACGTGCTAGATTCTGAAGAGCACAGATCCCCAGCCATCTGGCAATGTTGGTAGTCTCAGATAACACTAATGGAAGAGCATTTTAAACAACCTTTCAGTCAAGTGATTAAAAATGATTATTGCTGTGGGATTTGGATAGCACTTGGGGCCAGCACAGCAGCAGCCCCTCTTCTCTCCGCTCTGCACCTCACCACGTCATGCCGCCACCTCTCCGATCCCAGTTCAATATACAAAAAAATCATTTATGCTCATTAGTACAAGTTATGCTTGCCTTGTGGTTTACCAAGCTTGATGTGGGAACTCCTTTGAGTGCTCGTTGTAAACAGAGATCCATGTGTTACTGTTTCATCATGCACTGTGTTCCTAAAGACAGCCTAATTTCTCTTTTACGAAGCGTGGTAAGCTAGGATATTGGTTGTTAAAAGTTTAGCCCAATATTACTTCTTTGAAATATTGTTCTTATAGAGCAACACTGATTTACTTGTATGCGAAAAAGTATTCTCATGAGACACTTACCTGGACTGACATCAGCTGTATCCTTTTTTGGACTTGCATTTGGTCTGAGGGTCCTTCTGAAAGTGACATGGAGAACATCGGTAAATTGGCCCAATTACTAATAGATGTACAGTAGATATTAGACCAAAATAAGAATAGCAAGTGGAAAATCAGTGTCTTTCAAAGGAACTCCTATTGATGCTTCACCGATATTGAAATAAAAAGAGTGTATTTATTTATTTATTGAATGTATTGTAGGGACTCAACATTCAGCAGTTAATCTAGCCCTACAGAGCTTGCCATCACGTATACAGGTACAGCTGAAGACGGAAGTTTACATACACTTATGTTGGAGTCATTAAAACTCGTTTTCCAACCACTCCACAAATGTCAGGTTAACAAACTATAGTTTTGGCAAGTCGGTTAGGCCATCTACTTTCTGCATGGCACAAGTAATTTTTCAAACAATTGTTTATAGAGATTATTTCACTTATAATTCATTGTATCACAATTCCACTGGGTCAGAAGTTTACATACACTAACTTGACTGTGCCTTTAAACAGCTTGGAAAATTCCAGAAAATGATGTCATGGCTTTAGATGTTTCTGATAGGCTAATTGACATCATTTGAGTCAATTGGAGGTGTAACTATGGACGTATTTCAAGGCCTACCTTCAAACTCAGTGTCTCTTTGCTTGACATGGGAAAATCAAAAGAAATCAGCCAAGACCTTAGAAAAAAATTGTAGATCTCCACAAGTCTGGTTCATCCTTGGGAGCAATTTCCAAACGCCTGAATGTACCACATTCATCTGTACAAACAATAGTACGCAAGTATAAACACCATGGGACCACGCAGCCGTCATACCGCTCAAGAAGGAGACGCATTCTGTTTCCTAGAGATGAACGTACTTTGGTGCGAAAAGTGTGAATCAATCCCAGAACAACAGCAAAAGACCTTGTGAAGATGCTGGAGGAAATGGGTACAAAAGTATCTATATCCACAGTAAAACGAGTCCTATATCGACATAATCTGAAAGTCCGCTCAGCAAGGAAGAAGCCACTGCTCCAAAACCCCGATAAAAAAGACAGACTACGGTTTGCAACTGCACATGGGGACAAAGATCGTACTTTTTAGAGAAATGTCACTTTTGAATGCTGGCGGTGCTTTCACTCTAGTGGTAGCATGAGACGGAGTCTACAACCCACACAAGTGGCTCAGGTAGTGCAGCTCATCCTGGATGGCACATCAATGCGAGCTGTGGCAAGAAGGTTTGCTGTGATTGTCAGCGTAGTGTCCAGAGCATAGACGCGCTACCAGGAGACACGCCAGTACATCGGGAGACATGGAGGAGGCCGTAGGAGGGCAACAACCCAGCAGCAGGACCGCTACCTCCGCCTTTGTGCAAGGAGGAGCACTGCCAGAGCCCTGCAAAATGACCTCCAGCAGGCCACAAATGTACATGTGTCTGCTCAAACGGTCAGAAACAGACTCCATGAGGGTGGTATGAGGGCCCGACGTCCACAGGTGGGGGTTGTGCTTACAGCCCAACACCGTGCAGGACGTTTGGCATTTGCCAGAGAACACCAAGATTGGCAAATTCGCCACTGGCGCCCTGTGCTCTTCACAGATTAAAGCAGGTTCACACTGAGCACGTGACAGACGTGACAGAGTCTGGAGACGCCGTGGAGAACGTTCTGCTGCCTGCAACATCCTCCAGCATGACCGGTTTGGCGGTGGGTCAGTCATAGCGTGGGGTGGCATTTCTTTGGGGGGCCGCACAGCCCTCCATGTGCTCGCCAGAGGTAGCCTGACTGCCATTAGGTACCGAGATGAGATCCTCAGACCCCTTGTGAGACCATATGCTGGTGCGGTTGGCCCTGGGTTCCTCCTAATGCAAGACAATGCTAGACCTCATGTGGCTGGAGTGTGTCAGCAGTTCCTGCAAGAGGAAGGCATTGATGCTATGGACTGGCCCGCCCGTTCCGCAGACCTGAATCCAATTGAGCACATCTGGGACATCATGTCTCGCTCCATCCACCAACGCCACGTTGCACCACAGACTGTCCAGGAGTTGGCGGATGCTTTAGTCCAGGTCTGGGAGGAGATCCCTCAGGAGACCATCCGCCACCTCATCAGGAGCATGCCCAGGCGTTGTAGGGAGGTCATACAGGCACGTGGAGGCCACACACACTACTGAGCCTCATTTTGACTTGTTTTAAGGACATTACATCAAAGTTGGATCAGCCTATAGTGTGGTTTTCCACTTTAATTTTGAGTGACTCCAAATCCAGACCTCCATGGGTTGATAAATTGGATTTCCATTGATTATTTTTGAGTGATTGTGTTGTCAGCACATTCAACTATGTAAAGAAAAAAGTATTTAATAAGATTATTTCATTCATTCAGATCTAGGATGTGTTATTTTAGTGTTCCCTTTATTTTTTGAGCAGTGTATATACATACATATACACACATACATACATACATACATACATACATACATACATACATACATACATACATACATACATACATACATACATACATACATACATACATACATTACATACTAGAGGTCGACCGATTACGATTTTTCAACGCCAATACCGATTATTGGAGGACCAAAAAAGCCATTACCGATTAGATCGGCCAATTTTTTTAATTTGTAATAATGACAACTACAACAATACTGAATGTATTGGATATTATTATATATAATATTATAGATATAGATAATATTTGAGCAGCAGCAGCTGAAAAATGAGCTCCTACAAATATTGAAATTTACATGGTTTTTAGAGTGAAGTACATTGGAAAAAAGCAAAAGAAAACTGCAAGACTGAATAGGAGAAAAAACAAGCAACAAACAAAGAAGATAGGCTTTTGAAAAACAACTATTTTTCATAAAATTGTAGTTATCTTAGCTAGCTGAATTGTTTACCAGTTGCTAAGCAGTTGCTAGGGACTCTTTTGGAAGAAGCTAGCTAGCTAACGAAGAACAACAAAGAATATCTAGTTAACAGAAGAAAAGAAAGAGAAAATCAGGACAGAAGAAAAAGGATATCAAAGTGAAACAGTTCTCTAAAGACACAAGAGACAATAATACAATAAACAACACTTCTGTAGCTTGTCAACTATGTGTCTGTCTATCCCTGTTCTCTCCTCTCTGCACAGGCCATACAAACGCTTCACACCGCGTGGCTGCTGCCACTCTAACCTGGTGGTCCCAGCGCGCACGACCCACGTGGAGTTCCAGGTCTCCGGCAGCCTCTGGAACTGCCGGTCTGCAGCCAACAAGGCTAAGTTCATCTCAGCCTATGCTACCCTCCAGTCCCTAGACTTCCTGGCGCTGACGGAAACATGGATTACCACAGATAACACTGCTACTCCTACTGCTCTCTCTTCGTCTGCCCACGTGTTCTCGCATACCCCTAGAGCATCGAGCCAGCGGGGTGGTGGCACTGGAATCCTCATCTCTCCCAAGTGGACATTCTCTCTTTCTCCCCTGACCCATCTGTCTATCTCCTCATTTGAATTCCATGCTGTCACAGTTACCAGCCCTTTCAAGCTTAACATCCTTATCATTTATCGCCCTCCAGGTTCCCTTGGAGAGTTCATCAATGAGCTTGACGCCTTGATAAGTTCCTTTCCTGAGGATGGCTCACCTCTCACAGTTCTGGGTGACTTTAACCTCCCCATGTCTACCTTTGACTCATTCCTCTCTGCCTCCTTCTTTCCACTCCTCTCCTCTTTTGACCTCACCCTCTCACCTTCCCCCCCTACTCACAAGGCAGGCAATACGCTTGACCTCATCTTTACTAGATGCTGTTCTTCCACTAATCTCATTGCAACTCCCCTCCAAATCTCCGACCACTACCTTGTATCCTTTTCCCTCTTGCTCTCATCCAACACTTCTCACTCTGCCCCTACTCGGATGGTATTGCGCCGTCCCAACCTTCGCTCTCTCTCCCCCGCTACTCTCTCCTCTTCCATCCTATCATCTCTTCCCTCTGCTCAAACCTTCTCCAACCTATCTCCTGATTCTGCCTCCTCAACCCTCCTCTCCTCCCTTTCTGCATCCTTTGATTTTCTCTGTCCCCTATCCTCCAGGCCGGCTCGGTCCTCCCCTCCTGCTCCGTGGCTCGACGACTCACTACGAGCTCACAGAACAGGGCTCCGGGCAGCCGAGCGGAAATGGAGGAAAACTCGCCTCCCTGCGGACCTGGCATCCTTTCACTCCCTCCTCTCTACATTCTCCTCTTCTGTCTCTGCTGCTAAAGCCACTTTCTACCACTCTAAATTCCAAGCATCTGCCTCTAACCCTAGGAAGCTCTTTGCTACCTTCTCCTCCCTCCTGAATCCTCCTCCCCCTCCCCCCCCTCCTCCCTCTCTGCGGATGACTTCGTCAACCATTTTGAAAAGAAGGTTGACGATATCCGATCCTCGTTTGCTAAGTCAAACGACACCGCTGGTCCTGCTCACACTGCCCTATCCTGTGCTTTGACCTCTTTCTCCCCTCTCTCTCCAGATGAAATCTCGCGTCTTGTGACGGCCGGCCGCCCAACAACCTGCCCACTTGACCCTATCCCCTCCTCTCTTCTCCAGACCATTTCCGGAGACCTTCTCCCCTTCCTCACCTCGCTCATCAACTCATCCTTGACCGCTGGCTACGTCCCTTCCGTCTTCAAGAGAGCGAGAGTTGCACCCCTTCTGAAAAAACCTACACTCGATCCCTCCGATGTCAACAACTACAGACCAGTATCCCTTCTTTCTTTTCTCTCCAAAACTCTTGAACGTGCCGTCCTTGGCCAGCTCTCCTGCTATCTCTCTCAGAATGACCTTCTTGATCCTAATCAGTCAGGTTTCAAGACTGGGCATTCAACTGAGACTGCTCTTCTCTGTGTCACGGAGGCTCTCCGCACTGCTAAAGCTAACTCTCTCTCCTCTGCTCTCATCCTTCTAGACCTATCTGCTGCCTTTGATACTGTGAACCATCAGATCCTCCTCTCCACCCTCTCCGAGTTGGGCATCTCCGGCGCGGCCCACGCTTGGATTGCGTCCTACCTGACAGGTCGCTCCTACCAGGTGGCGTGGCGAGAATCTGTCTCCGCACCATGCGCTCTCACCACTGGTGTCCCCCAGGGCTCTGTTCTAGGCCCTCTCCTATTCTCGCTATACACCAAGTCACTTGGCTCTGTCATATCCTCACATGGTCTCTCCTATCATTGCTATGCAGACGACACACAATTAATCTTCTCCTTTCCCCCTTCTGATAAGCAGGCGGCGAATCGCATCTCTGCATGTCTGTCAGACATATCAGTGTGGATGACGGATCACCAGCTCAAGCTGAACCTCGGCAAGACGGAGCTGCTCTTCCTCCCGGGGAAGGACTGCCCGTTCCATGATCTCGCCATCACGGTTGACAACTCCCTTGTGTCCTCCTCCCAGAGTGCTAAGAACCTTGGCGTGATCCTGGACAACACCCTGTCGTTCTCCACTAACATCAAGGCGGTGACCCGATCCTGTAGGTTCATGCTCTACAACATTCGCAGAGTACGACCCTGCCTCACACAGGAAGCGGCGCAGGTCCTAATCCAGGCACTTGTCATCTCCCGTCTGGATTACTGCAACTCGCTGTTGGCTGGGCTCCCTGCCTGTGCCATTAAACCCCTACAACTCATCCAGAACGCCGCAGCCCGTCTGGTGTTCAACCTTCCCAAGTTCTCTCACGTCACCCCGCTCCTCCGCTCTCTCCACTGGCTTCCAGTTGAAGCTCGCATCCGCTACAAGACCATGGTGATTGCCTACGGAGCTGTGAAGGGAACGGCACCTCCATACCTTCAGGCTCTGATCAGGCCCTACACCCAAACAAGGGCACTGCGTTCATCCACCTCTGGCCTGCTGGCCCCCCTACCTCTGAGGAAGCACAGTTCCCGCTCAGTCCAGTCAAAACTGTTCGCTGCTCTGGCACCCCAATGGTGGAACAAGCTCCCTCACGACGCCAGGACAGCGGAGTCAATCACCACCTTCCGGAGACACCTGAAACCCCACCTCTTTAAGGAATACCTAGGATAGGATAAAGTAATCCTTCTAACCCCCCCCCCCCCCCCCCCCCTTAAAAGATTTAGATGCACTATTGTAAAGTGGTTGTTCCGCTGGATATCATAAGGTGAATGCACCAATTTGTAAGTCGCTCTGGATAAGAGCGTCTGCTAAATGACTTAAATGTAAATGTAAATGTAATGTAAATGAATGAACACTTATTTTAACTTAATATATTACATAAATAAAATAAATTTTGCCTCAAATAAATAATGAAACATGTTCAATTTGGTTTAAATAATGCAAAAACAAAGTGTTGGAGAAGGAAGTAAAAGTGCAATATGTGCCATGTAAAAAAGCTAACGTTTAAGTTCCTTGCTCAGAACATGAGAACATATGAAAGCTGGTGGTTCCTTTTAACATGAGTCTTCAATATTCCCAGGTAAGACATTTTAGGTTGTAGTTATTATAGGACTATATCTCTATACCATTAGTATTTAATATACCTTTGACTATTGGATGTTCTTATAGGCACTTTAGTATTGTCAGTGTAACAGTATAGCTTCCGTCCCTCTCCTCGTCCCTACCTGGGCTCGAACCAGGAACACATTGACAACAGCCACCCTCGAAGCATCGTTACCCATCGCTCCACAAAAGCCGCGTCCTTGCAGAGCAAGGGGAACAACTACTACAAGTCTCAGAGCGAGTGACATCACCGATTGAAACGCTATTAGTGTGCACCCCGCTAACTAGCTAGCCATTTCACATCGGTTACACCAGCCTGATCTCAGGAGTTTTAGGCTTGAAGTCATAAACAGCTCAATGCTTGAAGCATTGCGAAAAGCTGCTGGCAAATGCACGAAAGTGCTGTTTGAATGAATGCTTACGAGCCTGCTTCTGCCTACCATCGCTCAGTCAGACTGCTCTATCAAATATCAAATCATAGACTTAATAACATAATAACACACAGAAATACGAGCCTTTGGTCATTAATATGGTCGAATCCGGAAACTATCATTTCAAAAACAAAACGTTTATTCTTTCAGTGAAATACGGAACCGTTCCGTATTTTATCTAACGGGGGGCATCCCTAAGTCTAAATATTGCTGTTACATTGTACAACCTTCAATGTTATGTCATAATTATGTACAATTCTGGAAAATGTATTACGGTCTTTGTTAGGAATAAATGGACTTCACACAGTTCGCAATGAGCCAGGCAGCCCAAACTGCTGCATATACCCTGACTGTTCTCACGGAACAAGAGAAGTGACACAATTTCCCTAATTATAAGAAATTCATGTTAGCAGGCAATATTAACTAAATATGCAGGTTTAAAAATATATACTTGTGTATTGATTTTAAAGATAGGCATTGATGTTTATGGTTAGGTTTGGTGCAACGACAGTGCTAAATCATCACCCGTTTGGCGAAGTAGGCTGTGATTCGATGAGAAATTAACAGGCACCGCATCGATTATATGCAACGCAGGACACACTAGAAACTAGTAATATCATTAACCATGTGTAATTAACTAGTGATTATGTGAAGATTGTTTTTCTTAAGTTTAATGCTAGCTAGCAACTTACCTTGGCTTCTTGCTGCCCTCACGTAAGAGGTAGTCAGCCTGCCATGCAGGCTCCTCGTGGAGTGCAATGTAAGGCAGGTGGTTAGAGCGTTGGACTAGTAACTGGAAGGTTGCAAAAATGAATCCCTGAGCTGACAAGGTAAAAATCTGTCGTTCTGCCCCTGAACAAGGCAGTTAACCCACCGTTCCTAGGCCGTCATTGAAAATAAGAATGTGTTCTTAACTGACTTGCCTAGTTAAATTAAATAAAGGTGTAAAAAACAAAATTGCCATTTACAACATTAACAATGTCTACACTGTATTTCTGATCAATTTGATGTTATTTTAATGCACAAAATGTTTTGCTTTTCTTTCAAAAACAAGGACATTTCTAAGTGACGCCAAACTTCTGAACGGTAGGTTATATACAGTTGAAGTCGGAAGGTTACATACACCTTAACCAAGTAAATTTAAACTCAGTTTTTCACAATTCCTGACATTTAATCCTAGTAAAAAAATCCCTGTTTTAGGTGAGTTAGGATCACCACTTTATTTTAAGAATGTGAAATGTCAGAATAATAGAAGAGTGATTTATTTCAGCTTTTATTTCTTTCATCACATTCCCAGTGGGTCAGAAGTTTACATATACGAATTGAGTGTTTGGTAGCATTGCCTTTAAATTGTTTAACTTGGGTCAAACGTTTCAGATAGCCTTCCACACGCTTCCCACAATAAACTGGGTGAATTTTGGCCCATTCCTCCTGACAGAGCTGGTGTAACTGAGTCAGGTTTGTAGGCCTCGTTGCTTGCACACATTTTTTCAGTTCTGCCCACATATTTTCTATAGGATTGAGGTCAGGGCTTTGTGATGGCCACTCCAATATCTTGACGTTGTTGTTCTTAAGCCATTTTGCCACAACTTGAGGTATGCTTGGGGTCATTGTCCATTTGGAAGACCCATTTGTGACAAGCTTTAACTTCCTGTATGATGTCTTGAAGTAGCTTCAATATATCCACATAATTTTCCTGCCTCATGATTCCATCTATTTTGTGAAGTGCACCAGTCCTTCCTGCAGCAAAACACCCCCACAACATGATGCTGCCACCCCCGTGCTTCACGGTTGGGATGGTGTTCTTCGGCTTGCAAGCCTCCCCCCCTTTTCCCTCCAAACATAATGATGGTCATTATGGCAAAATAGTTATTTTTTTGTTTCATCAGACCAGAGGACATTTCTCCAAAAAGTACGATCCTTTTCCCCATTTGCAGTTGTAAACCGTAGTCTGGCTTTTTTATGGCGGTTTTGGAGCAGTGGCTTCGTCCTTGCTGAGGTCTTGGCTGATTCTTTTTTATTTTCCCATGAAAATAATATTATTTTCCCAAGCAAAGAGGCACTGAGTTTGAAGGTAGGCCTTGAAATACGTCCACAGTTACACCTCCAATTGGCACGAAATTATGTCAATTAGCCTATCAGAAACTTCTAAAGCCATGACAAAATTTTCTGGAATTTCCCAAGCTGGATAAAGGCACAATCAACTTAGTGTATTGTATGTAAACTTCTGACCCACTGGAATTGTGATACAGTGAATTATAAGTCAAATAATGTATCTGTAAACATTACTTGTGTCATGCACAAAGTAGATGTCCTAACCGACTTGCCAAATGTATAGTTTGTTAACAAGAAATTTGTGGAATGGTTGAAAAACGAGTTTTAATGACCCCAACCTAAGTGTATGTAAACTTCCGACTTCAACTGTGTGTGTGTGTATATATATATATATATATAAAAATCAGTCACTTGAAATACACTGCTCAAAAAAATAAAGGGAACACTTAAACAACACAATGTAACTCCAAGTCAATCACACTTCTGTGAAATCAAACTGTCCACTTAGGAAGCAACACTGATTGACAATCAATTTCACATGCTGTTGTGCAAATGGAATAGACAACAGGTGGAAATTATAGGCAATTAGCAAGACACCCCCAATAAAGGAGTGGTTCTGCAGGTGGGGACCACAGACCACTTCTCAGTTCCTATGCTTCCTGGCTGATGTTTTGGTCACTTTTGAATGCTGGCGGTGCTTTCACTCTAGTGGTAGCATGAGACGGAGTCTACAACCCACACAAGTGGCTCAGGTAGTGCAGCTCATCCAGGATGGCACATCAATGCGAGCTGTGGCAAGAAGGTTTGCTGTGTTTGTCAGCGTAGTGTCCAGAGCATGGAGGCGCTACCAGGAGACAGGCCAGTACATCAGGAGACGTGGAAGAGGCCGTAGGAGGACAACAACCCAGCAGCAGGACCGCTACCTCCGCCTTTGTGCAAGGAGGAGCAGGAGGAGCACTGCCAGAGCCCTGCAAAATGACCATGTGTCTGCTCAAATGGTCAGAAACAGACTCCATGAGGGTGGTATGAAGGCCCGACGTCCACAGGTGGGGGTTGTGCTTACAGCCCAACACCGTGCAGGAAGTTTGGCATTTGCCAGAGAACACCAAGATTGGCAAATTCGCCACTGGCGCCCTGTGCTCTTCACAGATTAAAGCAGGTTCACACTGAGCACGTGACAGACGTGACAGAGTCTGGAGACGCCGTGGAGAACGTTCTGCTGCCTGCAACATCCTCCAGCATGACCGGTTTGGCGGTGGGTCAGTCATAGCGTGGGGTGGCATTTCTTTGGGGGGCCGCACAGCCCTCCATGTGCTCGCCAGAGGTAGCCTGACTGCCATTAGGTACCGAGATGAGATCCTCAGACCCCTTGTGAGACCATATGCTGGTGCGGTTGGCCCTGGGTTCCTCCTAATGCAAGACAATGCTAAACCTCATGTGGCTGGAGTGTGTCAGCAGTTCCTGCAAGAGGAAGGCATTGATGCTATGGACTGGCCCGCCCGTTCCGCAGACCTGAATCCGGTTGAGCACATCTGGGGCATCATGTCTCGCTCCATCCACCAACGCCACGTTGCACCACAGACTGTCCAGGAGTTGGCGGATGCTTTAGTCCAGGTCTGGGAGGAGATCCCTCAGGAGACCATCCGCCACCTCATCAGGAGCATGCCCAGTTGTTGTAGGGAGGTCATACAGGCACGTGGAGGCCACACACACTACTGAGCCTCAGTTTGACTTGTTTTAAGGACATTACATCAAAGTTGGATCAACCTGTAGTGTGGTTTTCCACTTTAATTTTGAGTGTGACTCCAAATACAGTCCTCCATGGGTTGATAAATTGGATTTCCATTGATTATTTGTGTGTGATTTTGTTGTCAGCACATTCAACTATGTAAAGAAAAAAGTATTTAATAAGATTATTTCTTTCATTCAGATCTAGGATGTGTTGTTTAAGTGTTCCCTTTATTTTTTTGAGCAGTATGTATATGTATATACATATATACATATACACACATATATATATACACATATACACATATATACATACATATATACACATATATACATACATACATATATATATATATATATATATACACACATATACACATATATACACATATATATACACATATATATACACATATACACATATACATATATACACATATACATATATATACACATATACACATATACATATATACACATATACATATATATATATACACATATACATATATATATACACATATACACATATATATACACATATACACATATATATACACATATACACATATACACATATACACATATACACATATATATACACATATACACATATACACATATATACACACATACATACATACATACATACATACATACATACATACATACATACATACATACATACATACATACATACATACATATATAGTTTTTCCTTCATAAAATGTTAGAATTTTTCTTCCACTTTGAATTTACAGAGTATTTTTGTGTAAATCAACAATGACAAAAAATGACAACTAAATCAATTTCAATCCAATTTTGTAAAACAACAAAATGTGCAAAAAGTCCAGAGGTGTGAATAATTTCTGAAGGCACTGTATGTTCATAATCGGTAAACTGTTCTAAGAGTCTACCACCTTCCTCCATATTAAGACCTAACATGGATGTCAATGTTAGCGCACACATCCATTCTACTTGTCTGCGGCAGCACGATACCCATATTGCGAGGCTGATTAGTTACGACAAACGTGTGAGACACAGACAGGTGTGCATGCAAAGTGGTCATGTTTTTGAAGGGGTGCTGGCATCTAACAATTGGATTTAATTATTTATTGGGCTCAGCTCTGCGATGCAAATGACGACCACTTAATTAGAACCATCTACCAACTACAGATAAACATTCAGATAGTGTCGCCAAAAATGCAGAGGCACGGGTCGGCAAATATCTCACAAGTTGGGTATATGTAATAAGAGTTGACCAGAGTTCCACTATATATATATATTCCGACAGTGCAGTAATATCTAACAATTCCCCAACAAAACCTAATACACACAAATCTAAAAGGGGTGAATGAGAATTTACATATAACTATACGGATGAGCGATGGCCGAGCGGCATAGGTAAGGTGCAGTAGATGGTCTAAATACAGTCGAAAGTTTACATAAACGAGTTAATGACTCCAACCTAAGTATTTCAACCACTCCACAAATTTCATGTTAACAAACTATAGTTTTGGCAAGTCGGTTAGGCCATCTACTTTGGGCATGACACAAGTAATTTTTCCAACAATTGTTTACAGACAGATTATTTCACTGTATCACAATTCCACTGGGTCAGAAGTTTACATACACTAAGTTGACTGTGCCTTTAAACAGCTTGGAAAATTCCAGAAAATGATGTTATGGCTTTATAAGCTTCTGATAGACTAATTGACATCATTTGAGTCAATTTGAGGTGTACCTGTGGATGTATTTCAAGGCCTACCCTCAAACTCAGTGCCTCTTTGCTTGATATCATGGGAAAATCAAAAGAAATCAGCCAAGACCTCAGAAAAGAAATTGTAGACCTCCACAAGTCTAGTTCATCTTTGGGAGCAATTTCCAAAACCCTGAAGGTACCACGTTCATCTGTACAAACAATAGTACAGAAGTATAAACACCATGGGACCACGCAGCTGTCATACCGCTCAGGAAGGAGACACGTTCTGTCTCCTGGAGATTAACTTACTTTGGTGCGAAAAGTGCAAATCAATTCCAGAACAGCAAAGGACCTTGTGAAGATGCCGGAGGAAACAGGTACAAAAGTATCTATATCCAAAGTAAAACAAGTCCTATATCGACATAACTTGAAAGGCCGCTCAGCAAGGACGAGGCCACTGCTCCAAAACCCCCATAAAAATCCAGACTACGGTTTGCAACTGCACATGGGGACAAAAATTGTACTTTTTGGAGATTTGTCCTCTGGTCTAATGAAACAAAAATAGAACTGTTTGTCCATAACGACCATCATTATGTTTGGAGGGAAAAGGGGGAGGCTTGCAAGCCGAAGAACACCATCCCAACCGTGAAGCACGGGGGTGGCAGCATCATGTTGTGGGGGTGCTTTGCTGCAGGTAGGACTGATGCACTTCTCAAAATAGATGGCATCATGAGGCAGGAAAATTATGTGGATATATTGAAGCAACATCTCAAGACATCAGTCAGGAAGTTAAAGCTTGATCGCAAATGGGTCTTCCAAATGGACAATGACCCCAAGCATACTTCCAAAGTTGTGGCATAATGGCTTAAGGACAAAGTCAAGGTATTGGAGTGGCCATAACAAAGCCCTGACCATAGAACATTTGTGGGCAGAACTGAAAAAGCATGTGCGAGCAAGGAGGCCTACAAACCTGACTCAGTTACACCAGCTCTGTCAGAAGGAATGGTCCAAAATTCACCCAACTTATTGTGGGAAGCTTGTGGAAGGCTACCCGAAACTTTTGACCCAAATTAAACAATTTAAAGGCAATGCTACCAAATACTAATTGAGTGTATGTAAACTTCTGACCCACTGGGAATGTGATGAAAGAAATAAAAGCTGAAATAAATCACTCTATTATTCTGACATTTCATATTCTTAATATAAAGTGGTGATCCTAACTGACCTAAAACAGGGAATTTTACTAGGATTAAATGTCAGGAATTGTGAAAAACTGAGTTTAAATGTATTTGGCTAAGGTGTATGTAAACTTCTGACTTCAACTGTTTATGTGGAATGAGTAATGTAAGATATGTAAACATTATTAAAGTGGCATTATTTAGAGTGGCATTGTATAAAGTGACTAGTGATCCATTTATTAAAGTGGCCAGTGATTGGGTCTCAAAGTTGACAGCAGCCTCTCTGAGTTAGTGATTGTTGTTTAGCAGTCTGATGGCCTTGAGATAGAAGCTGTTTTTCAGTCTCTCGGTCCCAGCTTTGATGCACCTGTACTGACCTTGCCTTCTGGGTGGTAGCAGTGTGAACAGACAGTGGCTCGGGTGGTTGATGTCCTTGATGATTTTTTTGGCCTTCCTGTGACGTCGGGTGCTGTAGATGTCATGGAGGGCAGGTAGTTTGCCACCGGTGATGCGTTATGCAGACCGCACCACCCTCTGGAGAGCATTGCGTTTGAGGGCAGTATAGTTGCCATACCAGGCTGCGATACAGCCTGACAGATTGCTCTCAATTGTGCATCTTTAAAAGTTTGTCAGGGTTTTGGGTTACAAGCCACATTTCTTCAGCCTCCTGAGGTTGAAGAGGCGCTGTTGTGCCTTCTTCACCACACTGTCTGTGTGGGTGGTCCATTTCAGTTTGTCTGTGATGTGTACGCCTAGGAACTTAACTTTCCACCTTCTCTACTGCTGTCCTTTCGATGTGGATAGGGGGATGCTCCATCTGCTGTTTCCTGAAGTCCATGATCATCTTCATTGTTTTATTGACGTTGAGTGAGGTTGTTTTCATGACACTACACTCCGAGTGCCCTCACCTCCTACCTTTAGGCTGTCTCGTCATTGTTGGTAATCAAGCCTACCACTGTTGTGTCGTCTGAAAACTTGATGATTGATTTGGAGGCGTGCATGACCACGCAGTCGTAGGTGAACCTGGAGTACAGGTGGGGGCTGAGTACGCACCCTTGTGGGGCCCCAGTGTTGAGGGTCAGTGAAGTGGAGATGTTGTTTCCTACCTTCACCAACTAGGGGAAGCCCATCAGAAAGTCCAGGACCCAATTACACAGGGCAGGATTGAGACCCAGGGCCTCCAGCTTGATGATGAGCTTGGAGGGTACTATGGTGTTGAATGCTGAGCTATAGTCAATGAACAGCATTCTTACATAGGTATTCCTCTTGTCTAGATGGGATAGGGCAGTGTGCAGTGTAATGGCGATTGCGTCGTCTGTTGACCTGTTGGGGCGGTATGCAAACTGAAGTGGGTCTAGGGTGGCCAATAAGGTGGAGGTGATATTATCCTTGACTAGCCTCTCAAATCACTTCATGATGACAGAAGTGAGTGCTACAGAGCGCTAGTCATTTAGTTCAGTTATCTTTGCCTTCTTGGGTACAGGAACAGTGGTAGCCATCTTGAAGCATGTGGGGACAACAGACTGGGATAGGGAGCGATTCAATATGTCCGTAAACACACCAGCCAGCTGGTCTGCGCATGCTTTGAGGACGCGGCTAGGGATGCCGTCGGGCCAGCAGCCTTGCGAGGGTTAACACGTTTAAATGTTTTACTCACGTCAGTCCTTGTTAGCGGGCCGCGACGGTGGCACTGTATTATCCTCAAAGCGGGCAAAGGTGTTTAGTTTATCTGGAAGCGTGACGTCGGTGTCCGTGACATGGCTGGTTTTCTTTTTGTAATCCGTGATATCCTGTAGACCCTGCCACATACGTCTCGTGTCGGAGCCAACTTATAAGGAAACAGTCAGGAGGCTGACATAAAACACTTTTATATTGTCCAACTTGAAATAATAAACACTGATAATCATACTCAACACTTACTGTACCTTCTGACCACAACAGTTGTCTTCAAGACAGCATGGTTATCAAAGGTTCTAAAACTGTTTCTCAAACAGACATGATGCCAGGCAGTCTTTACAAACTCCATGTAGGCATGCTCTTGCACATTCTTCGATGAGGTTTAATGGCGGTTGGCATCCAATATGTTGCTTTACCGCCACCTACCAGACTGGAGTACAACTCTTATACCTAGCCTGAATTTTTTTTAAATAACCCTACCATTTAACACTACACTCATAAAAAAATATATACAAAATAACTCCACCCTACTCCACTATTTAAATATATTTAGTCCTACCTCATGCCAACAACCTGAAAGGATGGGACATCACCACTTAACGCACCATGTAACTCTTCTGATGTTAAATCTCGCACACCCAAATACCTCTGTGCAGCTGCCACCACAACCTATTTTCTGCGACTTACATGCCATCCCTGCAGTACAGTTGATAACCATTGCTATAAATGCAACAAAAAAAAAATCTTACTGAAACATATCACTTGTTGGCCTATCCCTCTGTACTGGTACAGATCTACTCACACCACTCCTCTCAGGATCCCTCCCACCCATCTTCCTCTACTTTCTTCACTGCCTAAGCATATGACAACTTCTGCACTACTCTAACCCTGGAAACCGCAACCTGCCTCTCTCGCACAGGACATTTCTGATCCCCAGCCCCATGGGCATCCCTACAATTAACACACATACCACTACTTTTCCCAGTGCTACACATTCCTTTGTCTCATGCCCTTCTGCACACTTCTCACACCTAGGAACCTCCCCCCTACACATTTCTGCCACATGCCCATGAGCGTGACACCTGTAACAACGTAATGTATTTGGCACAAAAGCTCGTACAGGATAACTTATATATCCTAACATCACTTTGTCTGTCGGGCAAAAACAACATCAAAACTCAAAAGAACAGAGTCTTCTGTTTCACCACTCTCGCCAGCCTGTCTGCGTCGCACCAAACGACGAGCATCACAAACACCGCGAATCTTCCCCTTCAGTTGGTCAACTTTTACATTTACTGCTACCCCAGTAATCACTCCTTTCAATGGCACCCTTTTCTTGAGAGAGAAACAATTCACATTTCTTACCCCCCTTCGTTTAACGCTGAGCGCTTTCTCCCTCTGACCAGCAGAAACACAAACAATTATCACAAGACTACTTCTGGTTACCCTCACCGATTCCACAGTACCAAACAATGTGTTCACCCACCTTGAAACCACAAATGTATCAGCCAAAAGGCAAGGGTCCACTTTTTCCAGAAACGTAATTTCTACTGCCACAGACTCATCTTCATCCTGACCCTCGGTGCAAGCCTCGGGCTCCGAACTTCACCACACCTACCACCTCCAATACTTCGACCTCATTCACTTCCATTTCCCCAGTCTTCAGCTCACTCTGCTTACACTTTGTACCATTCTTCTTTAACAAACCTTTTCTCCCTTTTTTCCGCCATTTTTAACCGACTCAAGCTTACCGTCTTCCTCCCCCTCTCACTTAGACCTCCTCTGCCTCTCTTTTTCCCTCCATTCCTCCTCCGTATTCCAAGTATACGTCTCCTTATGATAATACTGCCCTTCTGACATACATTTTGTTCTTGCTTTCTCAAGAGACACCTTTTAACCGGCTGTCACAATCTCCGTACAATCAGCATGAACCCCTTGGGATGTAGCGCTCAACAGTACCTCCCACTTATAAAGCAGCTGCTTCGTCTTGATGTTATTCTTTATCAAAAGCTACCACAACACTTTTCCATTTCAAACAAGCACACGCTCTTCCAACCACCATCCCCGTGTGTATAGCTCACTCTGGACATGTACTCTCAGCTACGTCACTTCCTTCCCTGCTCTTGTACCTCTGCGCTATTATACTTTTTGAACTGTCCGCAACCTAATTAGGCTCCCCTGGGAAACGCTGACCAAAACAATGGTTCCTACTCTGTCACTTGATTCTGGGGTGAATAGGGATTTACAGATTTAATCAGGGGCGAAACTTTCACTGGGGACGAGGGACATGTCCCCACCATATTCTGAAATTGCATCCCCCCCAGTTTTATAATTGGAATGTGACACAAAACGAGACAAGGATGTGCTTTAGGACCATGCAGACGCCTCCGAGTGGTCAGGTTGGCTGTTTTGAGAGTTTATTAAAAAAATATATATATAATAATAAATTATGTCCCTCCCACTTCTAAAACCAAAACTGCGCCCCTGGATTTAATCCACATTATATGGGCAACAACTGAATTGTATTTTGTCCGGAGTACCAGACAAACTCTGATTGATGGATCATGATTGATGCGCCATTTGATACATTTACAATTTCATTTTGAAACACTAAAATGAGTAGCATTGTATTATACCTTTGTCACTCTAACAACGTTTACATTCAGGCAGTAAATCACAGCTGTCATTTGCGTTTTACAACTGTATGTATATTATTAACATGTAAGAGACTTATACAAGAGGCACACACTTATGCATGCATTTATTGTAATAATGTTAATAAAACTCGCATCCTTTTTATTATAGCAACACTATTTACGAAGTTGCATCTGCATGCTATTCGGGGAACAAAACTGGTGGGTCATAATTAAGGTAGCAAACTTCCTGGAGTTGCTTGCCTGTAAGAACTGTGGGGGGGGAAACAAAAGTATATAATGGAAGAAGTCTCAGAGTCGTCATTTTAAAGTTATGTCCGGGAGTCAAATCGATTCTCTGAGTTTTAAATGTTGAGGAAATCAATCACCCAATGTCTCGAGCCACTAGTACCGGTGGGGTGCACCGCAGTCTACCGCGGCGACGGCCTGCCATACCAGGCCACCAAGCGGCCTAGTGTCATATATAGCTAGCTAACTTGCCGAATTACTTTAGTCAACAAACGTCGTTGGCGTACATGATATGGCAATTGAAAATGTATGTATTCAAATTGTTCGCTAACTAGTTAGCCAGTCGTCGTCTTTTTAGGTAACGTTAGTAAACTGCCTTAGCTAGTTAACTAGCTACAGTAGCTAGCTCAGTTAGCTACCAGCTGGCTGTGTATGATTGTACTGAGCTGGCTATCTAGCCAGCTAACACAGTTTATGAGCTCCAGTTTTTAAAGTGTATTTATTTCCGTGTTGGGTCCGCCAGTGTCTTGGCAAGTTATGTCATGCAATATTATTTTTTAGCTGTTTCTTCGAGTGCGCGTGTTATGCATGTTTTAGCTATTTATTTATTTGATTTTAGAACATCTTGGTTTTAATGAGTAACGTTAGTTAGCTAGTTAGCGATGTCTTCCGCCGATATGCTCGAAACGCCACCTGGATATCCCTTTGAAGAAATAGATTATGTGGATATTGAAGTTGAGGAGGTAAGTAGCTAAAAAGCTATATATCAACAACATTCCATTTGATTGGCACGTGTGAGGTCATCCTCTTATGTTAGTGGCATGACCATATACATTAAAACCAGGTCATGACGCTGAAGTTGCCACAATGCTTTATCTCAATTGTCATACTAGCTAGTTCTACCACGCAAGGAATGTTTGTTTACTCTGGTTTTGAAAAGCTTGTTAATTAAACATGACCATTAACTATGTCACTATAGCTATGCCCATTCATCAATGAGTTTGCCCAAGCTATAGATAGACATGATAGAGAATAGTCAGTTAGCTAGCAACCTATGTTCCAAATCGATTTGTCAGTTCTTGTTTTGATTATGTAGCGAGTTAGTTAGTTGCAGTTCCCCACAGGTGGGCCCTACACATAGACATAAGACCCCTCTCCATCAGCTGATGTTGACTGCGCACATACTGTGATTGATATGCTGGATTGTGTAATGGAACTTGCCCACAAAAAATAACGACAGTGTTAGCTAGGCCTAATATATCCAGGTGGATTTAGTATTGTCATGATTATAAGGGATTAATAACAATGCATCCAACACACTTTGCTTATGTTGTCTACCTCTTCTCTTTCAGGTCGTGGGGAGAGGCGCTTTTGGTGTTGTCTGCAAGGCCAAATGGAAAGGCAAAGACGTCGCAATCAAGACAATAGAGAGTGAATCTGAAAGGAAAGCATTCATAGTTGAGGTACTGTCATATTATACTGGGCTACAAGTAGAGATGTTCTGCAAAGTGGTGACAAGGCTGTTTATTACAACTAAAGGAAACCAATCTTGATTGTGTTGTCTTGTCTCCCCTCCCTAGCTGCGGCAACTTTCACGTGTGAATCACCCCAACATTGTGAAGTTGTATGGCTCATGCAATAGTCCAGTAAGTCAGCTTTTAAAAACTCCAATATTTCAGTGTGTTATAGCCTATGGTTTTGCCAGTTGTTGTTGTAAATACCTTGGAACAGTACATTGTTAGCCTTCTGTTATTCTTGCCTAATGCTAATTTTCCCATCTAGGTCTGCTTGGTGATGGAATATGCTGAAGGGGGGTCCCTGTACAATGGTGGGTCTCTGGGCGATTATGTAGGATGGCCTACTGCACTACCACAGTAGACTTGGCCATTGACATGGTTTGTAAATTAGTGCAACACATGCCTTGCCATACCAAACAAGTGGAAATATTGCAGTCAATGTGTCATTAACTCCAATACCCACATGCAAACTATTCTCTTAATAAGCCCACTATTGTCATGATTCCTTAAATAGCTCACTATTACATTGGCCAGTCCTTGCACAGTGACCTGCAAGTGGAGTATCAGAGTTAGGAAGTGTAAATGGCCTTTTACCTGCACAAGCACTTTACCCCCTTGTCTCCTGTTATCCCTCTGAATCTCTATCAAAGGAATATTTTAGGATCAGTAAAGTCGACGTTCTTAGTTGTGGTTGTCAACTTTGAATACTTGAAACTATAACTTTGATGTTATTCGGTGGTTATCTGTGTATTTGAATGGTGTATGCCTACTCTCTTAATTCTTTGTCTGACATGTCTGTAAGAGTGTGTTCTGTGCAGTGGTGTAAAGTACTTAAGTAAAAATTATTTAAAGTACTACTTAAGTAGTTTTTGGGGTATCTTTACTATTTATATTTTTGACTACTTTTAATTTTACTCCACTACATTCCTAAAGAAAATAATGTACTTTTTACTCCATACATTTTCCCTGATATCCAAAAGTACTCGTTAAATTTTGAATGCTTAACAGGACAGGAAAATGGTCAAATTCACGCACTTATCGAGAGAACATTACTTGTCATCCCTACTGCCTCTGATCTGGCGGACTCACTAAACACAAATGCTTTGTTTGTAAATTATGTCTGAGTGTTGGATTGTGCCACTGGCTATCCATTAAAAAAAAAATAAGGAAACCTGTGCCTTCTGGTTTGCTTAATATAAGGAATTAGAAATGATTTATACTTTTTTTGTTTTTACACTGCTGTTTATTATCTATGCGTAGTCACTTTACCCCTACCTACATGTACAAATTACCTCGACTAACGTGTACCCCCACACATTGACCTTGTACCGGTACCCCCTGTATATAGCCTCGTTATTGTTACTTTTTATTTTATTTTTTACTTTAGTTAATTTAGTAAATATTTTTTAAACTATATTTCTTGAACTGCATTGTTGGTTAAGGGCTTGCAAGTAAGCGTTTCACGGTAAAGTCTACACCTGTTGTATTCGGCACATGTGACAAATACAATTTGATAATTTTTTACTTTTGATACTGAAGTATATTTAAAACCGAATGCTTTTAGACTTTTACTCAAGTATTATTTTACTGTGTGACTCACTCACTTGAGTCATTTTCTATTAAGGCATCATTACTTTTACTCAAGTATGAGAATTGGGTACTTTTCCCACCACTGGTTCTGTGGATGAGTGTTTGCATTGGTTTCGAGGTCTCTTGTGGAGATGTGTGTTGCATGTGTTCTGTGTTTATTTGGAACTCTCTGTGGTAGTGACTGTGTTCTCTGTCCACAGTGCTGCATGGTGCTGAACCCCTCCCCTGTTACACTGCCTCCCATGCCATGAGCTGGTGTTTTCAGTGTTCCCAAGGGGTCGCCTATCTCCATGGCATGAAACCAAAGGCTCTCATTCACAGGGACCTCAAACCACCCAAGTATGCTCCTCCCCACCTCCTCACTCTCTGTTGTCTCTTGTTTCACTGCCCATAAAGTGGCTTGCTCTGCCACTCAAAGTTTCATTTGCTAGTTGTGTGTTGTAGCCTATGTTGTACTATGCAATAGCGTGAAATGCGTTATCTGACTTTTTAAACCAAAAGAGCATAGCATTTGTCATCCTCTAGTCCTCTGTTATGATATACCAATGTTTGTTTATTTTTTTATCTGGCATCAGTAGTGAGACCTTAGTGTTTTCATAGTATGCCTCTGACTGAATTGCTTAGAGTAGCTGTACCGGGTCCAGAGGTTATTTATTGGGCTCTGACGGGGAAAAAGTCCCTGGCAGTGGCAGGGCACTGTGGGAATGACCAGCTGGTCCATTTCCTAGAAACCTGTCCAGAATTTACTCCCTGGGAAGAAATGGGTCAGGCCTGTCGACCACTGGCTGAACTCACAGGCTACATCCCAAATGGCAACCTATTCCCTTTATAGCACACTGCTTTTGACCAGGGCTCATATGTAGTTAATAGGGTGCTATTTGGGATGCTACCACAGAGTGCTGTTAACCTAACCTTCATGTCCTTTGTGTTACACAGTGGGTGCTGCCAGAATATTTGTGTGGTTATAGAGTTCTTTTCTGTAGGGGATTTCACTTCTCCCTCTTGTATGTTTAAAAGTAAGAATATTACTTGCTGTATTTCCTTTTTCAGAGTTTTTTATGATTAGAAATGTTTGCCTTGAATCGAAATTAGATTTATGAAGTGTTTGTAACCCAGTAAGACCTCAGCAGCCTCTGGTAGTTACCTTCACGTATTCTCACACGTCACCAACCTCTGAAGTTCACGTCTAGCATTAGAGTAGATCTTTGTTTCCTTGTTTGTTTTAGTCTGCTCCTTGTTGCCGGTGGCACCGTGCTGAAGATATGTGACTTTGGAACCGCGTGCGACATACAGACCCACATGACCAACAACAAGGGAAGTGCAGCTTGGATGGCCCCTGAGGTGTTTGAAGGCAAGCATGAGCTGCATGGGGCGCTTTTGAAACGCATGCAAAGAGATGTCTGTCCGGCCTCTGTCTTAGAAAGCCCTTGTTCTCAGATTTGTGCGATCTAAACAGGTGTAGCCTTTTACGAATGCGTTCACCTAGAGTTCATTGATAGTCAAGTGTTTAAGTGATAATACTGTTAAGACCAGAGGGTTTATAGTAGAGCTCATGTCTAGTGATGGAAGTGCTCATTAATTGTAATAGTGCTCCGCTTTCGATTTGTCACTCACTTGATCACTGGAAGGCACTGCAAACACGTAGATGCCATAATTTCTCGAAGCACAATTTATCCATCTTTTGTTAGTATTCTCTTAATTTACAAGTCATTCATATCTTGAGTGGTATGCATGATTGTTGCACACAGACTTTTAGGTGAATGCAGTGTTTCACCGTTAAATTAAACGACTTAAACCAGATATAAAGTATGTAGAAAAAATGGAGCTATATATTTTTAAATAAGATAATCTTTAAGAACTACCAAATAAAAACAAGACAGTCAGGGAGAATCTAAAATTCCCAATGATTTTGTTATGTTTGAGTCACTCAGATAGCATAAGCCATGGCAAAATGTGTAGAATTGCAGGAAACTAGCTTTTAAACAGCAACATTTTGTCTCTACGCTAACTTTGCCACCGCTGCTGAAATAAATCCTAGGAGAAAAACTGGAATGGAAGGAAAGGTTTCATCCCTGAGAGAATGTAGCATTTGAGTCTATGCTCTCGGGTGGTAGCCTAATGTACTTTGTTTTACAAAACACATTGAGGCGGTCAGGAGGAAACACAAATGAGGTAGTCATTATCTTGTTTGTTGAGGGAGTAACATGACTCCATGCAATTAAGCACCTCACATTTGCCCCCAGAATGACCTTAAAGCTAATTTGCATCACAGGGAGAAATGTTTTCTAAAGGCCTAAGCAGCACATCAACTTTAAGGCTGAGAACCAAATGACACTATTCCTTATATAGTGCACTACTTTTGTCCAGAGCCCTGGTCAGAAATAGTGCACTAAATAGGGAATAGAGTGCTATTTGGGACATAGCCCATAACGTGTGTGAAGAGCAGTTTAATTCCGCCGTAATAGCCACAGTAATTATGCATCTCCGGAGAGGCCCTGAAGTAAAATTGCCTCCTTATTTTCATCACATTTGTGGTCTAAAGGTGCAGACCAAATAAAGGCTTCCTGTGCTTTCCCATAAACATCCCCTCCCTCAACACTCCTCACTTAACTGTGCCTCAGAGAATTACCTTTCATCAGTCAATCAGAGCTATGTCAAGCCCATAGTTTTTTTCCCCCCCCATCTGAAAGGCCCTGAGTGGAGCTCTTTCTCTCCTCTGTGCTTTCAGGCAGCAATTACAGTGAGAAGTGTGATGTGTTCAGCTGGGGAATCATTCTCTGGGAGGTGATCACGCGCCGGAAGCCCTTTGACGAGATCGGTGGGCCGGCCTTCCGCATCATGTGGGCGGTGCACAACGGTGAGTCCAAGTGGTGGGGGTGGAGGTTGGGGAGGTGAATTCGTTCATGGTGGTGCTGACATCGCCCTGGTGTTTCAGAGCCAGGTCCCCAGTGAGACCTGCTGAGAGATTAAATGAGTTACGAGGCTGACGGTGAAGAGCAATTAAAAGACACTCGCCTGTGAGGCGCTCCCCGTGGTTTCTTCCATCACACACAGAGTGATGGCGCAGAATGCTAACGAAACACTGACTGTCTGAGAGCAGGAGCACACCTGGGGCCACGACACTGCTGCTGCGCCTGTTTCTTTGACACGTTAGCAGAGCCTCCACAGCAGGGCTGTCATTTGCAAGTGTTCTTCGTGTTTTGTACTGCAATGAACTTTCTGGAACGTCCTCATGTTAACAGATTTGAGTTTCCATACGTTTTACTGTGACTGTTTGTATTCATAGAGATGAATATTGATTTAATGTATCCTTATCTGTTTGTGTTGACGGTGTTCAGGCACCCGGCCACCGCTCATCAAGAGCCTTCCCAAGCCCATCGAGAGCCTGATGACCCGCTGCTGGTCCAAAGACCCCTCCCAGAGGCCCTCCATGGAGGAGATAGTCAAGATCATGACCCATCTTATGAGGGTAAAGGCCCTCCTAGACACACACTCATACTCATAGAGATGCATTAAATGAAAGATTGCTTGACCAAGATGGCCGTCCTGCAGTCATTGACCGCCACAATGTCCATTCCAGTGTTCTTTTTAATTATATGCCCACACTAACCCTGGATGCATGCAGGACTCTTTCCATGGTGTCCTGTTCTCAGACTGCTTATCTACCGGTCAGTGTTGGTAATGGCACCCTTACATTCTTTGTCAACCTCTTTTCCAGTGCTTCCCAGGATCTGATGAACCCTTGCAATACCCTTACCAGTATTCAGATGAAGGACAGAGTAACTCGGCCTCCAGCACAGGTATTTCACTGAGTTTTGTTGTTTTTCATGATTGTGTTTTGTATTTTTCTTGACGTATTTGAGATGCTCCTATGCTGCCGATTGGGTTATTGTTGAGCTGCAGGGCTCCCTTGCAAAAGAGACCTTGGTCTCAATGGGACTGCCTGCTAAAATAAAGGTTAAATAAATAAATAGAAATCTATATCCTTGAAATAATGGAAGCTTTTTTAACCTGCACTATAGTTTTACCTTCATGAAACATCATTGATGTAATGTGGAATATTACGGAATATCTCCGTTGTCTCACTACCTCTCCATTGGGTATTATAGGTTCCTATGTGGATTGCACTAGCAGCAAGAGTGACACAAACATGGAGCATGGGTACTCTCAAGGGAGCAACGACACAATCAAGATCAAACCTCAGTTTGCACATCAGTTCAGGCCAAAGGTAAAGCAGCAAGCTGTACTGTACATTGCTAGCCATTTCTACCACAACAATTAAACTGGAACAATTTACTTTGTCAAGTGACTAGAAAGAAAAGGTAGACAAATTAAGGCAATTACGTGTGTTGATATAAACAAAACGATTTACACAAGCCTCATATGAAAGTAATCATGGTCATTTTGAAGTAATCATCAGTACTCTAAACCATAATTTGGTGACCTAAGTGAATAATAGTAAAATGTACAGTAGCCCAACAGTATCTGTTTTGTCTGTGCTCTCAGGGAGACCCATTGCGAAGCCTGCCTCTGTCCAGAGGGGGCAGTGTTGAGAGCCTGTCGGGGCGAACCCACAGCCTGGTGGCCTCCGAGAGCAAAAGAATGAGCGCAGACCTGTCAGAGCTGGAGCACAGGGTGCCTTTCGCTGCTGCAGGTAACGTCAGAATCTACAACCTACATACCCCACAATGGATTATGCAAGAGGACCGGTATAGGTCTACATATTTTTGTAACACCCACACACTGCTATAGAGTATGAAGATCAGTGTTGCGGGTAACAATGTAATGTTTTGCGGTAATGATTAATATAACGGAGTTACCGTTCCAATTTGAGTAATAATATTACAGTTACTGATCAAATAAATGGGTATTTACTTTTGCTATCATTCCCTTCCTATTACAGTTATTGATCTTAATAAATTAGTGATTTATTCCCTCTTGGCGCAATATAAAAATATAATGAATTTGTCTTCTCACCAAGTTTCTGTTTATACACACACACTTTTAATAACTGTGGGGGAGATGAAAAATGGCAGAAGCATCTAAAACGTTGACTTTGGTAGGACAAAATGACAAGAATATAACTGTAAAATGTTGTGCCCAAGCGAGAAACACGTTTTCACTGCTAGAAACACGACTTCCAATCTCTTGAAGCACTTGCAAAGGCAACACGCCAACACAAAACTCTTAGAGGAAGACCCCCGAGATCTGACCACTGCTGCTGAAGATTACTGTAGGCCAGTGTTCCCCAACTGGCAGCCCTGTTTTTATTTGGCCTCGAGTTTTCTGAGCTAAAATAAATGAAATAAAAGATATATACGGTGCCTTCAGGAAGTATTCATACCACTTGGCTGATTCCACATTTTGTTGTGTTGCAGCCTGATTTCAAAATGGATTAAACAGATTTTTACACACAATACCCCATAATGGCAAAGTGAAAACATGTTTTTAGAATTTAAGTTGTTGCTAATTAAATACTGAAATATCTAATTTACACATTGTAAGTATTCATACCCCTGAGTCAATACTTTGTAGATTCACCTTTGGCGGCGATTACAGCTTTGAGTCGTCATCAGTATATCTATCAACTTTGCACATCTGAATTTGGAGATTCTCTTCCTTGTAGATTTTCTCAATGGGATGGGGAGAGGCGGTGAACAGCAATCTTCAAGTCTTTGCACAGATTTTCAATGGGATTCAAGTCTGGGGTTTGGCTGGGCCACTCAAGGACTTTCGCATACAGCCAAAGGGCTGAATGCTTGAGGTCATTGACCTGTTGAAATGTAAATCTTCCCCCGAGTCTAAGGTTGTTTGTACTCTGAAGCAGGTTCTCATCAAGGATTTGCCTTTATTTAGCTCCATTAATTGTTCCCTCTATCCTTACCAGTCTCCCAGTCCATGCCGCTGAAAAGCATCCCCATAGCATGATGCTGCCACCACCATGCTTCAAGGTAGGGATGGTGTTAGGTGCGTAATGAGCTGTGCTATGCATTCAGGCCAAATAGTACATTTTTTGTCTCATCAGACCACATTATCTTTTGCCTTATGCTCTGAGTCTTTCACGTGCCTTTTTGCAAACTTCAGGCATGCTGTCATGTGCCTTTTTCTCAGCTATAGCTTCCGTCTGGCCACTCTCCCATAAAGCCCAGATTGGTGAAGTGCTGAAGAGACTCATGTCCTTCTGGCATTTTCTCCCATCTCAGCTAAGGAACTCTGCAGTTCTGTCAGAGTGGTCATTGGGTTCTTGGTCACCTCTCTGACAATGTCCTTCTAGCCTGGTTTCTCAGTTTGGTCGGACGGCCAGCTCTAGGCACAGTCTGGGTATAACATTTCAACACTCTAGAAATAGTTGTATACCCCTCCCCAGATATATGCCTCGTCCCAATTCTATCTCGGAGATCAACGGCCAGTTCCTTGGACTTTCTGCTCTGACACTGTCAACTGTGGGACCTTATCTAGACAAGTGTGTTTCTTTATAAATCATGTCCAAACAATTGAATTGGCCACAGGTGGAGTCCAAGTTCTAGTGACATCTCAAGGATGATCAAAGGATATTGGATGCACCTGAGCTCAATTTGGAGTGTCATAGCAAATGTTTGTGAATACTTTTGTAAATGAGAATTCTGTATTTCCTTTTCAATACATTTGCAAAAATGTCTAAAAACAATTTTTCCTCTTGTCATTATTGTGTGTGGATGGCTCAGAAAAAAATATTGAAATCAGGCTGTAATGCAACAATGTGGAATAAGTCAAGGGGTATGAATACTTTCTGAAGGCACTTTTTCAGTACCAGTCAAAGGTTTGGACACACCGACTCATTCAAGGTTTTTTTCTTTATTTTTACTATTTTCTACATTGTAGAACAACAGTGGAGACATCAAAACTACAAAATAACACATGGAATCATGTAGTAACCAAAAAAGTGTTAACTTTTTAGTGACAGGGGGCAGTATTCGGAAATTCAGATGAATGACGTGCCCAAATTAAACTGCCTGCTACTCGGGCCCAGAAGGTAGGATATGCATATTATTAGTAGATTGGGATAGAAAACACTCTGAAGTTTCTAAAACTGTTTGAATGATGTCTGTGAGTATAACAGAACTCATATGGCAGGCAAAAACTTGAGAAAAAATCCAACCAGGAAGTGGTTTGTAGTTTTTCAACTGATTGCCTTTCCAAACTACAGTGTCTGTGGGATCATTTTGCACTTCCTAAGGCTTCCACTAGATGTCAACAGTCTTTCGAACCTTGTTTCATGCTTCTACTGTTACTGGGGAGAGAATAAGAGCTGTCTCAAGCCTGAGACCAACGAGTTGTTTACTACGCAGGCGCACCGTTCCTTCTTTTTCCTCTGTAATGAATACGCTATTGTCCAGTTGGAATATTATTGAAGATTTATGTTAAAAAGACCCTAAGGATTGATTGTAAACATCGTTTGACATGTTTCTACGAACGGTAATGGAACTATTTTGACTTTTCGTCTCGGGTTTTGCTCTCGCGCATTATGCCTTTTGAGATTAGTGATCTGAACGCGCGAATAAAACGGAGGTATTTGGATATATAAATATGGAGTTTATCGAACAAAACGAACATTTCTTGTGGGAGGCCTGGGAGTGCATTCCGACGAAGATCAGCAAAGGTAAGTGAAGATTTATAATACTATTTCTGAGTTTAGTTGACTCCAGAACTTGGCAGGTAACTGTATAGCTTGCTTTGATGGCTGAGCTCTGTACTCAGAATATTGAACAATGTGCTTTCGCCATAAAGCTATTTTGAAATCTGACACAGCGGTTGCATTAAGGAGAAGTGTATCTATAATTCTTTCAATAACTGTTGTACATTTTATCAACGTTTATGATGAGTATTTTTGTAAATTGATGTGCTCATTCACCGGAAGTTTTGGGAGGCAAAATATTTCTGAACATCACACGCCAATGTAAAATGGGGTTTATGGATATAAATATGAACTTTATTAAACAAAACATACATGTATTGTGTAACATTGAGTCCTGGGTGTGTCATCTGATGAAGATCATCAAAGGTTAGTGATTAATTGTAGCTGTATTTATGGTTTTTGTGACACCTCTCCTTGCTTGGAAAATGGCTGTGTGGTTTTTCTTGTTTAGGCGCTGTCCTAACATACCGTAAATTCCGGACTATAAGCCGCAATTTTTTTCCCAGGCTTTGAACCTCGCGGCTTAAACAATGACGTGGCTAATATATGGATTTTTCCCGCTTTCAATTTTTTTTTCTCCAAAAAAACACATTCTGTAACGTGCTCAGTTTTTTGGCGGCATGAAGCTTTCATTAGAGCAATGAAATTGCCGAATGGGTTAAGGTCAAACAACTTTTTTGTTTACTGTTTAGATTAAATCGAGCGCTCTCAAACTTCATCATTCTGATTACGGTAGTCATTTTGTCACCCTCATCATGGCAAAGACACGGAGAAATGCATATGATGCAGCTATCAAGTTGAAGGCGATTGATCTGGCTGTTGGAAAAGGAAATAGAGCTGCTGCACGGGAGCTTGGTCTTAATGAGTCGATGATAAGACGTTGGAAACAGCAGCGTGAGGAATTGACTCAGTGCAAAAAGACAACTAAAGCTTACTGCTAATTATTTTTTTGTTACAAGCCGTGTTTCGTTAAAGCCTATTTATTTTTGTTACAAGCCGTGTTTCGTTAAAGCCTGTGTAAAGTTAATTTGTTTCAATGTACCGGTAGGCACCTGCGGCTTATAGACATGTGCGGCTTATTTATGTTCAAAATAAAATAAAAACATTTAATTCAGTGGGTGCGGCTTATATTCAGGTGCGCTTAATAGTCCGGAAATTACGGTAATCTAATGTTATGCTTTCGCCGTAAAGCCTTTTGAAATCGGACAATGTGGTTGGATTAACGAGAAGATTATCTTTAAAATGGGATATAATAGTTGTATTTTTAAGAAATTTTAATTATGAGATTTTTGTTGTTTTGAATTTGCCGCCCTGCTATTTCACTGGCTGTTGGCAGTGTGTCCCGCGGGCTAGCGTCCCACATGTCCCAGAGAGGTTAAACAAATGTTAGAGATTCTTCAAAGTAACCATCCTTTGTCATGATGACAGCTTTGCACACTCTTGGTATTCTCTCAACCAGCTTCACCTGGAATGCTTTTCCAACTGTCTTGAAGGAGTTCCCACGTATGCTGAGTACTTGTCGGCTGCTTTTCCTACACTCTGCGGTCCAACTCATCCCAAACCGTCTCAATTGGGTTGAGGTCGGGTGATTGTGGAGGCCAGGTCATCTGATACAGCACTCCATCACTTTCCTTGGTCAAATAGCCCTTACACAGCACAAACCAGTTGGGATGACGGTATCGTTGCAGAATGCTTTGGTAGCCATGCTGGTTAAAAAAGTGTGCCTTAAATTCTAAATAAATCACCCACATTGTCCCCAGCAAAGCACCATCACACCACCTCCATGCTTCACGGTGGGAACCACACATGTGGAGATAATCTGTTCACCTACTCTGCGTCTCACAAAGACATTGCTTGTGTTTCTTGGCCCAAGCAAGTCTCTTCTTCTTATTGGTGACCTTTAGTAATGGTATCTTTGCAGCAATTTGACCATGAAGTCCTGATTCACACAGTCTCCTCTGAACAGTTGATGTTGAGATGTGCCTCTTACTAGAACTCTGTGACGCATTTATTTGGGCTGCAATTTCTGAGCCTGGTAACTCTTATGAACTTATCCTCTGCAGCAGCGGTAACTCTGGGTCTTCCTTTCCTGTGGTGGTCCTCATGAGAGCCAGTTTCGTCATACCGCTTGATGGTTTTTCCGACTGCACTTGAAGAAACTTTTCTGGATGGACTGACCTTCATGTCTTAAAGTAATTGATGGAATGTCGTTTCTCTTTGCTTATTTGAGCTGTTCTTGCCATAATATGGACTTGGTCTTTTACCAAATAGGGCTATCTTCTGTATACCACACCTACCTTGTCACAACACAACTGATTGGCTCAAATGCATTAAGAAGGAAAGAAATTCCACAAATTAACATTTGACAAGGCACACCTGTTAACCTGCATTCCAGGTGACTACCTCGTGCAGCTGGTTGAGAGAATGCCACGAGTGTGCAAAGCTGTCATCAAGGCAAAGGGTGGCTACTTTGAAGAATTTCAAATATAAAATATATTTTGTTTTGTTTAATACCTTTTTGGTTACTACATGATTCCATATGTGTTCATAGTTTTGATGTCTTCACTATTATTCTACAATGTCGGAAATAGTAAAATAAAGAAAAACCCTTGAATGAGTAGGTGTGTCCAAACTTTTGACTGGTACTGTGTGTGTGTGTTACATTTGTTTTATTTTTATAACTTGGTATCTGTTCACAAGTATTCCCACGCATAATAGAGAGACGTGATCATATACAAATGTAAGCAAGGTTTGAAATGATTGTTTTAGTCAAATATTCTATATGTTTGGGCTTCTTGCGGTTAGTTTGCAGTCTACAATTATTTGTAATTATGTTCCAATCCCTCGAACGTCCCCTCAAGAAAAATTTGGTTGAAATTAGTTGACGATCCCTGCTTTAGGCCTACCTCATCCAAACAACCAAGACTTGATTTGAATTGTTCTGGAGGACACATTGTAACCGATGGAGAGCTCAACAAACTTGTAGCTGGGTATGTAGTTGAGGAAATGCTGCCCTTATCCACAGTAGAATCTGTCATTATTGGGCAACTTTTAAACTTTTTTTTTTTAAATGTAACCTGTATTTAACTAGTCAAGTCAGTTAAGAACAAATTCTTATTTACAAGGACGGCTTACTCCGGCCAAAACTGGACGACGCTGTGCCAATTGTGCGCCACGCTATGGGACTCCCAATCACGGCCGGATGTGATACAGCCTAGAATTCGAACCAGGGACTGTAGTGACGCCTCATGCAGTGCCTTAGACCGTGCCTTAGGCCTATGTAATGTTGACATTGTTTACATTGAGTGAGGACACAATGTTTTGGGGGCGTAATGCAAAAGTAATATAACAAGTAGTGTAACTAATTACTTTTCCCAGGGAGTAATAAGTCAAGTAATTTGTTATTGTTAAAAAAGTAATAGGTAATATATTAAACATTTTTTTTTTAGTAACGACCCCAACACTGATGGAGATACAGATTCTGTCACATTGAAGATGTGCCAAAGATATAGTCCTCAGAGATGCACATATGAATATGCAAATGTTTTACATAAACTGCCCATGGCGTTCTGTGAGAGATCGATAGATACATGCATGCATACATACATACAGTAATCTTACATCAGCTACTGAAGTGGGTTTCATCCCAATACGAGAGATGGAGAAATATCTATGCCATTAGAAGCGAATATCATGTCTCCTTCTCCGTCAAACTGCATGCCTCACCCCTCATATAAATGCCTCCATATGCCCCTCGGCACTGGTGCCAATCATCTCCCCTCCCTCACACAGATCGAAGGCTGAGAGGATGCCTTGTATTCATCATCAGCCCTGTCATGTCAACATTTTAGGCTTTGGAGGCAGTCAAATACTGTTTGGCATGAAAAAGCTATAATTAAGTCTCTTGTCAGGGTTTTCCCTCATGCTTTCTTTGAGAATGTTTTTGCGATATCAATTATTTTCAACATTCCATGTGTTATTGTTGTCAATGGTATATCATATGAATAATAATCATGTATTTAGCTTTAATCTGTATATCCTCAACTCTTCAATAGTTAAATCAATTATGCTGTAGTTACTGTGTATATTACAATCTTCAGAGCCATCTATCTGATTTGATCATCTTTTCTAAGTGGATTCATAATAAATATTCATTTTAGTACATTCAAACTGCTTGCTGCGTGTAGCTGAATGCCTAACATGTCTGTGCTGAGACTTCCCATGCCGGGCCTAAATCGGCATCGCTAGCGCTGTGATGTCGAACCAATCAACTGACCACAGTACGCATGCTTCCCGTGCAATGTGCATGTACTTTTGTGCTCTGCATGCCAGTAGAGTCCAGAGACGAGTGAGGGGGAGAGGGCACCGTCCGACATGTATGCTCCAGCTTTGGGCCCTCTCTCTTTGTCTGCATGCATGTGTACGCCAGCTGTGTGTGTGTGTGTATGTGTATCTGTTGCAGCACGTCCCCAGTATAAACGAGGCCACCGTAAAACGGCGTCATTTGGCACCATTCTGGACGTTCCCAAGATCGTCTTCACAGGTACCAGTGCGGACCACCAGGCTACCTGGTGCCCTGGGTGTAGCTGGCTTGACTGAACTGAATCAGCGGGTTCCTCTGTTTGCTCTGGGCTCTGACACTGCTGTTCCTGTAGTGTCTGTTACTCCAGGTATCACAGCCTACAAGGGTCACTGGCTCCTGTAGGGGCCAACTGGCCAAACACCTTATACTTTGTCTTTGCATTTTCCATTTGAATTGAATTATGGGGATATTAAAAAACGAAATATTCCCCAATCTAAATAAGTCATTATTTTATGAATGATGATAAACCTGGAGTAACACAGAGTTCTCTTTCCTCGCTTGTCTTTTGTGAATTTGACAAGATGTTAAAAGGGGCATGAGTTAACATGGTGGCATTCTTATTGGGGTTTCACCCTCTAGCCACAAGGTGCTGATGGAGCCATTTCAATTCACATAGATCCGTCTTTTATTCTATTTATCTAATCCAGATTCATGGATGAATCCAGACTTGAGTTAGCCTGGTGCAAAACTAATAGAATAAACTCTTGATTTAGGGGCACAGACCGGTTATCTAATCAGCATATTTGCCATCGGAGAGGAGGGGGGTGAAATTGGTGTGATAAGATGCATAACTCATGGTCCTGTTTGTCTCTCAGATGTCGTTCTGCTTATACTGCAGGCAGGGAGGGAGTAAATCAGTTGGCTTGGTTGCTAGCTCCCCTCTCAGCTCTCTCCTCTCAGCTCGTCCTTGTCTCTCATGCATAGAGGACGTCTGTTAAAAGCTCTGCGAATATATTTTTTTGCTTCTTCTCTTTACAACCATTAACTTTGTAAAAGTCATTTTGATTAATTTCCCTCACGTTGTGGGTCACACAGCTATTATTACCATCCGAGATAAGGATGAAAGAAATGGGGACAGCAGCACTGGATATCACAGTCCTTTTCTATTTAGGAAGTAGGAGCTGTATAAGACATGTTGAATGAGTAGTTAATTAAACCGAGTGACTAAGGGAGAGGGCTGACGTAAGGGGATATTAAAGGTATGACAGGGTTGTTATCACTGTATGTGGCACACCTGGATGTCACTCATTCCTCCAGTTCATTTGACACCAGTCTCTATTTAGTAGCTCAATTAGTACGAGGCGTTACTTGATTTTTTAAAAAACGTTTTGGATTGGCATTCTAATTCAAATGTCTTCAGTTTTGTATCGTAGTAAGCTGGACCTTAAAATGCCTATAGTCGCCAAGTATTCTTTTTACACGCAAAAGGACAATAACAGGAACTTTTTCTGATGTATACGCCCTAGAGCAACAATCACTGCAGTGACAGATGAGCATGTGTCTCAATCCAACGTTCAGTGTATTGTTTCTGTGTGTCTCTGCCTGTGTGTCTCTGCCTGTGTGTCTCTGCCTGTGTGTCTATTGGTTTAAACGTGTTGTGCTATAGATATCTCCTACTTTGGAGAGGTAAAGTTAAAATCCCAAGACCATTAGACCAGTACTTAGACCAGTAAATAGACAGAGGGGCAATTGCCCCCATCCCTGTTCCCTGTAGTGCCACATTTCGCAAACCTACATTCCTGGTAGTTTTAGATGTTAGGTTCCATACCAGGATTTTTATATAAAAAACAACTATTTCAGGTTTGTCATATTGCAATGTCATATTTCTAGCAACTGACTTCAAATGTCCCAAATGTAATATTTGAATGGTTACCATTAATGTGTCCCACATTGCAGTAGTCGAAATTGTATTGTATTGTATGGGTCTCTGAGATTGACAGCATGGAGTGTGCGGGAGGGTAAAAAGACCACAATGCTCTCATTGACAGGTAATTTCCAGCAGCTTGATATTCCAACAGTAAGACGTGACTCTGAAGACATTGTTCAAAGTTCTCTGGCAGAGATGGAACTAATAATATCTTCAACTGCCAGATGGCTGGAATTTCTCCTGTTATTCTGAAGATGCCATGCAGGTCAGAGCCAACCTCAGGTTTACCTTGGCTGGGGATTAATGAGGAAGACTGCAGGACAGGGCCAGGCCTGCTAGTCTTGTCTGAGACCCTACAATGTGCTGTGAGCCCTGAAATAGCCTAGTTCCCCATCACCAGCCCCACCAACCCAAACAAGCAGATCTGCACAAACACGTGACACAGTGAGGCTTACCTATTCATGTGGTACAGTAGGTGTGGTCTGCAATGGAGTGGTGGTGTTTGCGCGTGTGTTGTGCCGTGTTAGTGTAAAGGTTGGGGGGATAACTGCTGCTCTATGGTCACGTTACGGCCATGCCATAGCACATGTTGACAGGCCAGGGAGTCGGGGGTTAAATCTGTGCAGCTGTCCTGGCTCTGTGGATTGGACCCCCCCTCATCCCACACCACAGGCAGGCAGACAGGCAACAGACAAGTCCCCCTGGAACTGTCTCTGGGTCTCGCTCATGTCCCCCCCCCCCCTCTATTTCTTTTCTCTATCTCTCCCTTTCGCTCCATCCTTTCCACAGCCTCCTGTGAGGCGCAGAGGCGTAGATCTGTACAGGACCTCCCGGGGATCTGCACAGAGTCCAGCCAGGTAAGATGCTCTGCAGTAGAACAGGGCCTGGGTTGTCGAGTGTAGCACCGTACAGAAGCCTTTCAGAAGCCTTTCATTTGTTTTCCTTTTTAGAGTGGTATAGTATCTTCTCTCCCCTCTTTGGATTGTTTTGCATTTTGACTGATCACCCCTATCATGTTTTGCTTGCTCTCGGAGGATTTGATACATGCTCGGTCAAACAAGGTGTCCCATGGGGGGGAAATGCTACAGGATGTGACGGAGAATACTGTTTGATATGTCACTTTTGAGAAGATCAAGATATTCCAGGTGTAGGAAGAACATTGTCTCCCCCCCCCCCCCCCCCTACGGACAACCTTCAAATAAGCCCCTACATCGTTGCATTCTTAAACGTTGATTTCTACAGTATATTTTGTTAAAAGGCACACCTCTTCCTGTGCAGCGCTATGCGGTAGCAAAGTTCACTGAGTTTAGTAAGAAACTAGACTTTGGACGCGGATTTATTTATTCTTGTGCTCTTTTGTGAATTAGGAAAGAGAATATTTTGATGAATTCCCAATAGCGTGACAGAGATGGTGGTACCTCTGATTTTTCTTCTGTGTTTCTCTCTTGCGGAAGTGTGTACATAACCACAGACAGACTTTAGACCTTGTTTTTCACCCTTTATACTTGACACTTTTTACTTGACAAACTAAGCATTGTTTTACCCCAGTGGAACAGGCTCAGGATTGCCATGTGGGTTTCTGTTGCCGCTGTCATTGTTGACTTTGCTTGAGTGTCAGATGTATGCACCATGGACAAAAACAAAAGGGCCATTTCTTCTATGAGTGATTGACAGTGTTGTTGGCCTGTTACAGGGGCTGTATGCGTGATTGACTGTGTTGTGGTCCTGTTACAGGGGAGTAGGAACAGCAGCAGGTCCTCCAGTCCCAGTGTGAGGATGATGCCGCCTGATAAGACCAACAGCAGAGGGTACAGCTTCTCTCCCGATGACCCCACAGGTATAGTAGTCTACCTCTGTCTCTCAAACATGCTCATCTCTACAGCTACTTCTACAGATGAAGCTGGAAGGAGTTTGGTACATGTAAAAAAATAATAATAATTTGATTAGCAAATTCACTCATACTGCCCATGTTCCTTACTGTATTATCCTATATTGATGCTGGTGCTCAACTTGTTGCTTAATGTAAGATCCCAAGTCATTGTATCCCATTCCCTTTGTACTGTTGAGAGACGAAAAAGTGAAGGTTGGCGTTTAGAACCAGTTTGATTGAATGAAGTCAGCGTCTCGTGTTGGTTGTGTCACCCTCTCACAACCCTGAGTGCTGTAATGGCATCAATGTCATTGTGGATGGGGGCCTAAATCACTTGAGCAGGTTCTGCAGACATTACGTAATCCTCATCAATGATTTAAGGCGCTGGTCTCCTGTCACACGGAGCCTGAGAGGGGCGGGGACACTGACACAGGTCTATTTCTGTTGAAGGACTTCTGGTGTCTATTGATAACTGTGTGCCTGCCCAGTCGACTCATCTTGCACCGCCTGGGCCTGTGCTGGTGTCACTGTCAGACCAAAAACAAACACAAGTCTTGCTCTCTCCTGCCCAGATACCAACGGCTCAGACAACTCCATTCCCATGGCATATCTCACTCTGGACCACCAGCTGCAGGTAGGGTTCCATTTCATACCGGACCTCCCCCGACCCTGTCCTGCTAATGTTAAGCATTCTTTTATGCCACAAAACAGCTTGATCCCACTCCCATCCCATTTCAAGTGCTTGTCTGACCTGTCAAAATTGGCCTCGAGATTGGCCATTTGACAAACTCTTGATTATTTTTCTTTTGTAGATTGCTATATTTTGTGTTTGAATTCAAATGTTGAGGTTTTCCCTCTCAACGATGTTTTCAAGGACACTGAAAATTGACTGTATTAACTCAATTAGTGCAGGGATTACTTCTGTTGTCAAAGTGAGAAAATGATGCTATCTCAAAAGCGGAATGTCTTTATAAATACCCACCGGCAACGGCGGTGAGACATGTTGTGTATTTTTAAAAGCTCCGACGATTCTGAGAGCTGATAGAAATACATTTTGCAATACATCTAACTGGCTATAAGCTCCCTAGATCAATTAATGACAACATGCGTGGTTTATTTTCAGCCCCTCGCTCCTTGCCCGAACTCCAAAGAGTCCATGGCCGTGTTTGAGCAGCACTGTAAAATGGCCCAGGAGTACCTGAAAGTGCAGACAGAAATCGCCTTACTGATCCAGAGAAGGCAAGTAGTGAACCCTTACTGTACCTCTCCATCTTGTCGGGCAAGCGTTCAGCCACTACCAAAGTGCTGAGATAATACGCTATTTGTTCGTTCTGGGTTGTTTTTTTAAGGGGACTGATGTGGTACTGCAGTGTCTAATGTAAATTACCTCTTGTACTGTAAGCCCTGCTGAATGTGACCATACACACATTTTTGATATAAACAGACAAAAGAACATCTCCCGTGTTACGGGATGGGCTGTCTTGTGACTAACATAACAAGCAGCTCCATCGGATGTGTAACACGTATTTAGACTTGGGCGTATGACTATGCAGAAGGCCACCCAAAGGGATTTACTGAATTTCGATGACAAATCCAAGGCAGACAGGCCATCTATGCTGTGGAAGTCGAGCGCAGTGGAGCAACTGGCTGTGTTTGGCTAAAGAGCTCAGCTCATATTTATAGACGATGACTTTAGCAAGGAAACTACCGTGTTTGTGGAGTCAGCGTTTTTCTCACGCGAGCTATCCGATGCTTTGGTGCTCCTTTGCATCTCTCTCCAGCCTCTGTTGTGCTTATTGTGAAGTGCCCCTGTTCAAGCACAGCTGAGTAATTCACCATTATCGGAATAAAGGCCCAGTGTAGTCAAAAGCGTGATTTTCCTGTCTTATATACATTTCCACACTATGAGATGCAAATAATACTGTGAAATGGTGAAAATGATGATCATGCCCTTTTAGTGTAAGAGCTGTTTTGAAAAGACCAGCTGATATTTCAGCCTGTTTTGGTGGGATTTAGTTTTAACCTACCTGGTGACATCACCATGTGGTAAATATACCAATGGAAAGAGTTCCAAACCTCTGCCAATAACAGCTAGTTTTCTCTCCAATCAGAGCACTCTGACCGTGATGAGTTAAATTCTTGCTTGAGAAAGTGTGCATTGCTGAGAAACTATATTTGTTTTAAATAAAAACTGTAACAAATCAACAATCACACAGAACATTTTTGATATTGAGACAAAGCCGGCTGCATTGGGCCTTGTAAATGCAACAGTTTCAACGATTTTACCCAGTTACAGTTCATATAAGGAAAAGTACATTTGAATAAATTACTTAGGCCCTAATCTATGGATTTCACATGACTAGGCAGGAGCGCAACCATGGATGGAGCTAGGCCCAGCCAATGGCCCAGCCAATCAGAATAAGATTTTCCCCACAAAAAAGGCTTTCTTAAAGACAGAAATACACCTCAGTTTCATCAGCTGTCCGGGTGGCTGGTCTCAGACGATCCCGCAGGTAAAGAAGCCGGATGTGGAGGTCCTGGACTGGCGTGGTTACACGTGGTCTGTGGTTGTGAGGCCGGTTGGATGTACAGTACTGCCAAATTCTCAAAAATTATGTTGGAGTCGGCTTATGGTAGAGAAATGAACATTAAATTATCTGGCAACAGCTCTGGTAGACATTCCTGCAGTCAGCATGGCAATGGCGCACTCCCTCAAAACTTGAGACATCTGTGGCATTGTGTTGTGTGAGAAAACTGCACATTTTAGAGTGGCCTTTTGTTGCCCCCAGCACAAGGTGCACCTTTGTAATGATCATGATCATACTATTTTTGTGCATATGGAACATTTGTTGGCTCTTTTATTTCAGCTCATTAAACATGGGACCAACACTTTACATGTTGCGTTTATTTTTGTGTGTGTATAATATTATAATAAATAAAAAATGTATTGTTCTTTCTGTTTGCATTTTTACCTTTTTTGCAATGTGCTTCTCTTTTTAGTAATGTTCTTGTTATCTGATGTAAGCTGCAGCACTGCAGTTCAGTTTTCCATATTGTAAACTGCTCAAGTCCACCATTGTGGCAGATATATTTGTATGTGTAAATAAAACCAATTTCTATCTCCAGGAAAGAGTTGATCGCTGAACTGGACCAAGACGAGAAGGACCAGCAGAACACGTCCCGCCTGGTCCAGGAGCACAAGAAGCTGCTGGAGGAGAACAAGTCTCTGTCCACCTACTACCAGAAGTGCAAAAAGCAGCTGGAACTGATCCGTGCCCAGCAACAGAAGAGACAGGGCACCTCGTGATGGGCCACGAGCTGGCCGCCACCTGGATCATGCTGCAGAGACACACAAACAAAGTGTCCCCATGTCATATCCCCTGTTCTCCTCTCCTGCTTCTGCTCTGTCCGGGGTCACCTGTAGTCTAGTCTGAAACCCAGACCCTACCTTCAGAAGAATTGACACTATCTCCTCCTCCTCCCTCTGCCCCATGACAACTATGATCTCAACCTAGGTGCCCACGCCTTCACCCTGTAGGTTCCAGTGAGTGGATCTTGTTTTACCTTGTACTGTAAAGAGACCTGTGTTTTACTGTGTACCTGCATGTTGCGTTATAGACACACCCTGCTGATAACATGGAGCGGAATATGAGGTGTGCACTCAATCAAGCTGTTATGGAATGTCTCTCGCACATCTTTACAGTATATTCTTTGATAGCAGGCCAAAACAATCAGCATGCATCTGCTCTCTCTGCCCATAAAGAGGTTGGAGTCCTGGGGTTGCCTGTCCTGGGTTCAGTGAACACACTGGGCAGAGAGGTGGGCTTCTAGGCATCGATTGTCAGCCATCCTTTTAGTCAGGAAGCAATGCTTCTTGAGGTGTGTGAGCGTAGTACAGTAACTGCTGCTGCTTCTTGAAGTATGTGAGTACAGTAACTGCTGAGCCTGATTGGAGAGGGAGGCCAGTGAGGGGTGTGAAATGTGTTTGTCTCTATTGCTCTCAGGGCCCCTCGGACCCTCCCCTGGGCTGCCTGGTCAGTGTGTGTCCACCCCTCCTCCCATTGGTTAGTTTTACCCTGACCTGTCCTCCTAACTGGCCAATGGCCATGTGTCCTTGAGAATGTGAAAAACAGACGGTGTAGACAAAAAGTGTGAATTATGTGCAGAAGTTGGTGTTTTAATGAATTATGACCAGAATCTATTTGACTTATCTTTAAGTGTTTTTTTGTGTTTTTTTTTACCCTTTAATGCAAAAATAGCCACCCTTTTGGGGGGGGGGGGGGGTGAGCACAACCCCTTACAAAAGAAATCCACCACAACCTATCTGAAAGTATTTAATGTATGTTCTATTTATTTTACCGGGTGATGTATTTTACATATGCCTTGCACATCCATGATGTCTTTGATAAAAAAGGAAGGACTTGGCTTGTCACAAGTACCTGGATCGAAACATGGATTGAGCCTCAAACAGAGATTAAATATTGATAGTCTGCTTTCAACAACCACAAGCAAAGACGACAGACTTCTTTTCTCAACCTGTTTAATTAAAATAAACTATTTACGAGGTTCAAAGTGCAACATGTTTATCATGACTTCATTTTGTTTCCTTTTGTTTTTTTCCTATCCATTTTGGTGTTAGGAATTATACTTTTATCTGGTATGGGAATGCAGAGATGTACAAGAGGCCTATCCTTCGCCTTTATGTATTTTGTTTTTAGTTCACATGTTGCCTTAGAATTTGATTGCTAGATTTTAAAGTATTTGACTCATTTTTTCATTCCTTTTTTTGCGGGATTCACTTACGCCTCATTTGAATGTAATGGACAGTCAGTCAGTGAGAAAGGTATGACTTTTGTTTTGAGGGAGAATTGTATATTATGCCAATGGTTTACCAGGAGGCTGATTGTCTGGTCAAATGAATGATGTCAATAGGCTGCAAAATAAATCATGATATCTGTCACTGCTTTTCCCAATTAATAGAATGAATCCCAGTAGCTTTAAGTATCCATGCAAGATGAAAGTTGATTTGGAGATCTACACTTACAATGAGAATTGATCTTACTTTGAAATGTTGTCTTGCCGTTTCATTTCACCAGATCTGACGTCGCTGCTACAGTCCTTCAAATGTTTTGCACAATCCTCTGGTTTTACTGATTTACATGTAACTAACCGTTTGGGTCTTGTACTTCAAAGTATATATTATGATGGTTTACAAGGGAGGTGACAGGTGAAATTGTGTAAGGGTTCATTTGCTGCAGTTATATCCCTAGTTTTTCCCTTTCTTAAAGTTATATTCACTATAATTTTATTAACCATTACTGTATATAAAATGTTTTCTTAAACTATTGGGTACAGTGCCTTCAAAGTATTCAGACCCCTTTTGACTTTTTCACATTTTGTTAGGTTAGAGTCTTATTCTAAAATTAATTAAATATCTACACACAATACCCCATTGTGACAGAGCAAAAACTGGATTTTAGACATTTTTGCAAATGTATTAAAAATAAACTGAAATCACATTGACATAAGTATTCAGACCCTTTACTCAGTACTTTGTTGAAGCACCTTTGGCAGTGATTACAGCCTTGAGTCTTCGGTATGACGCTACAAGCTTGGCACACCTGTGTTTGGGGAGTTTCTCCCATTCTTATTTGTAGATCTTCTCAAGCTCTGTCAGGTTGGATGGGGAGCATTGCTGCACATCTATGTTCAGGTCTCTCCAGAGATATTAGATTGGGTTTAAGTCCGGGCTCTGGCTGGGCCACTCAAGGACATTCAGAGACTTGTCCCGAAGCCACTCCTGCATTGTCATGGATGTGTGCTTAGGGTTTTTGTCCTGTTGGAAGGTGAACCTTCGCCCCAGTCAGGTCCTGAGCACTCTAGAGCAGGTTTTCATCAAGGATCGCTCAGTACTTTGCTCTTTTCATCTTTGCCTTGGTTCCTGACTAGTCTCCCAGTACCTGCCGCTGAAAAACATCCCCACAACATGCTGCCACCACCATGCTTCACCATAGCGATAGTGCCAGGTTTCCTCTAGAAGTGACACTTGGCATTCAGGCCAAAGAGTTCAATCTTGGTTTCATCAGGTCAGAGAATCTTCTTTCTAATGGTCTGAGAGTCTATAGCTGCCTTTTGGCAAACTCCAAGCGGGCTGTCGTGCCTTTTACTGAGGAGTGTCTTCCGTCTGGCCACTCGCTACCATAAAGGCCTGATTGGTGGAGTGCTGAAGAGATGGGAGAACCTTCCAGAAGAACAACCATCTCCACAGAGGAACTCTGGAGCTCTGTCAGTCTAACCATTGGGTTCTTGGTCACCTCCCTGACCAAGGCCCTTCTCCCCTTATTGCTCAGTTTGGCCGGGCGACCAGCTCTAGGAAGAGTCTTGGTGGCTCCAAACTTCTTCCATTTAAGAATGATGGAGGCCACTGTGTTCTTGGAGCTTCAATGCTGCAGGATTGTTTTGGTACCCTTCCCCAGATCTGTGCCTCGACACAATCCTGTCTCGGAGCTCTACGGACAATTCCTTCAACCTCATGGCTTGGTTTTTGCTCTGACATGCACTGTCAACTGTGGGACCTTTTATATAGACAGGCGTGTGTGCCTTTCTAAATCATGTCCAATCAATTGAAGTTACTACAGGTTGAAGGACTTCTCAAGGATGATCAATTGAAACAGGATGCACCTGAGCTCAATTTCGAGTCTCTTAGCAAAGGGTCTGAATACTTATGTAAATAAGTTATTTAAGTTTTTTTCTAAAAACCTGTTTTCACTTTGTCATTATGGAGTATTTGCTGAGAGGCTATGATGTAACAATGTGGAAAAGGTCTAGGGGTATGAATACTTTCCGAAGGCACTGTATGTGCCTGGGAGGGAGGCATCCTGAAATAAACTTTAACATTGAGAAATGTTATTTTTTAACATGTTTTATATATTTTTTGTGTGTGATTGAATTTATGGTCTACACGCCCACCGGAATAATTCATAAAACGTATTGATCCACATGGCTCATTATTACAACAAATGCCAAAACGTTATCCCTCTTGTTATGATGAGATGATGAGCTAAATTCATCTTGCAGATGTGTTTTCATCTTATCTCTCAAAGCTTCCCATAACACCCTTCTGTGAGGGTTGTGGGGTGCTGGTTAAGGTGTTTGTTCACACCTGAACTGGCAACACAAATTAGTCTTCTAAAGGACTGACTACTGATGACTGGCATCACATCAGTCAAGAACCTTACTGTGTTCAATCATTACTGGGGGGTTTTTCTTCCCGGTTATCTTTTTTTTTGTGGTTCTTTGTCTTATATAATGGGGATTTCTGGGTGTTGTGGTGTTCTGCCAGGAGGTGGCGTACAAGATCTAGACATGTTCTCTGTCCAGGAACTGAGGCTGTTTTTCACAGACAAAGAAACGGAGTACTTGCCACTGTATGGTGTAACAATTGAGGGGATCAAACCTGACCCTTAATACTTTGTGTACTGATTCAAGACTTGTGACCTAATTTATTGATTGTATGAAATTATAATCCTGTTTTATATGGCAAAAATAGGATTAGTTACACAAGTCCCTAACAGAGCTGGTCAGATTTGTCTTTGAAGTCTTAGCAAGTACCGATGATCTGATTCCTCTTTCAAGGGCAAAATGTATGTAACACAATGTTTTATATTTTTTGTAAAAATTATCTCCCTTCTGTTTACAAAGGCTTTGTTTTCACCCTCACAATAGAGTTCATCTTGTGTGTTTTGAAGTTGACAGCTAAAGAGAAGACACATTTTGAGGAGAAATGATGTCATCTTCCTTCTGCGGCCAGGTATTGTGTTGCTTGCTTTGGCTGGCCTCCATGCCCTTGTTGAACTGTTGAGTGTGGTGGAAATAAGGAACTGAGCGTTTTGTTAGCAGGCCTGTCCTGTGCTGCGCTGCTTTGTTCTCACAGTGACATTCTCATCTTGTGTCTTGCTTCTTGTCTCTGCAGAGAGGAAATGGATGGTGAAGGTCTGTGTCTGGCCAAGAAAACAAGAATACCATCTTTGGGCCTGTGTCCCAAATGATACCCTATCCTATCCCGTATAACAAGGGTAGTAGGCAACCCTTGTCCTGGAGTGCCGGCAGGCAGTGTTGAATTTGTCTGTGTTGAATTTAGGCATTCACTGAACTGATCAATTACCACACCTGACCAAGTGAGCTGCCTAGTTGGTGCCTACCCCTGCCCTATATAATGCACTACTCCCGGTCAAATGTAGTGCCCTATAAAGGGAATGGGGTGCCATTTGGAATGAAGTCCTTGTCTCTTGCCTAGATATGCAAATGTCTTTCTTTTGTGAGTGTGTTTGTATGCACACATCAACACTGATTTCAAATTCTATGCTTGGATCCAACTGTTACATGTTTATATTCTTGGTAGGGGATTAGTTAAATTCGTAAGAACTATTGTGCATCTGTCGTAGGAAGATATGACATACTGCATTATATGATTACAGCCCAAAATACCTGTTTTGTTGTCAGTCATCATGCTTTTGCACACTCTTTCCTCTTGACTTTGCCTAACAATGATGTAAGTGGTTGGCAATATGAATGCCTATAGTACAAGCATTTCACTACACCCACAATAAGATACGCTAAATATGTGTGTGACCAATACAATTTTATCTGAGATATTGCACAATGATATTGTTCATTACTACTATTTGTAGACCCGGCTGTTGAGGAGGAATTACAGCTTGTGTTGAAGTCTAACAATGTGTGGAGCTAGAATGATCATTCATCTTCTCTCTGAAAAGGAAAGTTGAAGTTGCACTTAATGTGCACTAGAATTTCTCTATCTCACGGTAGCCATGGAAACTGTGTGACATAAATAGGCTAGAAACGGTCAGAGAGATGTTGCAGTTTTTAATAATGGACAGAATTTGGGTCATAATATCGTGTATGTTGGTCTATAAATTGCACTGTGTGCCAGATACGTATTCCATTAATCTGTAGAATCCCTAGTTGGTCTTCAAAGAGGCTGTGGGTGATTATTTAAGTTCTCGTCTGCAGAGTCAAAGACGTCACGCAGAAAATGACTGCTGTTTCAGCTCTGTGTTGTCAGTTGACTTTCTGTAGGCTACATCTTACCAGGTGTAGTATTTCATGTGCATTTCATATATTTGGATGGTAGTAATTTAACTTTGACATTGTCTAATTACATTTTTATCTATTGTTTTACCATAAAAATAAACAATCTGTTATTTTCTTCAATTACTGGATCAGAATCTAATTAGCAACTGAAACAGAAAATTGATTGCCCACAAATATCAAAAATATTGGGTAGTAATCCACTGGGCACACACTTGTTTCAACGTAATTTGTCAATGTATTGTGATGTAGAATCAACGTGGAAAATACATTTAGATTTGAAAAAAGTAATCAACCAGTACTGTTTTCATCTAATTTCAACCAGCGTTTTAAACATAAATACACTGACATAAGTACATTGACTTAACCTGATTAACATATTGTTACATCATTCTAATTTCAACATAATCATCAGAACCACAGTACCTGTCAAGTTTGGACACACCTACACACCTTTATTTTTACTATTTTCTATATTGAAGGATAATAGTGAATACATCAAAACTATGAAATAACACATGGAATCATGAAGTAACCAAAAAAGTATTTAAAAAATCCAAATATATTTGAGATTCTTAAAAGTTGTATTTATTTTACCTTCATTTAACTAGGCAAGTAAGTTAAGAACAACTTCTTATTTTCAATGACAGCCTAGGAACAGTGGGTTAACTGCCTTGTTCAGGGGCAGAACGACATACTTTTTTTTACCTTGTCAGCTCGGGGATTTAATCTTGCAACCTTTCGGTTACTAGTCCAACGCTCTAACCACTAGGCTACCTGCCGCCCTAAGTAGCCACCTTTTGCTTTGATGGCAGCTTTCCACACTCTTGACATTCTCTCAACCAGATTCATGAGGTAGTCAACTGGAATGCATTTCAATTAACAGGTCTGCCTTGTTGAAAGTTAATTTGTGGAATTTATTTCCTTCTTAATGTGTTTTAAGTAAATTGGTTGTGTAGTGACAAGGTCAGGGTGGTATACAGAAGATATCCCTATTTGGTAAAAGACCGAGTCCCTATTATTGCAAGAACAGCTCAACTAAGCAAAGAGAAATGACAGTCCATCATTACTTTAAGACATGAAGGTCAGTCAATCCGGAAAGTTTCAAGAACTTTGTTCAAGTGCAGTCGCAAAAACCATCAAGCACTATGATGAAACTGGCTCTCATGAGGACCGCCACAGAAAAGGAAGACCCAGAGTTACCTCTGCAGAGGATAAGTTTGTTAGAGTTATCAGCCTCAGAAATTGCAGCCCAAATAAATGCTTCACAGAGTTCAAGTAACAGACACATCTCAACATCAACTGTTCAGAGGAGACTGCATGAACCAGGCCTTCATGGTCGAATTGCTTTAAAGAAACCACTACTAAAGGACTCCAATAATAAGAAGAGACTTGCATCGGCTAAGAAACACAGCAATGGACATTAGACCGGTGGAAATCTGTCCTTTGGTCTGATGAGTCCAAATTTGACATTTTTGGTTCCAATCGCCGTGTCTGTGAGACGCAGAGTAGGTGAACGGATGATCTCCGCATGTGTAGTTCCCACCGTGAAGCATTAAGGAGGTGTGATAGTGTTGGGGTGCTTTGCTGGTGACACTGTCTGTGATTTATTTATAATTCAATGCACACTTAACCAGCATGGCTACCACAGCATTCTTCAGCGATATGCCATCCCATCTGGTTTGCGCTTAGTGGGACTATAATTTGTTTTACAACAGGACAATAGCCCAACACACCTCCAGGCTGTGTAAGGGCTATTTGACCAAGAAGGAGAGTGATGGAGTGCTGCATCAGATGACCTGGCCTCCACAATCACTCAACCTCAACCCAATTGAGATGGTTTGGGATGGGTTGGACTGCAGAGTGAAGGAAAATCAGCCAACAAGTGCTCAGCATATGTGGGAACTCCTTCAAGACGGTTGGAAAAGCATTCCAGGTGAAGCTGGTTGAGACAATGCCAAGAGTGTGCAAAGCTGTCAAGGCAAAGGGTGGCTACTTTGAAGAATCTAAAATATAAATATATTTTGATTTATCACCTTTTTTGTAACTACATAATTCTATATGTGTTATTTCATAGTTTTGATGTCTTCACTATTATTCAACAATGTAGAAAATAGTAAAAATAAAGAAAAAACCTTAAATGAGTAGACGTGTCCAAACTTTTGACTGGTACCGTATGTATGTTGAAATTGTAGATTTGATTATACATATTTTATTTGACCTTGTTTCAATGTTGATAGTAAAATGATATGTTTGAATCAACGTCATTGTTCCAACATCAATAAAGAGGTACATTGAAATAAAATATGAAGCCACAGTCTAATGGTTTCTGCCTGAACAGTGACTCCTAATGCTCCCCCCTAATGAGGGGTAATGCACTTCAGTGAAAACAAGTCTACCAGTCAGAGGCCTACCTCTATGTACACTGCTCAGCTTTGGAAACAAGCTGTGTTTGATTCAGCTGAGCTATCATGTCAACACATTTAGACAATGATCAGCTTCCATACTAAATAACATTGAATAGTTGAAAGTAACTACACTGACTTTTCTTCCACAAGCTGTATGTGAAAGTAAATTCAGAATGAGGTTGGGTTTATGTAAGCTATATTGACGTCTAACTTGCCCAACAGAATGCACCATCATTTCAATGTGTAGGTAGGTATACTATCATTGATCCATGGTTGATTGGATCTTTAGAAGTTTAGAAGTAATTCCTATAAATAGGATGCCAAATTCATAATATTAATAATACACTTTTACCTTTTGGATATTGTCTTGTATATGAAGGATGGTTGGTTGGTTGATTTCAAATGTAATCTATAAGTTATTAATAGGTTCAATTCACATCTCCATCTCAACCAAATATCTAAGTTTAAGAATAGGACTAAATCAACATTTATTTGAAGTGCATTTAAAGTTTGATTTGATTTCGTACCATTCTTTAACTTAGATGAGCTGGAGATGTGAATCCAACATATCAACATACATTTTTAGGCAAACTGAATATTGACTTTTGATCGCAACTAAATATCAACATTTGAAGGACATGTATCTTCTGCTTGGATAGTATATTATGAATAACATATATAAAATACAATATTAAAAGGCTAAAGTTTCTTATTAATATCATGAATTTGGCATCCTATTTATAGAGCTATTGGTAACTACTAATCTTCCAAAGATTCTATCAACCATGGATTAATCATAGTATTCCTATTATGGTGTGTTTTAGGCAAATCAGATGTCAATGTAGCCTACATAAACCCAACTTCACTCCAAATTGACTTCTACATATAGATTGTGTAAGAAAAGTTAGTGACTTTCAACTATTCAATGTTTATTAGGTAGTCGACGTGTATGTAGTCTATTTTTTATGTTTCTATGTGGAATTTTCAATGCCCTTTCAACATATATATATATATATATATATATATATATATATATAGTTCTGATGATTATGTTAATTGTATCAACTTGTTATTCAGGTTAAGTCAATATGTTTAAGTTTGAACCTAATTTCAATGTTTACAACGCTTATTAAAACGAGATGAAAACAGTACTGGTTGATTACTTTTTTCAAATCCAATCTATTTTCCACGTCGGTTCCACGTCACAAGACGTTGACAAATTAAGTTGAAACAACGTTGATTCAACCAGTGTGTGCCCATTGAAAATACTGCCTCCCTCCCTAGCCGTTCACAATTATCCTCATTAGCATCCGTCTTAAGATAGCCTGGCTGAAAATGTTCAATGGAAAATGATTAGATCTAATGGCAATTAAGCAAAGGACACCCTATTGTATAATTATGTAATGAAATTGACAGTTGTAATGTTCACACATTTTGATGATGTGAAAGATTCAAGCTCTCTGCAAGCATGCGGAGGAAAGGACTGAGAGGATAAGTAAGTATACATTATGCAATTCCTAGTAGGGCTAGCACAATTATCGAATAATCACTTAACCAACAATTATGGATAGTTCACCAAATAGCAGTTGTTCGTTTTTACGTGAAGTGGGTAAAGTTGGCAGTCATTTTACGAGCAAAACGGCACAGGCGGAAACTTTCGTTTCCAAAAGTTCAAAGCGGTCAAAACCATTCGTTTTTGAGACAGAGGTGTCGCCGAAGCTTTGTGGTATGATTAGGTATACAAGCGCAGAACGTTTTTCAACATAAATGCCAATTATAACAATAACTGTGCCTATTTGCATGACAATGTATCGTTACCCCAAAATGCCATGAATGTCACAGCCCTAATTTCTAGTCCTGTTGAGGGTGACAGTGCCATTCTCCCACCAAGACGGAGGCAGAGAAACATGAACAAGAGGTCTCCAATGTGTATGTATGACAGACAAGATGTAACGTGTTGTGATAGAAACAGTAACACCAGGGAAATGTCTGTTGACATGTTATATTTTTTATTTATGTGCTGATAATGTGTTCCCATTGAGATGGTGTTCCCATTGAGGTGACTCGCTGTCTCCTGCACTGTACTCTGTACAGTGTGGGTGAGAGGTGACGTGTCTTATCTTTTATCTTCAATCATGAGAGCTGCATACCGCATCTTCTCCCCAGATGGGTCTGGGCTGGGGAGAGGAAGGAGGGAGGACTGGCTGTATAATACAGGGCTAGCTATATAACAATCCACCATTCCCTTGCACCTTACAATCTGCACATTTTCCTCCACGAAGCAGACAACTACTACCAATAAAACAGTAATCATAATCAAAATATGCATGTGTGTACAATTGTATATGTGACAGAGAGAGAGAGAGAGTGGGAAAGAGGGGAGAGCGCTGAAGCGCTGGCTGTGTTGTGACTGAGTGGGACAGTGCGACAAGCTGTTATTACAGGCCCATGTGACTGACAGCGTGTGGGCGAAAAGCAATTGCATTCAAGCATGCGTGTGGTGACGACGGCCTCTAGGGGAGCAGATGTGTAGAAGACCGAGACTCTCAGACAGAGAGAGAGAGAGAGAGAGAGACGGGCAGCTCAAAATGTGATGACTTATCACTCACACCCCATTCACTCTGTTTGTTTACCCGGCCCGTTCATCGACAGAGCAACGAGCGAGCGTGGTGATGACGGCACTGTCTTAAAGGATTTCACCTGTTTAGGCACACGGCAAGCAGCTTAGAGCACAGTGCATATAGGTCCACTTCCCATGTAAACAGCCCGTGCAACCCCGCTGAGTCTGACTAGAGTCTAGACTAAACAGGGAGCTTCTCTGTTTACTGCGCTATCCAGGCACACGGTGAATTCTTCAAAAGCATCGGTGTATAAACTCCTTATCAACACAAGACTTGTGTCATGGCTATACCCTCTCCAGCTTATCTGCTTAAATACTTTTTCCTGGGTGGAACTGGCAGCCACTCAGAAATTCCTGTGACTGCTCCTCCCTCCCTCACTGGCCAGAACACACATCAGTGGCTACAACTGGTATTAAACAAAGCTCTGTAACTGTTTGGGTTTGTTTAGACCATATGGGTGATTGAGGGTTCTGCTTATGAGCCAAGGCATTGGTTTGGCATTGGTGTGAACCCTGCAACCCCAGCCTCACCGCCCACGCACATGCACACACTTGTCCACACTCGATGAACATAAAATAACAATCTGTCAGCCAAGGAAGTTCTAGTTTTTATTTTTCCATCTCAAAGGTAAAGAGATAAAAAATGTAAACCAACTCAAACTGCCAGACAAGTATTGTATGAGGCCTGGGGCAGGAACTGACTGTCTGTTATTATGTTTGAATGTGTGTCACCTGTTCTGAAGGTAACCTGAGCCAGGGAAGTTGTTCTGTGGCAGGCTTTGTTATGAATGGCGGTAGAACGGTCCCCGGGGCACTGTTAGAGCTACTGTAATTGACGTAATCAAGGTATTTGGCTTTGGGTCTCATGCTAGCTGACAACAAGGCTGCGTTTACGTCTGTGCCTAGGTCTGAGCTTGCCGTACTCCTTAGCCAGCAAATTCATGGATGATTTCTGTCTCTGGGTCCTATCGTTCGACCGCAAAAACCCAATGAATCCCTTTGAAATGAGTCATCCCTCCACGCACTAAGATGTGACTGTTTGACCGACTTGTCTCTCTCAGTTTGTACAGAGCTTTTGTTTCTGGTTTTACTCCGAATACTTTTGCTATGAGTCACTCATTTCAACAAATGCAGGAATATACAGGCTTAGCTTGCGATGTAGTAGTGTATATACTGTACCTTTTAAATATACAGTGTATACATGAAGTATAAACAAAGTATAAGTAATGCATGTAATTAATAAACATCAAAAGCCATTAGTGTGTATGTTCTACTCTTTCCAAGAACTGCATTTTCAAGACGGCATTTCAGCGAGGTGACTCTCCCTGAATGTACTGTATGTAGATATACAACTCCTGTGTGGTCTGTCTGGATTGCTCTGAGGTACATCAGTTCATCTGAGTACAGAACACAATAATGGGATAGTATGCAGTCCCAGAAGAGTTTAAATGTACTTTTCAAGATTTCTCAAAATTCTATCGTTGTATCTGTATTCACTTATCTCTAGTTTGTGAAAATGGTTTCCTCATAATGGATTGCCTTCGGCCTATTGTTTATGCAACTCAACACAAAACAACATTCCTCCCTGTTGAGCAATCCCTGCAACTGCCTTTTCCTCACCACTGAAAGTTCATGGTCTGTCAGATTCCACTCCGCTCTGTGGGTGAGTTGAGTCAAACCTTTCTGTAGTGTCTCACTACACTATGCTGCCATACCTCCGATGTCTTGCCTGAATGTCAGACACAGAACATGCTGTCTGGATTAGCTCGAATTAGTCTTCCTGACATAAACTTCAGTGTTTGTCCCCAGTGAAGGCGGGAAACCAAGGCCTTGCCATCCCCACTTTAGACTCCTTATATATTCCACAGACGTTTGAAATGCACTTGTCCCCGTGCACTTTTGAGCATTCTCAGCATAGGCAAGATGTTGACTTCAGGAGCATTGTCTGCTGAGACAAAAGAGTGAGCCCTGTCTGTCTGTCTCTCAGTGCTAAGATATGGGACACCTTCCCTCTGGAGGCCCCCAGCCCAGCTTTGGTGCTAAACCATTTGGATGGGTATTAAAAGCTTCAGATGTCCTGAAGGTTTCTGTGGATGAATATGAATATGAATGTCTTCTCTAATCTGCTGGATTACTTTGGGTTTGTCAAATGGTGTGTCTCTGGCCTCCCATAAATCTTTCCTTCACGGACATCCTTGTCTCCTCCTCACAAAATGTCTCACTTCACACGTTTCCTGTCTTTTTTCCTCTAACAAGGATCAGTTCATTTTGACCATTTAACATTTAGTACTTATTATCTCAAATGTAAGTTTAACTTTTGTGTGGGTTACACATTGACTCTAAAATTACAATCATGCGTGTTGCTTTATCCTAAAGGCAAACGAAGAAGAGCAAGATCAACCATGACCTGACGCAGATGTCTGACCATGGAACTCAAAAACATCCACTTGTCATGGGCAGAGGCAAAGAAAGTAGCCCAAGACCGACAGCATTGGAGATCTTTAGTACGAGTCCTATGTTCCTACAGGAATGAAGGTGGTTAAGTAAGTAATTCTGCTTCCTATTTAATTGACACAGTACAGTAAAGGGGCAAATATGCATCTGGGGGTGGCCTACAATTACTCATGCACACAAAAGCCACCCTGTAACAACGGTTAATGTTATAACTCTGGTTTATGTAATAACTTTGAGATTTTTTGATGTAATAAAACCAGTTAATAATACTGGTTTAATGTAATAACTTGCCGTTTAACGTAATAAAAGGTTGAACGGTTTATGTAATACCTTTTTCTGCTAAATGTAATGTTATTACATTAAATGGTAGTTATTACATTAACCAGTGAGTAAAAACATATTTTTATTAATAATGTAATAACTTCAACCAATCACGTAATAGCATAACAAAATCTAGGTTCTTATGTACTACAGTACTTCCCTCAATTTGATGCACATACCAGCACCCACTGCCAATTACAACACAAACAAACTCATGCACATCATACAGGAATACTCATACATAGAGGCACTCACAAGCACACATGTACAGTCACACACACACACACACACACACACACACACACACACACACACACACACACACACACACACACACACACACACACACACACACACACACACACACACACACACATAAAAGCTGCAATAGAACACACCTTTACTTAGTTTCGGATTCAATCCGATAATTTACTAAATTGTTGAACGGTTAATGTAATAACTATGTCAGGTAGTTAGTACGTTATCAGGTGAGTAGCAACGTTTTTGATGAATAATGTAATAACTTCAACCGATCATGTAGGTATTATTTCCCTTATTTTGATGGACATCGATGGAGTAGTCCCAAAAGTACAAAACTCATCAATCTGGCAGTCCAGGCAGGCTCAAGCAGCTTAAAGTAACTATTTGACGGATTTCAAATGCTATTTGAACCCAGATCTGGATGGCATCAGGGCAAATGCTGTCATTTTAGCATGTTGAGTAACCTTGCCTGAAACCTGAAGAGCATTAGCTCCACAAGCTAACCCCGTCTTGTGCTACGCATAACTAACCCAGTCAGTAACACCAGCAACCATCCAGCTCAGTCTCACCAGACATTTCTACTATAAAATAACAACCAATCATTGACAATGCATTACCGCGAGGTTGATCGTTTCTGGTTCATTCCTTCCTGTAGGCTAGCAATTAGGATTTAGAAGATCAAGGTCAATCAAAATCTAAATGTCTCAGAAAAGTATATCAGATTTCTTCAATCCTGGTATAGCCAACCAAAAACACCCGCCATCAGCCTCAGTTCTTTGAAATCGGTGGATCTGGTGCATTCAGAAATGGAGAGAAGATTCAACCAGAAAGGGCTAGGGATATCAGCAAGATGAGAACAAAAACCTAATTAACGCTGCAAATGGAAGCACAACTCAACTGGATGCACAGTCCCTTGACTCCCTTCACCCCCCCATGCAGCTATACACAGGCCACCTGCTGCTCTAAGTCCACATGTTGGGAGACATCACAAAAAATACCCCATGCAGCAGTCCCAGAGGATGCTTCATCTGTTAAGGTGGCGCCGAAGAGGATGGCTGACGTTTTACATGCCCGTAACCAATTGTGCTATTTTGTTCTCTTTTTTTTGCGTTATTTGTAACTTATTTTTTTACTTATTTTGTATATAATGTTGCTGCTACCGTCTCTTATGACCGAAAATAACTTCAGGACATCAGAACTGGGATTACTCACCACGAACTGGAAGAAGCATTTTCCTTTAACGAGTCCGACGAGAAAGATATACTGCTCTCCCGGGAACAGGCCCAGATGCCCATCATTTGCGTGAAGAAAAGACGGAGGAAAAGAGGGCGCAGATTGGGCTGCCTTTTGAGAATCCGTAGGCGAGCGAGTAAACTCTCACTGCCATCAATTCTACTTGCTAACATGCAGTCATTGGAAAATAAAATTGATGACCTACGATTACGATTATCCTACCAACGGGACATTAAGAACTGTAAAATCTTAAATTTCACCGAGTCGTGGCTGACACGGGTTAATATAGAGCTGGAGGGATTTTCAATGCACCGGCAGAACAGAGAAGCTACGTCTGGTAAGATGAGGGGTGGGGGTGTGTCTCTTTTTGTCAATAACAGCTGGTGCGCGATGTCTAATATTGCTCGCCTGAGGTAGGATACCTTATGATAAACTGTAGACCACACTATCTACCAAGAGAGTTCTCATCTATATTATTCATAGCCATCTATTTACCACCACAGACCGATGCTGGCACTAAGACCACACTCAACCAACTCTATAAGGCCATAAGCAAACAAGAAAATGCTCACCCAGAAGCGGCGCTCCTAGTGGCCGGGGACTTTAATGCAGGCAAACTTAAATCAGTTTTACCACATTTTTACCAGAATGTCACATGTGCAACCAGAGGGAAAAAACTCTAGACCACCTTTACTCCACACACAGAGATGCACACAAAGCTCTTCACCGCCCTCCATTTTGGCAAATCTGACCATAATTCTATCCTCCTGATTCCTGCTTACAAGCAAAAACTAAAGCAGGAATTACCAGTTACTCGCTCAATACAGTAGGGGTCAGATGACGCAGATGCTACACTACAGGATTGTTTTGCTAGCACTGACTGGAATATGTTCCGCAATTCATCCAATGGCATTCAGGAGTATACCACCTCAGTCATCGGCTTCATCAAAAAGTGCATCGACGACGTCGTCCCCACAGTGACAGTACGTACATATCCCAACCAGAAGCCATGGATTACAGGCAACATCCGCATCGAGCTAAAGGCTAGAGCTGCCGCTTTCAAGGAGCGGGACACTAATCCGGACACTTATAAGAAATCCCGCTATGTCCTCAGATGAACCATCAAACAAGAAAAGCGTCAATACAGGATTAAGATTGAATCCTATTACACCGGCTCTGATGCTCGTCGGATGTGGCAGGGCTTGAAAACTATTACGAACTACAAAGGGAAACCCAGACACGAGCTGCCAAGTGACGCGAGCCTACCAGACGAGCTAAATGCCTTTTATGCTCGCTTCGAAGGCAAGCAACACTGAAGCATGCACAAGAGCACCAGCTGTTCTGTATGACTGTGTGATAGTGGAGCGGGTCGAGAGTTTCAAGTTCCTTGGTGTCCACATCACCAACGATCTATCATTGTCCAAACACACCAAGACAGTCGTGAACAGGGCACGACAAAACCTTTTCCCCCTCAGGAGACTGAAAAGATTTGGCATGGGTCCCCAGATCCTCAAAAAGTTCTACAGCTGCACCATCGAGAGCATCCTGACTGGTTGTATCACCACCTGGTATGGCAACTGCTCGGCATCTGACCATAAGGTGCTACAGAGGGTAGTGCGTACGGCCTAGTACATCACTGGGGCCAAGCTTCCTGCAATCCAGGACCTATATAATAGGCGGTATCAGAGGAAAGCCCATAAAATTGTCAGAGACTCCAGTTTTCTCTGCTATCGTACGGCAAGCGGTACTGGAGCGCTACCTACATGTACAAATTACCTCTAACCTGTACCCGCACACTGACTCTGTACCGGTACCCCCTGTATATAGCCTCGTTATTGTTATGATATTTTGTTACTTTTTATAATTTTTTACTTTAATTTATTTGGTAAATATTTTCTTAACTCTTCTTGAACTGCACTGTTGGTTAAGGGCTTGTAAGTAAGCATTTCACGGTAAGGTCTACACTTGTATTCGGCGAATGTGACAAATAAGGTTTGATTTGATTTGAGCTCTGGCCCAACTTCACCCACAAACGAGAGGTCTCTTCAGAGAAGTAGAAACCCTAATCAAACTGTGCCTCTGTCTTCCGATCGCTGTTGCGTCCTCGGAGAGGATAGTGTGTTGCCTACTCTTGTGCTTTATGCGCAAAAGCTTGTGGATAGTATGGTGTTGGCTACTGAAATTAGTCAACTGTGCTTTTTCTCTTTAATGCAGTTGTTGTGTTGTGGTTTGTTGAGCAATTATTTCTAACGATTGTGTGCTTTGGTGGGAGGTTCTGTTGATAAGTGGGTTAACTTTGCTGGAATTAGTTGGGTGGCATCGGCCCAATTCTGCATGGAGAGTTCTCAGCTCTGTTTTGTAAGCGGTGCGCTCATGATTTACACTCTTATCTATTCAGTTGTGATGGATAGGAGTCGTACACATGCTCTGCTGTTTGATACACAGTTTAGTTTGAGTTGAGTCGGGTCTCTCTCTCTCTCTCCCTCCTATGGCCCTCTCCCTGTCTCTCTCTCTGCCGCTTTTCTTCTCTCCACCTTGTGGTGGATATCAAGTGATCTGGAGTAGTGCTCACAATTAGACTTTCACTTTTTCTACTAGTTTACTATTCTCAACTTGGCGAAAAGGGAATGGGAACAATATCAAATAAGGGACATGGCACTCTTTCGCCCTCAACTCGTAGGACTGCTCCGGCCAAACACGTAGGTATAGGCTTATAGCCCACCGCACAGCCCAGCCTGTGCTCGATCGATCGAGGTGAGCACTTTTTTCCACGATGGCTTGCATAGATGTCCATGGTCCTGAAACCGTCTCTCATACACACCCATTGTAATTATGCAGTACCAAGAAATATGCGTGCTGTTCACAACAGGCTTTTTTGCAAAGAGCCATGATATGAAATTAACTTAGGCTGCAGTAATACTTTTACCAAGTCTTGTCCTACTAATCACATTGGGAATAGTATTTTGTTGTTAGTCTGCATAGTTGCAATACTTTATTATAAAGGTGATATATATATATATATATATATATATATATATATATTTTTTTTTTTACTCAAAACAACTTCCCGCGGCTATGGACTGTACCCAACCCTATGACACACCAAATACAGAACAGGCTTGGCGTAGAAAACGGTCAGCCTTGCCATTGTAACAGTTTAGGGGCAAAGTGCCTTACTCATGGCCACCAAGGCAGTAGGCGATTGCACCTGAAAAGTGATTTAGGTGTAATTAAACTTATCTGAGACCTAAAGATTTGTGTAAGCTCCCTGATCTAATGCCCAAGCTTAAGCTTAGCAGGGTAACACAGTCTTGTGGCCTGCAGGAGACCTACACTACATGACCAAAAGTATGTGGACGACCTGCTTGTCGAACATCTCATTCTATTAATATGGGGTTGGTCCCCCCCTTTGCTGCTATAACAGCCTCCACTCTTCTGGGAAGGCTTTCCATTAGATGTTGAAACATTGCTGAGGGGACTTGCTTCTATTCAGCCACAAGAGCATTAGTGAGATCGGGCACTGATGTTGGGTGATTAGGCCTGGCTCCCAGTCAGCGTTCCAATTCATCCCAAAGGTGTTCGATGCGGTTGAGGTCAGGGCACTGTGCAGGCCAGTCAAGTTCTTCCACACTGGACAAACCATTTCTGTATGGACCTCACCTTGTGCATGGGGGCATTGTAATGCTGAAACAGGAAAGGGCTTCTCCAAACTGTTGCCACAAAGTTGGAAGCACAGAATCATCTTGAATGTCATTGTATGCTGTAGCGTTAAGATTTCCCTTCACTGGAACTAAGGGGGCTAGCCTGACCATGAAAAACAGCCCCGGACCATTATTCCTCCTCCACCAAACTTTACAGTTGGCACTATGCATTCTGGCAGGTAGTGTTCTCCTGGCATCCGCCAAACCCAGATTCGCCCGTCGGACTGCCAGATGGTGAAACGTGATTCAATTCTCCAGAGTCCAATGGTGGCAAGCTTTACACCACTCCAGTCGACACTTGGCAGCTAACGCTTGGCATTGCGCATGGTGATCTTAGGCTTTTGTGCAGCTGCTCGGCCATGGAAAGCCATTTCATGAAGCTCCCGACTAACAGTTAATGTGCTGACGTTGCTTCAAGAGGCAGTTTTGAACTTGGTAGTGAGTGTTGCAACCGAGGACAGACAATTTTTACGTGCTGCGCACTTCATCACTGAGCAGTCCCGTTCTGTGAGCTTGTGTTGCCTACCACTTCGCGTCTGAGTCGTTGTTGCTACTAGACATTTTCACTTCACAATAACAGCACTTACAGTTGACCGGGGCAGCCCTAGAAGGGCAAAATTTTTATGAACTGACTTGTTGGAAAGGTGCCATCCTATGACAGTGCCACGTTGAAGGTCACTGAGCTCTTCAGTAAGGCCATTCTACCGCCAATGTTTGTCTATGGAGATTGCATGGCTATGTGCTCGATTTTATACACCTGTCAGCAACGGGTGTTGCTGAATTAGCCAAATCCACGAATTTGAAGGGTTGTCCACATACTTTTGTATATATAGTGTAGGTTAGACACCAGTCTGTCCCATTGGTGCTGTGACCTGGATAGGTATCTGTGAGGAGTTGAAATGGGTGGTGGGGTGTAACGAAGGTGGTTCTGTAAACTATTCTTGTTGTGTGTTTAGAAACCTTTTTTGATACCTAAAGAGATTAATTTGGTAGTAACTGTAAGGTTGCCGTTTTGGGCTGACAGGCTAAATCTGGCAGGTGTGAGCCAGACAGTTGCTGGTGTCATTGACTAAGTTCAAACTTGGGTCACTTCTTACCTTGCCGAACTATAGGCATGTTGCCTAGAGGTTAGAGGGGGGCAAACAACCAGAGGTTTTCTGGTTTGAATCCCAGGTCCGATTGGAAAAATCTAGTCTTTGTGAACCGGCAAATGGAGGGTTTCTGGTGTCTAATCCTAGATGCCATATCCTGTCATTGTGCCCTTGAGCAAGGCACAACCACAAAACGGCTCTGAAGTGTAATATTTTTGTATCTTGGGGGAGCTAACACAAGTCTTCAGGTCTCACACGAGGTTACTCAACATGCAATTGTGGTTCACCAAACTACAGATGTAGGATCTTAATTAAACCAGTTTCTCACAGCAGGAAAATAATCCTGCAGCAACAGGAAATGTGAAATATTGTGTGAATTCTAATTAATATAACTTTTTGTAGAAAAATCAAGTCAAAAACAAGGTGATCAAATTAAGATCTTATATCTGTACCAAACCACCTCTGTTACACTTCCGGGCACAGACTAGATTCTAACCCGGTCTACCACAAGGTCTCTCTAGCCCTGTCTACCACAAGGTCTCTCTAACCCGGTCTACCACAAGGTCTCAAGCAAGGTACTCATCCTGATATACATCCTGTTGTGTGTATGGTGTCAGGCCGTAGGTACTGTGATAGCAAAAAGGCATGTTCCAGATGAACAATGGCCAGGATTCCATTCGAGTCTTGGAAGAGCTGAGTTGTAGCACGGTTGACATTAAAGGTTTGAGCAGACATCTGCAGCGTTTACTGAATGCGATCTTCGCGACAAGAGTCGAATTGCCTTTAAATGGTGGATAGCCGAAAAGGGCCGATCGGACTGAATCCCAGCCAAAATTCAACCTGGGGCGGCAGGTAGCCTAGAGGTTAGAGCGTTGGACTAGTAACCGAGAGGTTGCAAAATCAAATCCCCGAGCTGTCAAGGTAAAAATCTGTCGTTCTACCCCTGAACAAGGCAGTTAACCCACTGTTCCTAAGCTGTCATTGAAAATAAGATTTTTTTTCTTAACTGACTTGCCTAGTTAAATAAAGGTAAAATAAAAATAAATTAAATAAATTAAAGATGTGTTCTATTGAAACTTTTATTAGAAAAATTTATGTCAGGAATGGATTTGTAAAGGTTTCATGAATGGCAATCTATAATCAAGTAAAGCGTTACACCGTGTGTGTGTGTGTGTGTGTGTGTGTGTGTGTGTGTGTGTGTGTGTGTGTGTGTGTGTGTGTGTGTGTGTGTGTGTGTGTGTGTGTGTGTGTGTGTGTGTGTGTGTGTGTGTGTGTGTGTGTGTGTGTGTGTACATTTCAATGTGTGCTTGTGATTGCCTCTACAGTGTGAGTGAATATTCCTGTATAATGTGCATGAGTTTGTTTGTTTTGCAATTGGCAGTGGGTGGTGATATGTGCATCAAATTGAGGAAAGTATAAGGCTACATAAAAACATTTATTTGGTATGTTATTACTTGATTGAAGTTATTCAATTATTCATCAAAAAAGTTGCTACTCGCCGATTATTGTAATAACCACCTGTTAATGTACTGACGTATTACATTTAGCAGGAAAAGTTATTACGTTAAAGTTCACCATTTTATTATGTCAACAGGCAAGTTATCTTAACCTTTTCGTTCCATAACAAATCTAAAAGGTATTACAAATAGAACATTTATTACATTAACGCTGTTCGTACATTAACCATTGTTACACACCCCCTGAGTCTACCATAGTTTACATCAAGAGCAGTACATAATCTAATCTAGTCTGCTGTCTAACATACCATTGCAAGCCTGGCAAGAGGCTGCTATGAGCCTGTCTACTTGGAATCAATTGTCCCTATCTGTGGGAGTGTGCTGAACTATCCAATAACTATGCAATCCTTTGTCATTTCCAGAGATATCCCTCGCAGGGAATGTGTTTTATTGTTTGTGATGCTGTGCAGCTGAAAGTATTGAGAAATATCCCACAGGCATCTATGAAAAATCATCATGCATTTATTGTTTGCAGGAATCATCTTTTTGAGGAGCACACAGATGCTCAGGCAGGCTTCTAGATGAATTGTAATATTAGTTTGTTGAGCTGTGTAATAGAACTGGGGAACCGTATAGACCTACACTAGGTCCACCATTTCAGGTTTCAAGTCCCAGTACAATACATCTCAAATAACATGTTTAATGTGTTTTCTTCCGTTTCAAATGTAAGTCTTATGTCACTCATAATAATATGTTGTTCCCATATTGCTCTGCTGTTGCATAAACAAATGCCTGTTGGTATTTTAATGTCCCTACCACCAGTGAGACACTTGCAGCAACATGGGGTGTTACAGCACTTATCGAGTGCCACTGTAAAATGTCGAGTGAGTGAACTGAATATATTGGGATGAAAACTAAAAGCTGTCTGTCTGTAGCATCATGATCATGCATAATTACATGCAAACTCCCCCGAGGAAGAATCTTACATTATAAATGAAAACATTTCCAGCCAAAGCTCTCTTGTACAAACAGTATGTGGGCTGATCCAGAACAAAACGTGCCTGAGTAACATGCCTCATGTTCTACCGCCAGCTTCCCTCCGTGCCTACACTTTGGTCCTGAACAACAACATGGGTTTACTCGTCCAAGATCTACGTAAGAATGTATGTTCTCTCTAGTAAAAGAAAGTTGCTGTTCTAGAGTGAACTGTAGGCAAGGCTAATCTTTGTTCCTTGATTTGGAAATTCTCATTGGTAATAAAGTAATTATAAGTATATTATTCAATTCAAAAGGCTAGTGTCTTATATCTGGTTTAAATATCCTCCTTTGTAAAGGAATATATATATTTAGAACTCTAACTATGCCCATCCTTTCAGCTTTTGTGCATGTTCCTTAATTGCTCGGTATATTGTATTAGTCATGGCAATATCACAACTGGCCAGGAAGTCCCATAGGGCAGCGCACAATTATTGTTATTTTTTATTTAACTTTTATTTTGCTAGGCAAGTCAGTTGAGAACACATTCGTATTTTCAATGACGGCCTAGGAATACTGGGTTAATTGCCTTGTTCAGGGGTAGAACGACAGATTCTTACCTTGTCAGTTCAGGGATTCGATCTTGCAACCTTTCGGTTACAAGTCCAACGCCCTAACCACTAGGCTACCTGCCGCCCTGCGTCAGGGGAGTAGGCCGTCCCCCCGTCAGGGGGTAGGCCGTCATTGTAAATAAGAATTTGTTCTTAACTGACTTGTCTAGTTAAATAAAGGTTAAATAAAAAATCAAATACAACTGCTCATATTGACAGAAGCTGCTTGTACAGATTAGGGTCGCGCGCTGCGCGTACTCGAAATAGGAATTCACAAACCTCAACTGCGGACATTTTTTTTGAGTATGTGCCTACTGCCCGGGGCACCAACGCAATCTGCACCGCGTAATGTTGTGAATGAGGGCTAGAATGACGTCAGTGGCCCAATGTCAACAATGTAGCCATTCAGAGTAGGCGTTCCATTCGAGTGTAATAAACAGCGGAGACGGAGCAGCACGCTGCACAGGATCATCACACACACTGACATTTGCTGAAGAAGAAGAACAACACTTTTTATAACCACAAAACTTAATATAAAATAGAAAGAAAGAAACGAATAGTGTAAAGTAAAGGTATTCTCCCTGCAGTCGGGGGCTTTAGGAAACTGCAACGAAGTCACCATGTGATAAAAAAAAATATTTGGTAAACGGACAAAAAGGCTGGATTACAGGAAAACAAGCGAAAGTTAAAAGGTGAGCTGCATGCATATTTCAACCATTTAACTGAAATGTGTTATCGAATGTCTTAATTATTGAATTATTGTGCAAGTGCTCGAATAGACTATAGTATGTTTATAACGGCGAATGGAGTTCCAAACTTATACGTTGAGGGGACTGTTAATGTTTGGAGTTCGAAGATATGAAAACCTCTCCAAAAGAATACATGCATAAATCTCCAACACTTGGCGGCATGCCTCAGATCATTTTTGCCTGGTTGTAGCTATTAGGCTAGTTTTGATTGTGAACACTCGTTTTAAGAGTGAAACATAAGGCTACCACATCCTGTAAAGATCTGAGTCAGTCCGATTTGAGCTCCCTCCGATTTGAGAGCAGTGAATGCATTGCTATCCTGGAGGAGGAGGAGGCACGTCGGAGTGAGTGTCTGGGTTAGGCATGACTCTTGTTTTCGCTGAGAGAAAAGAAGCTGTCACTTGCAAAGGCCTTAACCGTTTAATTGGCCATGGCAAAGGCAAATACCCCCAGTCCGAATTCCCGCCCTCATTCACTGCAGAAATGAACTCGGAGTGATTCAAATGTGCAATGCAATTAAACTTAAAACGAGTATAGTTTACACATTAACGATTAGGCTACTTTAACTGACAAATTATATTGACGATAATAATGATTACGATTAGTATAATTATTGTTAGGCTAGTATTATGTTATTTAGTAATTATATTATATTCTTTAAAGCTACCGAATGTGCTCCTGCGACGAATCGGATGTTAAAAAATACTTTACTAGCACACATTTTACAGTGCAACTTGTTGCTTTTGAGTAACAAAAGCAATTTGGCAACAGTTGGCCAAACTGCACTCATGTAAAACTAGTATCCATTATACTACAATCACCCCGTTAATCCACAGAAAATCAGCGAAATATTTGCTGTGTAAGGACTGCGAGCTTTATTTGGTTCAGCAGCCAATGCAATCGGCTCAATAGCCGGAGGGTGCCATTTAAAGAGCCAGAGCATATATTTCAATGAAACTGGGGGGATTTGATCCCCCTCTCCATATTTGCATTATAGTCCTAACTCAAGTTTAATTGAAGTTACATGTGTTTACAATAGCTCATATCTTCGGCCTAGTCTCATAGCAGCCCAGCATTTCCTACAGCAATGTGGCTTGAGAAACGATATACTGTATAGCCTACCTGCCACAAAAGCTTCGCCTTTACGCACGGACGGTCCTCGTACTTTGTCATCGCTCACTTTGCATTGGCAACAACGTGGAGGGCATTATTGCCGTTATACATATTTAACCTATTTCCCATCATTTCATTATTTCTATTCAATGTTTTTATTGACGTTTTAATTGACGATGGGATAATTGGTGCAGTGACTTAGCGGCTTTGTCCTCATTTGAAATCACCGACGGAAAGCGGCTCTTGATCCGTGCATTAGGCTACTATAGTTTACACATCTCTCTCGCATGCTGTGCAAAGGCGACCACGTTTGCTGCGCTGTGCTGTAATAAGAATGTGTCATGTGTGTTCTCTCCGCGCCGCACATTTAGGCTATCTGGGATTGCGATGCGTTGGCTATTTCCAAAGAATGACACAATAGCCTTACAAAACAACTAACTCATAATCTCTAACATCGGCCATGCGTTGTCATATGAGAATATGTCTGGAAAAAATAAGCGTTGCGTTTCAAATGAATGATGTTGACATTTTAATGCAGTGTTACCGCAGTTTGTAGCCTATAGCAGTGTGACATGCACCCAGAGGATCAAGACATTCCTTTGTCTACTAGTGCATTTGAACCGAACTGCTCATGCCACGGAATAACAGTGGCTGATTGTGCCATGAATGTGCGCGTTGAAAATATGTTTTCAGTGATCATTCATGATTTGGACTGATGTATGTAATTTTGAAAACTAATTTCCCATAAAATTGAGCCTCAACGCTTGAGAAGGCTATAACACCATTATAACTCATAGGCCTAGGTATAGCCTATCTACTTGGATTACATTTCCTCTGTTCTTGAACCAAGAAACACCAACAGTAGAAAATATACACTTTTAAACTATGCCTCTATCCCATTGGTGTAATTGAAGCGCATTGTATCAATCAAGATTGCAAAGTACGCTATGTAGCACTTGTGTAATCATGTGCTGCAGATATGATTCCATTGTTCTGCTGTCTTTATCTTCTGTACATGCGCATGCTTCCCCTATTAGTGTCAGTGTATGCTTCACTTTCCCAGTGAATCTGAATCTATCATTTGAGGCATTGACAGTGAACCTTGGCTGGATACAGTATATGATGCAATATCACACCAACAACCTACATCAGAAATGATATAGCCTATTTTGTTTTTGTGCTTTGATGAATTGGTTTTGGTTGGAACAGTTCTTTCCTTTATACGTTTTTTTTGTTGTTGTTGCATTATTGTAACTGTTTTCAACAGCTTTTTACAGTCAAAGTAATTATGAGAGTCAGTTACTTATATTACCTAGAAGACAAAGAAGAAAAAAGCATATACCTTATATTCCAATATTATCATAAAATCCAAGTTTCCCCTCACAACTCACCGTTCATCACATAATGACAGACATGATAACTGGTCAATGTCCCTCTCATGCATTGATTGACTATAGGGAAGTTGTCTCAATTTGACTGGTCCCGTCTCAAATGGCACCCTTTTCCATACACAGTGCACTACATTTGACTAACCTTTGATCTGGTCAAATGGTGTGCACTATGTAGGAAATAGGGTGCCATTTGTGACGTAAACAGATTGTTTGGGGATTCACACATAATGAGTCCCAGAGGGTTCCCTCCCAGCGCCTAACCACCGCTGAAATCCCACACTTGAACAAGATCTCTTCACCTGACACTGTTTGTCCCTCCCATGCAGACTTTCCATTCTCATTCTACGTCCTTAAACGCAGAAGTACCAGGCCTACATACTAACTCCTCTTTGTGTTTCCTTTGCTTTGTGGTAATCAACCCTATTATGTTCCATCAATAATGGTGTCTTATGTTGCCATGTTAGCAATGCCCTGTACCTTGCATGTATTTAAAACAACCACACAAAAAAAAAACACGTTGTTGTCCTTGGAGTAGGCTAAGAGCACTCCAAAGTTAATGATTCATGAAATCACACTTTCCCATTTTCTTTTGCGCTGTGATTTGTCAGGTGATTAAGACCTAGAATAGCACTACTTATCATGAATTTGGTTGAATAATCAAGAAAAATCTGTTTCAATGTATTTATGCACCCGCAGTGCCAAGAAAAAGTATGTGAACCCTTTGGAATTACTTGGACTTCTGCATAAATTGGTCATAAAATGTGATCTTATCTTCATCCAAGTCACAACAATAGACAAACACAGTCTGCTTAAACTAATAACACACAAACAATTATAGGTTTTCATGTCTTTATTGAACACACTGTGTAAACATTCACAGTGCAGGGTGGGAAAAGTATGTGAACTTTTGGATTTAATAACTGGTTGACCCTCCATTGACAGCAATAAACTCAACCAAACGTTTTCTGTAGTTGCGGATCAGATCTGCACAACGGTCAGGTGGAATATTTTCCACTTTACAAAACTGTTTCAGTTCAGCAATATTCTTGGGATGTCTGGTGTGAACCGCTCTCTTGAGGTCATGCCACAGCATCTCAATCGGGTTGAGGTCAGGACTCTGACTGGGCCACTCCAGAAGGAGTATTTTCTTCTGTTGTTGATTTACTTCAGTGTTTTGGGTCGTTGTCCTGTTGCATCACCCAACTTCTGTTGAGCTTTAATTCGCAGACAGATAGCCTTGCATTCTCCTTCAAAATGTCTTGATAAACTTGGGAATTCATTTTTCCGTCGATGATAGCAAGCTGTCCAGGCCCTGTCCAGGCCCAAACTATGACGCTGCCATCTACCATACTTTACAGTTGGGATGAGGTTTTGACGTTGATGTGCTGTGCCTTTTTTTCTCCACACCTAGTGTTGTGTGTTTCTTCCAAACAACTCAACTGTAGTTTCATCTGTCCACAGAATATTTTGCCAGTAGCGCTGTGGAACATCCAGGTGCTCTTTTACAAACTTCAGACGTGCAGCAATGTTTTTTTTTTAACAGCAGTGGCTTCCGTGGTGTCCTCCCATGAAGACCATTCTTGTTTAGTGTTTTACGTATCGCAGACTCGTCAACAGAGATGTTAGCATGTTCCAGAGATTTCTGTAAGTCTTTAGCTGACACTTTAGCTGATTCTTCTTAACATCATTGAGCATTCTGCGCTCTACACTTGCAGTCATTTTTGCAGGACGGCCACTCCTAGGGAGAGTAGCAACAGTGCTGAACTTTCTCCATTTATAGACAATTTGTCTTACCGTGGACTGATGAACATCAAGGCTTTTAGAGATACTTTTGTAACCCTTTCCAGCTTTATGCAAGTCTTCTGAGATCTCTTTTGTTTGAGGCATGGTTCACATCAGGCATACTCAAATTTTGTGAATGTTTTTTATAGGGCAGGGCAGCTCTAACCAACATCTCCAATCTCGTCTCATTGATTGGACTCCAGGTTAGCTGACTCCAGACTCCAATTAGCTTTTGGAGAAGTCATTAACCTAGGGGTTCACATACGTTTTTCAACCCACACTGTGAATGTTTAAATTATGTATTCAATATAGACAAGAAAAATACAATCATTTGTGTGTTATTAGTTTAAGCACACTATGTTTGTCTATTGTTGTGATCAAATTTGATGGCCAATTTATGCAGAAATCCAGGTAATTCCAAAGGCTTCACATACTTTTTCTTGTTCTTATTCTTTTTCTTATTATTCGGTAGATTATGCACATGAATGAATGGAACTGTCTGTAGGAAAATAAATAGGTGTTTTTTACGAGGTAACAATCAAAAGGCAATGAGATGTATCTGTCTTGAGCAAGTTTTCACACATACAACTTGGTTTTCGGCATCATTAAAGGGGCAGTCTGCAGCTGCTATATACATTTTTTGGCATATAAATTATAAATGCTATATACCCATTGATTCTTGAAGAATTATAGATGTCTCATGAGTTTAGTTCAACTGTCACACCCCATCAGAGCCCAAAATATAAGCTTGTTTAACTCAAATGTTTGTAAACATTGTCAATGTAAACAAACACTGTAATAGCCTCAAAACATGCTTATAATAATTTAAAACATAGAATAAAACTATAATTTTGATATCTTGGATGGTCAGTCCTTGCATCCATAGCTCTGACTATGAATGTGATAGTGGTTACATTTTCTCCAGGCCCATCCTTCAGCTTTTTACCAAAACAGAGGCGGGCATTCCCTTTTTTAATTGTTTCAACTGCGGATTGCCACGTTAAGGGGTTGTTTTCATCCCTCCAGGCATTTTGAGTAACCCCTACCAGCAAAAAACCAACATCTCTAATCACAGTCTTGAGTACGAAAAAAAACGTGTTCCCATAGTTCACCTACGTCAGCACAAAGGCATGTTTGACTGGGCCCCAGCCAGTGGGAGCTATAGATGGGACAGCACTGCTGGGAGAACTCTAAGACCATGCAACTCAGACCAAGGGCTTTTATTTCTCTCTCTCTCTCTCTCTCTCACTCCTCTCTCTCTCTCTCTCCTCTCTCTTTCCTGGGTGTTTTGTTCCTCCTCTCCCACTGTCCGGGGCAGTGATGCTTACTGACATTATCACGCACCATGTGAAATCAGACTTCATTATCGCGCCAGACCCAGCTCCGTCTGCGGTCGCAAAAGCCCTCCATGAAACAGCCCTGTGTTGCCTGCCCCTCACTGTGTTCCCTTCCAGTTCACTGCACCTATCCGGTGTATGTGACAATAAAACATATCACAGACAGAGTGGCAAAACGTATCACACGCAACAACGCTACGGGCGCGATACTGATTGCTCTGTTTTGCGTGGCGTTTTTATACTGCCTGCGAGAGATTATCAAGACCCCTAAATCACCCCGGTGACTGTGTCATCAGACTGTCTGTGATAATCTGCTGTATTTTCCACCAGGATGAGAGTGACAGACTAGATCACCTCAGAGCCCCACTATGTGGCCTCAGGCCTTGAGCCGGATGGCTCACGCAGACAGTTAACATAATGCTCATTAGGAACCCATCCAGTGATCACCCATTACTTTTTCATTGTGCAAAACGGATCTCAGCAAACTAACTCGCTCACATTTGGTCTGAATTGGGCTTAAGTGAAAACAACAGAGACTAGGGTCGATGATGGAACCACTAGTCACGTAAAATAATAGACATCCAATGAAGTGAATCATTCAAGGAGAAGTAGTAATGAGGCCATTCAGATCACTTTGCAGTGATGTCTTTGTTCAGAAGTTCATTGGAAGACGCCACCATGTTTGATCACTTCCCCTAATGGGCGCTCGGCACGGCTGTGTGCTTGGAGGTGCTGTGTGCTTGGAAGTGTCCTCCTCACATTGCTGGATCCTCTTTCCTTTGTGAAGCGTAGAGAGGGCTGGGGGAGTATGATGAGCGGTTGTGGTAAAGCCGGCACAGCTGCCATTTGGACACGGTGAGCCCCTCACAGAAAGGGCGCCAGCATAGGAGTGCTCTCGCGCTCTCTGGTGAGAGAGACAAGACTATGCCAAGGAGTGGGCTTGCAGTGCTCTCAGCCTCAAGTGTCACTGAAGAGCCTCAATAATCAGCTCTTATCTGAGGGCAAAGGCGTGAGTATCATGCCAAAGGAGTCCCTTTCAGCTCCTGCTTGACAGTACAACTGTTGTTGTATTGGTGATGGGATACCAGTGTGCTTCTTAAATGGGAAGTCAATACCAACACCTGCATTTCCTGTCCAGTTCCATTGAAATGAAACCCCTTTTTCAGTTCCACTTGTAGATGTTTAGCAATGGCATTCATAGCCTAGTGTCACTGTCAATGTCCGTTTTAATTATGTTTTCACACCATTATTTTTCCTGTACATTTACTCATTTGTATATCTTCTTATGGTATCACGTGAGAGTGCATGGCTACATGTTTTAAACTGGAGCATTTAAATGTAGGCTGTGCATGTTTTCACCAGCCCTGCCACTGTGTGTGGTCCTCTCCTCTTTAAGCGTCAGAGGACTTGAGTGACGTACGTGATGCAAGTCATTTTTTTTCTGTAGTTGACTCGGAAAATGGCGGCATAGGAACCACATCAAGAGCCTCAGCTGGGCCTATTTGTCTGACTGTGTCAGCAGCACAGTTACAGTCCAACCAGGCAGGCATCGGTTCTTTACCAGAACCACATCCAGCTAAGGAAGGGCCAAAGAGCAAATGCACCGGTGTGCCATGTGAGTAGTTGTATAATTTAGATGACAAATCCCTGTCTGCATTTTGTTTCGTTTCCTAAGCCTTTGTTAGTGTTCCTAAGATGCCTGTTCTATATTTAGAGCAACGCAAAACACCCAGTTCTGTTCCAGGTGTTGTCTACTCCCTTGAGGGCCCTCCTCTCATAGTGGTGATGACATGCATGTTACACACCTTATCAAATTAGGGCTGTTTTGCTGTGAATTTGAGGCAGGATTTTGTCTGCAGGGCGTCTGTGTTGTGTATGGGGAACTCAATAGATCATATAAGTAATCTCCTCCTAGTTAAATTTAGAGCCATCGCCTCCCGCCTGTCAGCATTTTCCATCTGCAGCTGCTGAGTCAAATGTGGAGGCGAACAACCGGAGCCCCTCTGACCAATGACCGACCACTCACACATCCACCCAGTCAACCTCCCATTGCTAAACCAACCAACTCACACTGCCTTCCTTGACCTATTCCTTTCAGCTCCTAGTGGAGCAGAGGGGCTCAAACAGTCCGATTTTACGGTATTTAGACGTTTTATTAATCACTCGTCTGCCTGTCTCTAACTTACCCAATGCGTCCTTATTCACTACTTGTTTTACACTGCTAATGCTTTCCTCTTAAGTAGTTTGAAAGCATGAGTCTGCGAGGGCTACTCTATTTGTAAAGGTTACCCTCTATCTCTGTCTGACGCTAACTTATCGTGTTGGGCCACAGCCTGACACCGTGTCAGACAAAAGAATGCTGTTCTGTTGTCTTCCTATTTAGCCTGAGGTCATATCCTTGCTGTTATCCCTGTGACAATCTCTTTTGTTCTGCTGGTGTTCAGCATTACAGGACGTATTGTTGTGCAGAGAAATGTACAGCTCGTCGACGAGGGTGTGTCAGAAAGCTAATGTGTGGGCTTTAAGTAGAGTTGAGCTGTATCTCTGCACAGGGTCTACAGGGTCTACACAAACCTGTGACATACAGTAGGCACACATGAATCACATCAACTATTGCATGTCAACATCATGCTTTGTCGTAATATACAGTGGCTTGCGAAAGTATTCACCCCCCTTGGCATTTTTCCTATTTTGTTGCCTTACAACCTGGAATTAAAATAGATTTTTTGGGGGAGTTTGTATCATTTGATTTACACAACATGCCTACCACTTTGAAGATGCAAAATATTTTGTTATTGTGAAACAAACAAGAAATAAGACAAAAAATGGAAAACTTGAACATGCATCACTATTCACAGCTGCAAGTCTCTTGATGTATGTCTCTATAAGCTTGGCACATCTAGCCACTGGGATTTTTGCCCATTCTTCAAGGCAAAACTGCTCCAGCTCCTTCAAGTTGGATGGGTTCTGTTGGTGTACAGCAATCTATAAATCATACCACAGATTCTCAATTGGATTGAGGTCTGGGCTTTGACTAGGCCATTCCAAGACATTTAAATGTTTCCCCTTAAACCACTCGAGTGTTGCTTTAGCAGTATGCTTAGGGGCATTGTCCTGCTAGAAGGTGAACCTCAGTCCCAGTCTCAAATCTCTGGAAGATTGAAACAGGTTTCCCTCAAGAATTTCTCTGTATTTAGCGCCATCCATCATTCCTTCAATTCTGACCAGTTTCCCAGTCCCTGCAGATGAAAAACATCCCCACAGCATGATGCTGCCACCACCATGCTTCACTGTGGAGATGATGTTCTCGGGGTGATGAGAGGTGTTAGGTTTGCGCCAGACATAGCGTTTTCCTTGATGGCCAAATAGCTCAAGTTTAGTCTCATCTAACCAGAGTACCTTCTTCCATATGTTTGGGGAGACTCCCATGTGCCTTTTGGCAAACACCAAACGTGTTTGCTTATTTTTTTCTTTAAGCAATGGCTTTTTTCTGGCCACTCTTCCATAAAGCCCAGCTTTGTGGAGTGTACGGCTTAAAGTGGTCCTATTGACAGTTACTCCAATCTCTGCTGTGGAGCTTTGCAGCTCCTTCAGGGTTATCTTTGGTGTCTTTGTTGCCTCTCTGATTATAGATAATGTTAAAAGTGCAAATCTAAAAAGATGATATTGTAAAATGTAATTTGAGTGATGCAACAGACCTGCAAAATCTCAAATGAACAGTCCACAGGCATACTGTGAATATTTCCGTAATCTTCATTTCACCAGAGATATGGTATTAGGTGTTGAGGTATTCCTTCACTTCATTCACCTTGGCAACCCATGTCATCATCGGATTCCTCACAATCCCGCCAACAACAATTCTTCCGCAAAAATTTTGATATTTTTTCCATGTGCGCTCTCTCTCTCTCTCTCTCTCTCTCTCTCTCTCTCTCTCTCTCTCTCTCTCTCTCTCTCTCTCTCTCTCTCTCTCTCTCTCTCACTGAGCTTTATTAAATTACAAGGGTTTTGTCGTCGTTGTCGGTCATTTCAAATAATATAGGTTGATACCTGAGTGAACCCGAGTCCCAGGGTGGCTAGAGGGCCCAACGTTTCCTGACAAGGTAATTTTGTTTCCCCCCTTTTCCTGTTTCTCTCCTTAGTCGATGGGGGGAAAAAGAGGCAGCAGTCTTTCAAGCATTCGAGAGTGGAAGGTATTTAAAACAATCAGTGGAGTCCTGGTAAGGGGAGTGAGATCATTGTTATAGTGAGGGAGGGAGAATAGAGGGAGAGCTGGGATGATCCCGTGGCAGTCTGTTGTTGTCTGTCTGCCAGGCCCAGGCCCAGGGCAAGTCAGCCATTACCGTGAACTCTGAGGTAACCCTTGGCTTTGGCAAAGGTCACCATTCCTTCTAGACGTATTTATTAGTACTGCTTAGCATATCAGAACGGCTCGCCCGAAAAACAAAATATTCCCTGTGTGTGTGAGGGGATGTTAACACAGAGCTCCAACATCTGTGTCTGATGATTTACGCTGTATGAATAATGAGGGGGGAAAAAAATCGAATGAGTCCCTTTCTCCAGGGTCAAGATAAACAAGTCAGGACATAATAATGATTATCTATGAATCAGCTTCATGGAACTTCTCCTTATTTGTTTTCATGTGTAGGCTACTTCATTGATTTGCCCCTGCAGTTATACAAGTATAACCATTTCATATTTAGAATCATGCGGTTACTGTTAGTTACTCAATTTTTTTTTTTGAAATGTGTTTTATTTACGGTTAAAATACAAGTTCTAAAAATACAGAACAATATTTTCATTGAAATCATTGAAATCGAAGCAGTGGAGTGTAAAAGTACACAAACACGTACGTAGTGTGGTTTTGGGTATGGTGCAGCTGTAGACCTAGCTAGTGTTTGTGAGACTGGTGGGTGTTGGGGATCTTCATCCTGTGAGACTTGCACAGGTGGTTGGGAGGAGGGCGGAAAGAGAGGAGGTGGGCGTGGAGGAGCAGGGGCGTAGTGCCCACTTCCTGTTGAAATACTGTAAACCAGTTGGCTCACGACCAGATCAACAGGATTTGCCTTGCGGTGGCAGCTCTCTCTCCGCCTCTCAATAGGCTGCCATTGGTGGAGAAGCTTTGTGTGGTGGTGTGGCTAGTTGTGCCTGTTTCTTGTATATGGTGTGTTTTCTCGATAATAGAAAACAAAAGTGTAGCGAAGAAAACACATTCGGAACAGAACATTCAACTCTCCCATAAAGAAAAATAATAGCAAAAAATATACAATTACAATTTTGCTAGTATTATTAAATATGAATATTTACCATTTAAAATAGTGCGTGTTTTAAAAGAGAGAGTGAAAGTTAAAACCACGGATAAAAGGGATGGATTTTCCATTTAGTTTTGCACACTTGTGGAATGGAAAACATTCAAGTATGGCTCAGTAAAATCCACAATGAAGTTTGACATTTGGAATGTAGCTCTTCCTGTACAGAGTATTCCTAACGTGGCTACTTGTCACTCTGTATTACCATCCTATAAGCTGCATTATAAACTGGGTGGTTCGAGCCCTGAATGCTGATTGGCTGACAGTCATGGTATATCAGACTGTATACCACGGGTACAACAAAACATTTATTTGAACTGCTCTAATTACGTTGGTAACCAGTTCATAATAGCAATAAGGCACCTCGGGGGTTTGTGATATATGGCCAATATACCACACCCCCTCGAACCGTATTGCTGAAATATGAATTGACTGAACCAAGAATTCTCAATAATGATCATTGAGAAAGTTACAGACGCACAAATATCATACCCCCAAGACATGCTAACCTTTCACCATTACAATAACAGGGGAGGTTATCATTTTTGGGGGTGGTATTATATTTGTGCGTCTCACTCATTATTTGGCAGGGGCGGCAGGTGGTTAGAGTGTTGGGTCAGTAACCGAAAGGTTGCTAGATCGAATCCCCAAGCTGACAAGGTAGAAATCTGTCGTTCTGACCCTGACCAAGGCAGTTAACCCACTGTTCCTAGGCTGTCATTGTAAATAAGAATTTGTTCTTAACTGACTTGAAAAAAAATAAAAAATAAAAAAATAAAATTCACAATTCATTCATGATTATCCGTAATCATGGTAGCATCCACATTAATGTAGACGTGTTTAGAAACATATTCTATTCTTATTTACAATAAAAGTACTCCAAAATTACACAATGCATTATTTACCATTCATTTTTATTAGGCACAAAGTAATCTGAAACACAACCAAAATAAACAGCGAATGCATCCAACAAGTTTGTAGAGTAAATTGCGTGCTATGAATATGGGACCAAATACTTAACTTTGACCTTCTTTAATATACATTAAAGTCCCATGGTCCCCTAAAATGGGGAGACAATGTACAGAAAGCGCTGTAATTTCTAAATGGTTCACCCGATATTAATGAAAATACCCTCAACTTAAAGCTGAGCGTCTGCACTTTAACCTCATATTGTATCATTTCAAATCCAAAGTGCTGGAGTACAGAGCCAAAACAACAACAAACGTGTCACTGTCCCAATACTCTTGGAGTTCACTGTAGATGCCTATTTGACCTAAATATACTGAACAAAAATATAAATGCAACATGCAACAATTTAAAAGATTTTACATAATTAAAGTTCATATTAGGAAATCAGTCATTTGAAATAATTTCATTAGGCCCTAATCTATGGATTTCACATCACTGGAAAAGGAGAAATGCTCACTAACATTTGAGAGAAATAATATTTTTGTGCATATGGAACATTTCTGGGATCTTTTATTTCAGCTCATGAAACATGAGACCAACACTTTACATGTTGCTTTTATATTTTTGTTCAGTATAGTTTGTGTGTGTTTATTGATATGTAGGCTTCGTGGGCTTTTTTCAAATTGATGTAGTTCTGTCGTTGAGCTGTTCTTGTCTATTAATGTTCTGTATTATGTCACGTTTCATGTTTTGTGTGGACCCTAGGAAGAGTAGCTGCTGCTTTCGCAACAGCTAATAGGGATCCTAATAAAATACCAAATACCAAAATCCCAAAATCCCAAATGCCTATTTAAAATTATTTTCGCTCTTCTCACTAACGGCAAATGATTGCATCTTGTTATTATATTTAGCTACCTGTTTTTTTTTGTTATGAATAAGAGTGTCATCATACATTCCCCGTTTGTACAAGGCTACGAGGCTACTTTTGCCTTCTTGCAGTGCAATACTTCAACCAGTACAAACTGTGCGTACGCATGGTCTGAAGTTTGCCGGAGGATAAGCACATTCTCACGTCAAGTTCAGTTTTTATAAATACTAACTTCTATGTGGAAAAACTGGCACACGCATGTTTTGTGGCATACTTTGTGTGTTCGCAACATTTATACACGAAGTCCCAGGCGTTTACATTTGTTAGATGACATGACAATAGAATTCTTTGGCCACGCACAACAGTGTTGGGTTTGACGTCGAAATAAGAATGCATGAGCATAAAAGAACCCCATACCTACTGTAAAATCTGGTGGTGGGTCTTTGATGTATGCATGTTTTAGATAAAATAGGATGTTGAAGGATGTTGCTTGGAAAACCACCCCATTGTTACAAATTTGATGTTCCCTTTTGAGTCTCTTTTAGTCCACACAATTAATAAATGTTCATGTATTTATCTACATACACTACTGTTCAAGAGTTTGGGGTCACTTAGAAATGTCCTTGTTGTTGAAAGAAAAGCACATTTTTTGTCCATTAAAATGACATCAAATTGATCAGAAATGCAGTGTAGACATTGTTGTTAAAGTTGTAAATGACTGTTGTAGCTGGAAACGGCTGATTTTTATTGGAATATCTACACAGGCGTACAGAGGCCCATTATCAGCAACAAGGACAAGTACATTAGAGTGCCTCTGTATGCCTATGTAGATATTCCATAGAAAATCTGCCGTTTCCAGATACAATAGTCATTTAGAACATTAATAATGCCTACACTGCATTTCTGATCAATTTGAAGTTATTTTAATCAACAAAACATGTACTTTTCTTTCAAAAACAAGGACATTTCTAAGCGACTACAAACTTTTGAATGGTAGTGTACATGTCTCGAGAACTTGTTTTTGACCTGCACTCTGTATTTACCCAATCATGCTTTACAAAATCAAGTATATCATTTTGAGGCATTTACACATTTCTAATACACCTACAACTGAAGAAAATGAGTTTTATCTAGAGAGATGTTTCAAAAACCATAGTATTGTATTTCTTCTCTATGGTTTGATAGACAGGCAATCACAGCATTCAACCCACATATTGCATTTAATGTCTAAAATAATTATCCAAACCCAAAATCAAAATCCGTGATAATTTAAAAAAATTCTCGAACCGAAACCGAACCGACTTCAAAAAGCACTAATTGCTCAGCACTACTTTGAACACAAAGGGTGATAGTTTTAGATGAATTAGCTTGATAATTGTGTAGTATAATCAATTCTCAGTTGTATCTATGGCCACGTCAATAGCGTTTGCTCTTTTCTCTCACTCGTTCTCGAGACAATAGCTCCTCTTGCCGTGTTTTTTTCCATCACCGACAGAGAGAATCTGGATCGATAGTGCCGCCTGCATGAAAGGCTTTAGTAGCTGGCGTTAAGATGGATTACTGTTGCGCCCCATCTCTTTCATCTTACATTCAGAGACTGTATTTGGAGGGGAGGAAGCAAATTAGTCCTAATCATAATTAGCATCCACTTTTAGGTTAGTTTAGCGTTCTCTTACTGTATTCATATTTGGCGTTGCGTCATCTGTTTGAACAGGGTAATGAGTAGTTATGAAGCCTCGTAAAGTCAGTGTGATTCATCAATAGATTGCTATCAATCCAGTGACTGAGCCCCAGTAAACTACGCCGTACTACTATACGTTTTCAGCTCTTAAGCACCTTTCTTGGTTCAGTGGTTTGATTATCATGCACAGTCAACCATGTTCAAGTTTATAGAGTAGTATTGCGGTTTACAAGCTTCTTCAATTTGATTTGCCGCCTCTTTGGTGGACATCAAAGTTAGAATTGTTGGCAGTTCAGATCTTTTGTTGTTATAATGTGATGATGGTAGAGATTTGATCCGATTTTTCTTTGAAGGGTAAATTGTGGTGTAACATAAACTACGTAGACACATCTGTGCTTCGTGACCTTTATGTGCGCTTGTGTTAGGAATGTTTTATTTCAGTTGTGATAAGATGGATAGTTAGATTGACATCACACATATTTGGTTGTGAGTCTTTGTCATTGGTCTGGGCCATAAGCCAATGGGAAGTGCTACTACGAGGAGTTGTGTGGTGTGTGTGTGTGTGTGTGTGTGTGTGTGTGTTTGTGTGAGAGAGATACATGAAGCCCACACTACAGACCCCTGAGCTGCCAATCAAATGACTGGCATAACACCTTTACATAGCAGTACGACTGGTGTTATAGAGTCACTGCTGCTGGTGAATGACTTGTTACTGATTACTAACACCATGGACGACAAACCTGTAAGTAACTGATGTTCTCAACGTAACATTTATGTTGTCAAGGAAGCTGTTTTCATGTTATACAGCAAAGTGTTTTTGTGGTCACAAAGGCTACTTTTTATTGCTACTTTGACAATAACATCTATAGATTTTTTACCAGTTATGTAGTATTATGTTTATAAAGTCATATTCATCAGCACATGTTACTTGCTAGAAATACGTTTCTTTGGGTTTACTTTTCCCCGTGTTTTTGAACTGCATAGCAAGAAAGATGTCCTCAGTTGCTTAGCTTATGGACCATATCAGAAGAAACAGAAGAAAATAGACAGGTCTATCTCAACCTAATTCACGGAGCCCTGGTTTACGGCAAAGCTGGGAGGAAATACGTTGAGCCACAAAACTCTTTAAGAAAGCCTTGGAGTCAGATGATTGTAGTCTCTAGGAATTATACCCCAAGTTGAACTGTGTTGTCAACTGTTAGTTGACAGAGTTCACTGCAACACATTTTCAGCCAGACTAAATATATTTAAGCGAATCAATTTATTTAAAAAAAATTGCTACGGAAATAAAGCTTCCTTTTGTGACTTCCTCTGCAGGTGCTAGAATTTTGGCCGTAGCCAAATTTATGTAGAAACAATCAACAGAAACAACAATTAATTCATATACTTTTCCCAATTCACTCTTTTTTAATGTTTCAATTCCAATATAAGATCCCATTGAATGTATGTGTTGTAAAATAAGGGCAAAGTGTGTACAGTGGATCATTGTGTCTCACTGCTGTTAGTCTCATATACAAGGTTTGTAGCTTAGAGCTAATGCTAATGGTTAATTATAGTAGGAGTACAACCCATAAGATCGCTTAGCCCCGGACCACATGGAGGGCCTCATAGGCAGCTATGTAACATGGCTAAGACCTGCTCAGAGTACATGCTAGTGCCTTAGGATCAGTGGCAAGGTCTGTCTCAACCCAAATGTCCTGATTCATTTTTTTTAATTCCATGATGCCTACCTTCCAAAGCAACCTTTTGGGGGGGGCTAATTGAACCATATAGTTCAAGAGCAGATGCCTGTGAGTTAAAGGGACATTCACCAATGCTTGGATTCCTTGAATGTCTCACGATTATCCACATGCACTACAAGCAAGCAGTCTGGCTCCCATGGTGCACCTCTTCTCATCCAGCATGGGGGAAGGCAGTGAAAGAGGCCATTGTTTGTGTCACTCTGAGGCATGTTGCATGTAGGTATGACACTGAGAGGGAGATATGATGCCACTTTATACATCTGGAATATCTTTGAATCAATCAGTTGTATGAGAACAAATGCATTTTATAACCGACTTCAATTTGAGAAGGACAAAGTAGTTCAAATAAAGTTGTATTAATTCCAAATATCACTGTATGCAGTACAAAATAATGATAAGTAGGATCATTTAAAGTTACAATATTGTGAGATAAAATGAATGGAAACACTCAGTTCCCTCTTTAAAACCAAGAGTGTAGCAACATTTGAATTTTTATATTTCATTGTTTTACGCAGAAGAGATGGCTCGTACTATAACATGAGTCAGTGCTCATCGTTTACGGGTTGGAGAATAAGCTCGGAACTAGACCTCCGGAGTGTGATTCTGATGTCTGATCTATTGAATCAAGTCTCCTGCTAAACAAACGGCTTTCAGGGATTCTCTCTCCCTCTTGTCTTCCCTTTCCTTCAGAAGGCATTGATTCATGTGCAGTAAACTGCACTTGTCAAGGTTTGATTTCTCACTTGGATTTTTCTGGCATGATGTAATGTTTTCATGATCCTTAACATGGTAAGATGTCATGTATAGCAGCACTGGCATAAAAAAAAAAGAATACCTCTATCTGAAAAGGTAAGATCCCAGGTCTTTTCAGGGTTGTCTATGCCTCACAGATAACATTAGCCCCATTTAGACATTGTGGAACACTTTGTATCAGCGAGACAAAGGCATTTGTGAGAATGGTTTTTGTTTTTGTTGTTCTCGTTGGAAGCCGAGCCTCTCAGACAGACGGACACTATGTTTTCAGTGGTTGTTGTTCAACATCTTGTCTGGAGTGCACCATTTGTATCAGCGGTGCTGTGACATTCTCCCTAAGCTACATAGTCACCACGCAAGAGTCACCACGCAAGAGTGTAAATGCCAGAAGAAAAAAAACTTCTGTATCCATCCCAGAGAGGCCTATTTTTAACACCTACTGTGCCACTTATCGCCTCTTGCCATTTTGGTATTTTGTTAGGTGAGGATGATATTTCAGGATGTTCTTGGTTAGCCTGGCCTGTGAGGCGAGATGAGGTAGAATCTCGTCACAACAATCCATCTTGTGACTGTGTGCGTGTGTGTTTGCTGTGCGAGGAGAACCCGACATCCGGGACTGACCTGTTGCAAAGCTGAAAATGCACTCATTTCACAGCCTGTGCCACTACCAGCGTTGTCACTGCATCTGCACTTCCAGATAGAAACCAGATGGCAGTCTGGAACACCCGTGCAGACCTCATAGGAGCTGAACATATACGGTAAACAGCTATGAAATTATTTAAAGGAGCTCCACGTCAGGACATTCCTCATTGCATTAGCAGCACTTAAGTCTCTTGATCAGCGCCAGGACCGCTACTCCTCACACTTAAGACTGTTCCGATTGATGGCCGGATTGGGGGGACTTCAGTTCTCACTCAGAGCCCAGGGAAAGTCTGGCCTGTCTATCTGCTGTGTTCATGTTTGTTTCGGTTGGATTCTGGAGGCTGGCTCTGAGTTTGCTGCTCTGTTTTGGAGTGATGTCTCTTTTATAAATTTGGAGTGGGAATGTTTACAGGAGGGGCAAATGGGGAGAGTGAGTGAAAGCACAGGAATTCCCTCTCACTTTGGCTCATCATGTATTCATTCTGCTACTCCCCCCCCCACACTTTCTCTTTCAGTACTCTCCTCTGTTGAGAAAAGGGGAATGTTTGTTGTTGGAATGCTCTCAGCACTCTGAGCTGTGCCCAGCATTAGAACATCTTTGTTCCGAGCTGAGCGGGTCCTCCCGGAGACGCTGCGTGGCGCGGGGGGAACTGGGCGGCCAGTTATCAGGGGGGACCGCTGTGTTCATTCATCCGCCTGTCATGGGTTCCGCTTTCTTTCATTTTAGCCAAATTCATCAGGCTTGACAAGCGGGTAATTTGAGCCAAATCGAGGGCAGAGCATTCTTCGTCCTCCTGGGAAAGGCTCTGGACAGCCCTCTCCAGGCCCAGAGTTTTGTTGAGTCATGTGAGATCATGTACACACAGAGACAGAACCACACCAGGGTGAAGGGATGGGTGAGGACGGGGGCAGCAGGGGGGCTAAAAGCTGCTCACAGGCTAGGGGAGACAGAGGAATGCACTGAAGCCAGCCTTGTATAAGGTAATGTCTGGCGAACATGCTGGGGTGGGACCTGTGCACAGATTTATTTTAATACACTGCTGGCAGAGCCAGAGGGGAGGGGAGGAACGTCCAGCTCCCTGCCAGCTTGTCCCAGGATCACAGTCACTCGTCGGACAAGACAGGACATTGTATTAGGTTAACCACCACAGACGACAAAAACACACAAAGAGGCAAGTTTCAGTTGACCTATTAATCTGCTAGTTTGATCTATTAATCCGCATGATCAGATTGTGTTGCTTTTTCGTTCCACTGTCAGGAGCTTGTATTCCTTTTCCATGGGGTTGTTGTGCTTCCCTGCAGTCGGAGTGATTCCCCTGACACCAGCATGTTTTGAGTTCACTGCCCTGCAGACAGAAATGGATTTGTCATGTCAGTCTGGCATTTAGCATTGCAGTGATGCAGAGAGTACATACATGTAGAGGCTATATAGGGGTTTGACGTTATACTGTAGTGGTAGGTTATGTTGCGGTGCCCCAAAGCAGTGTATGGTTATAATCAAAAGCATAGTAGTGTATTGTTCATAGACTGATGGACATTATAGGTTAACAGATCAAATCCCAGAGGAATGTGACGTAGTAGCCTACAGTGCCTTCAGAAAGTATTCATACCCCTTGACTTTTTCAACAGCAAAAAATTGTGCTACAAAGTGGAATTAAAATGGATTGCATTGCCATTTTTTGCATTTGTTAAAACAAATATGAAAAATAAAACATGAATATATGGTGATTAGATAACTATTCAACCACATGTTAGAATCAATACATGTTAGAATCACCTTTGGCAGCGATTACAGCTGTGGGTTTTTCTGGGTAAATCTCTAAGAGCTTTCCACACCTGGATTCTTCAACCTCTATCAAATTTGTTGTTGATCATTGCTAGACAACGATTTTCAGGTCTTAAATGTACATTCACTATCTTCTTGGTAAGCAACTCCAGTGTAGATTTGGCATTGTGTTGTAGGTTATTGTCCTGCTGAAAGGTGAATTCCCCACCCAGTGTCTGGTGGAAAGTAGACTGAAGCTGTTTAGCTCTGTTACATTTATTTTTTATCCTGAAAAACTCGCCAGTCCTTAACGATTACAAGCATACCCATTACATGTTGCAGCCACCGCTATGCTTGAAAATATGGAGAGTAATACTAAGTAATGTCTTGTGTTGGATTTTCCCCAAACTTAACACTTTGTATTCAGGATAAAAAGTGAATTGCTTTGCCACATTTTTTTGCAGTATTACTTTAATGCCTTACATTTACATTTACATTTAAGTCATTTAGCAGACGCTCTTATCCAGAGCGACTTACAAAATGGTGCATTCACCTTATGATATCCAGTGGAACAACCACTTTACAATAGTGCATCTAAATATTTTAAGGGGGGGGGGGGGGGGGGGGGTTAGAAGGATTACTTTATCCTATCCTAGGTATTCCTTAAAGAGGTGGGGTTTCAGGTGTCTCCGGAAGGTGGTGATTGACTCCGCTGTCCTGGCGTCGTGAGGGAGCTTGTTCCACCATTGGGGTGCCAGAGCAGCGAACAGTTTTGACTGGGCTGAGCGGGAACTGTGCTTCCTCAGAGGTAGGGGGGCCAGCAGGCCAGTGGTGGATGAACGCAGTGCCCTTGTTTGGGTGTAGGGCCTGATCAGAGCCTGAAGGTATGGAGGTGCTGTTCCCTTCACAGCTCCGTAGGCAATCACCATGGTCTTGTAGCGGATGCGAGCTTCAACTGTAAGCCAGTGGAGAGAGCGGAGGAGCGGGGTGACGTGAGAGAACTTGGGAAGGTTGAACACCAGACGGGCTGCGGCGTTCTGGATGAGTTGTAGGGGTTTAATGGCACAGGCAGGGAGCCCAGCCAACAGCGAGTTGCAGTAATCCAGACGGGAGATGACAAGTGCCTGGATTAGGACCTGCACCGCTTCCTGTGTGAGGCAGGGTCGTACTCTGCGAATGTTGTAGAGCATGAACCTACAGGATCGGGTCACCGCCTTGATGTTAGTGGAGAACGACAGGGTGTTGTCCAGGATCACGCCAAGGTTCTTAGCACTCTGGGAGGAGGACACAAGGGAGTTGTCAACCGTGATGGCGAGATCATGGAACGGGCAGTCCTTCCCAGGGAGGAAGAGCAGCTCCGTCTTGCCGAGGTTCAGCTTGAGCTGGTGATCCGTCATCCACACTGCTATGTCTGACAGACATGCAGAGATGCGATTCGCCGCCTGGTTATCAGAAGGGGGAAAGGAGAAGATTAATTGTGTGTCGTCTGCATAGCAATGATAGGAGAGACCATGTGAGGATATGACAGAGCCAAGTGACTTGGTGTATAGCAAGAATAGGAGAGGGCCTAGAACAGAGCCCTGGGGGACACCAGTGGTGAGAGCGCATGGTGCGGAGACAGATTCTCGCCACGCCACTTGGTAGGAGCGACCTGTCAGGTAGGACGCAATCCAAGCGTGGGCCGCGCCGGAGATGCCCAACTCGGAGAGGGTGGAGAGGAGGATCTGATGGTTCACAGTATCAAAGGCAGCAGATAGGTCTAGAAGTATGAGAGCAGAGGAGAGAGAGTTAGCTTTAGCAGTGCGGAGATTGTTGCAAACAGGATGCATGCTTCTTTTCCCTCTGTCAATTAGGTTAGTATTGTGGAGTAACTACAATGTTATTGATCCATTCTCAATTTTCTCCTATCCCAGCCATTAAACTCTGTAACTGTTTTAAAGTCACCATTGGCCTCATGGTGTAATCCCTGAGCGGTTTACTTCCTCTCTGGCAACTGAGTTAGGAAGGACGCCTGTATCTTTGTAGTGACTGGGTGTATTGATCCAAAGTGTAATAATAACTTCACCATGCTCAAAGGGATATTCAATGTCTGCTATTGTAGATGTTTTACCCATCTACCTTTGCTAAGCATTGGAAGGCCTCCCTGGTCTTTGTGGTTGAATTCACTGCTCGACTGAGGGACCTTACAGATAATTGTATGTGTGGGGTACAGAGATGAGGTAGTCATTATAAAATCATGTTAAACACTATTATTGCACACAGAGTGAATCCATGCAAGGTATTATGTGACTTGTTAAGCAAATCTTTATTCCTGAACTTTGCCATAACAAAGGTTTTGAATACTTATTGACCCAAGACATTTCAGCTTTAAAAATGTTATTAATTTGTAAACATTTCGAAAAATATAATTCCACTTTGACATTATGGGGTATTGTGTGTAGGCCAGTGACAAAACAAATCTAAATGTTATCCATTTTAAATTCAGGCTGTAACACAACAAAATGTGGAAAAAGTCAATAGTGTCTGAAGGCACTGTAAATGTATAGAAAAGGAAAACATTTGTTGAATGCAATGTTATCCAAAACCCTCAGTCAGGACAAGGAAGTAGTATACAAATAGACTGCAACCATAGCTTTTTTTCACAAAAATACATGTATATATCTTTAAACCCTTTAAATCCCTTGCCTATACCTCTCATTATGAAAGGTTTATGCAAATAGAGGCAGTAATTATGCGCTTTAAATGGGTGTTTGTTTGGGAGGAAAACAAGCAACTAAAAAACATTTTTTCTTAATAAACTGTCTGTAGATGCTGCTGATTTTACATTACATAGGTACGCAGAAAAAGAGGCTAGTGGCTTCAGCATGAGAAGGCACATGATATCAATGTCTAGCTAATGGATTCAAAAAATAGAGTGAAATTGAGCAAATGTCTACAAGAGAATGCGCGTACTGCCCAAATGTTCCCCCAGAATGCACTTTGTAGCATTAGCTGGTCCGCAATATGAGAATGGTCACAAGGCCTAAACAACTTTGCCAGCAGTGGCAGTGTGTTTGTTTGTGAGCTGGCTCCTTAACTGACAGAGCAGCCTCTGGGCAGGGCAGGGCAGGCAGTGGTTGGTCTGGACTTAGCTTTCCCACTGACCCCTGTGGACCCTGTGGCCCTGCTCAGACAGACTGAAGTATGGAGTGCCCTTGTTCACTCTGAACTCTATACTGTAAATAATTGAAGTATGTGTAGCAGGTTAATGGATTATTGACTACCAGACGGGTGCTAAGAAGAGCTGGAACAGTTGGAGAGAATGGAACCTCAGTCATGCTCAAGCTTTGAGAGCTGGTTACAGTTAGAGCTGTTTTTGCTGCTTGTTTTTATTAAAACGGCTTGCTTCTAAATCCACATCAATAGAACTCTTTACTTAGCCAAAAAGTCTTATCAAAATAACGAATACATGGTTAGATGAATAAAAATAAAGTCTCCCTCCCTTTGGGGTTTCATGTTTTTAGCTCTTGTGTTATCTTAAGGAAGCGTTCTCGTAAGCTGAAGACCTCTATTGATGCATCGAAATTCCTGCTGAGCTTTGGAGACCGAGGACTGAAAGGATACTCTTGGGATAAATGTTCTTGGAACTCTTGGGATACGGCCACGACTCATAGGAACAGGAGTGCTGTGAGAGGAATGGCGAACAGCCAACAAAGGAAGAGTCCTTTTTCCAGCAAATGGAAGTTTGTTTACTTCAGGACACTAAAATGAACAAAATACTTGTGTAAAAATGTCCTATAATATGTAGGTGGGAAGTTGTTGGCCATTGTTCATCTAGTTCATTTCTGGACTAGAGGTTTACAGCCGAGATCTTAAAGTCTGATTGCCATGGGAAACCATTATGTGAGACAATTGTCATGGTCGACCACTTTAGAAATCTCCTTGGAATAGCCTCTATATATTATATATTACTATTACTTATATATTACTGTCCTACTCTCCTCATCTTCAACCTCTCGCCATTGGCTCAGACATAGTTTACTTCAGCCTCCTTTCTCAGAATTGCAGTGGGCTACTAAGCTCAGGAATTAACAATTTATACCCTGTCTGTCTGCGTAATGTACAGATGTGATATCTGTAGTGAGGCGTTTAAGAATAACAAACATCTCTCATCCATATTCCAGCATCTCATTATTTATAATCTTCATCACAATTAGACCTATGTTTACAGTATATCACATTTATGCTCGAAGACGAGAAATGAACACGTCCTCATCCTCTGCCTAGAACGCTCAGAGCAGCAGTCTGGCTGTGAGACCAATTTTTGCTGTTGCTTTCACCTGGTACTGGGAGTGACTTCAATTTGGAGATTCATCAGGCAAGTAAAGTGGGTTGTGCAGCAGCCTTGAATAACCACTCATATTTTCCCTAACGTGGCAAAAGCCCAAATTAAATTATGAAGACTTCATTCAGAACAGATGTGCTGATATTCGCATTTTGCCTTTAAAGTGCCGTTCATTCAGTATGCCCACCTGTTGTCGATGAATTGTCAAAGCTGCTTGATGAGTGTTTTCGAGGACAGGCCTGCTGGTTATTAACCTAGATCTGCAGTCCCTTCTGGCTGCCAAATGGACTCTGGACTGATCTCAATATCAAAGTTTTAAATCAATGACTCTTTGCCCTTCAGAGGCACTACTTGGTCCTATTAGAGAAGTGTTCAGTAGCACTGTGTGTAGTAGTCTGAGCAGTCATGAATCTTCAAATGGCTCTATAGGCAATTTAATCAAACGCTCTTCTTGAAATCCTTTCCATTTTAAAACCGAGAGGAGAGAGAGAGAGAGAGAGAGAGAGAGAGAGAGAGAGAGAGAGAGAGAGAGAGAGAGAGAGAGAGAGAGAGAGAGAGAGAGAGAGAGAGAGAGAGAGAGAGAGAGAGAGAGAGAGAGAGAGAGAGAGAGAGAGAGAGAGAGAGAGAGAGAGAGAGAGAAATATTCATTTCTGAACCACTCCAGTTAGTGGGCCGGCGATGCTCACATTTATTATGCAGGAAAACAACCTCCCTCAAAGATCTGCTACTAACCCATCTGGTTGAGGTGATTAGCAAAAGCCGAGGCAGATGGCGCCACGGCCAGATTCTGCATTGCTTCAGGCAGGGTGTATTAATCTGCATATACTACTGACTGGCTTGTTTGGATGCAAGGATTATTTTGGTGTAGTAGTACATTTCTAGCCATGACTGAATGGGAACACCCTCTTTTCCAGTGTTGGGTTTCTGAAGGAATTGTCCACCAGCACAGGGCTCATTTACTGTGGTGAGTGGAATTATGTTTTTGTTAGGGACAAGGCAGCCGCTAATTTGGCCTTCCTCCCGTCCTCTTCTATATGCAGCGAACACGCTACACTGAATAAGACCACAGCCTCCACTGGCAGTCCGTCAGGAAATGTTGACACACCGTTGGAGAGCAGAGAGAGAGAGAGCAGCCTCAGAAACTCCAGGAATACCCGAAAAGAGACTTTGGACCAGAGGGCGGGAGGGTGAGGTGGAGCCTTGGAATGCGTTTGGAGCAAATGACTTATTTACTAGCTGAACGCAGTGACCCCTGCCTGAGTCGGCGACTTCCCAACCTGTCTCTCCTGTCACAGTTGGTGAAGAGTCCGCCCCTCCCTCTTCTCTCCCTCCACCCCCTCTCTTTCTCTCTCTCTCTCGCCTTCTCCTTGTCTATCGGTCTCCGTTCCCCACCCCCCTCATTGATCGAGACTCGAGGCTGCTGCGAGCCTATTGGCTGGGCTGTTTGCCCTGCTCTCAAAAACAACCCTGTCCATCCCCCTCTACCACCACACCCCACCTGACCCCCGTAACTCGCCCTCCGGTCCCAGTGTTGAAAATATGTTAGGGATGAGTGATGAAATATCAATGTCACTGTGTTCCAGCCTGGCAGTGGAAAGAACAGTGAAAACAATCAGCCACGCACGGACATTTGGAACACACGCCATTTACCACAGTCTGATAAATGGTCTTTAGTTTGTAGAAGTGAAATGACCGTATCCCCACCATATCCCACCCCTGTTTCTAAACAGGATAATCTGCTGCTTGACCTTCTCAGCTACACATTTTACTGAATATCTTTGTTAGGTACTGTGTGGATCCTCACTTGGCACCAGCAAGGAATAGACGCTGAATTGACATCTGTGCCCAGTAGGAATGGTACAGTGTGCATAATGAATGAACAAATATTTTCACACTGCAATATATTCATGTCACCCTGGATGTAAACCCTTTGTGAATATTGGATTGGCAGTCTATTCACAATCAAGTCCAGATTAAACATGGAGAGAGAGAGAGCGAGATAGAGAGAGGGAGGGAGAAGATGAGTAGAGTAGTGTAATTCAGATCAGATTTTTCTTTGAAGAAAGTATGTGTTTGTGCACTTGAACGTCTGTCTGCATTGTGTGCCTTTTAAATGCCTGGCGTGGCACGCAGTGGATATTGAATGGACTGTCAGAAGACTCTGGTGGACAAGATGTTCTCACGTGGAATTATAGTTTCATGTCGCAGCCAACCATATGCTGTATGTGTTAGTCCAATGTGCATGTGTCACCCACCCTCTTATGACGGCACTGATCTATGATCTAGACTTTTCTCTCAGGGTTTTCAGTTGGTTTTCTCTTGGTTGTGGCTGGGCTTTCCTTGGTTCCCCGTTAGACCTCTCCCGGTGGATTACACACTGTGATTTCCAGCTTGTGTAATGCACACATTATCATCCCAAAAAATCTACTCAGAGCAGAGTGGAGCCCGCCAGTGCCAGAGGCTGATGGAGACTGGAGACGGTTTGTGCACGCTAGTGACGAACGAACACACAGGCAGATGTGTGTTCGTTGGCTGGCTCACCAGATCATTGCTTGAATAGCCTGATGAAGGATTCTGATACAGCTAATTTTTGGGGCATCTAAAGCTAATTTCCTGCATTTCTTCACAATCTAATATGACTCTTTTGGGGTCTTTTTGGGGCCACTTTTATTATAAAATAGAATAGTATATGTTTCTTAACACTTCTACATTAAGATCCTACCATGATTATAGATAATCAATCCTAAATGAATCGTGAATAATGATGAGTGAGAAAGTTATAGACACACAAATATCATACCTGTGTAGCTCAGTCGGTAGAGCATTGTGTTTGCAACACCAGGGTTGTGGGTTCGATTCCCACGGGGGACCAGTACGGAGAGAAAAATGTATGAAATGTATGCATTCACTCTGTAAGTCGCTCTGGATAAGAGCGTCTGCTAAATGACTAAAATGTAAATGTAATACCCCCCATAAATGCTAACCCCCCCCCCCCCTTATTGTAATGGTGAAAGGTTAGCATGTCTTGGGGGTATGATATTTGTGTGTCTGTAACTTTCTCACTCATTATTATTCACGATTCATTCAGGATTATTCCTAATCATGGTGGCATCCTCAGTAATGTAGAAGTGTTTAGAAACATAATCTATTCTTATTTACAATAAAAGTGACTCCAAAAGGACACAATACATTATTTACCATTCATTTCTATTTGGCACAAAATAATCTGAAATACAATCAAAGCAAACAGCAAATGCATCCAACAAATTTGTAGTCACATGCTTGATGTAGTCATTACGTGCTATGAATGTGGGACCAAATACTTAACTTTTTACCACATTGATATACATAAAGTGAATGTCTCCCAATACTTTTGGTCCCCTAAAATGGGGGACTATGTACAAAAAGTGCTATAATTTCTACCCTCAAATTACAATTTGCACTTTAACTTCATAGTCATTGTTTTATTTCAAATCAAACTTTTGGAGTATGGAATAAAAAAAAATTCACTGTCCCAATAATTATGAAGGGCACTGTGATTCATATCATAGACCTAATAGTACTGTAGAGCTCTTTTTACTTGCACACAATATAGCTGGATTGCCTCATCCTGCTCCTAAGGGTCTACTGCCCTGCAGCGCCTCAATCCAACACACCTCACTCAGCTTTAGGATCTTAGTGAAACATTAATTATTGGTTTCAGGTGTGTTAGGCCAAGGCCAGAGTGACAACCAACAGTACGGCAGACCCCCAGGGCCAGGACTGAGCAGCCCAGCAGCTAGGGATTGCCTAAATAGGTATCTCCCCTGACGTGGGCTTGTTTTCAATACAGACTCCTTTTGTCATACAGTATTCCATATAAGCATTCAGACCTTATGAAAGTTGCACAGTATACCTTTCATCTTGTGATAAATCAAATCTAGTGATACATAACTTGACATTTCTGCCATCCATTGTGACATTGTGGGAAGATAACCAACCTTCCAATTAATGGCAATGCATTTCTTAGCCGCTATAAATGCTAGGTTACACAGCTTCTGGGTTTTCCAGTGTTTGCTGCACAGAGAGAACAAAGCGTTGCGTCTGTAAAAGTTCACCTCAGTGCCGTCACAGACTGGTCTTCCCTGGTTTCCTGACCCTGCTGAGACCCCGTCACCATTTAATCCTGCTCAGATGAGGCATGATAAATAATTACCTTGGTGTACATTATGTTATCCAGGAATAGAATCTATGGTTCAATAATTGAAATGAACATTAATCCCAGATACCAGACTGTAGCCTACCCATCAACTCAAGATGGAACTTTGTATCCATTCACTGGTTGTTATAATATACTGCATAATTCACCTCAGCTCCGTAGACTGGTCTTTCCTGGCTGTCTGACCATGCTGCGACATCTGTCACCACCTGATCCTGCTAAGAAATGATGAGCATAGTGTTGTGTACTGACTGTGCACCATGACAGTGAAGCCTGTAGAGCTGTTTATATTGTGTCCGTGTGAAAAGTAGGGAATTAGCTAGGAAAACTGATAGATCAATAATGTTACATTGCTATACTGACTAATAAAAACTTGCATTGCGCTGTAAAAAATGTTCAGAACATCGGTCTTCAATCGTTTGGCCGCTGGTTTCATCGTTTGACTCAGGTCTAGTGTTATTGAGACAAAAATAATAGCTATAGTTAGTGAGCTAGCTAGCTAGCTAACATTAGCCAACTTTTGGCTAGCTCTAATGGTACATCTACTGGCAAAAACTAGCCATGTTAATTTACTTCTGTTGAAACGGGACAAAATAAAGGCTTCAAAACATTTCCATACACACAACAGCTCTTAGATACTGCGACCTGACAGATAGCTAGAGGATAGAGCTGAACTGGCTGTGGTAGCTATAGCTAGTTAGCTAGCTAGCTAGTTTATTTACTTCAGACAGAACTTTTTTATTTTTTATTTCACCAACTTCAGTCAAGGAGGGATGAAACATGTAATGCATTTGCAGTGGTGTAAAGTGCTTAAGTAAAAATACTTTACTTTACTATTTATATTTTTGACAACTTTAACTTCTACTTCACTACATTCCTATAGAAAATAATCTACTTTTTACTCCATACATTTTCCCTGACACCCAAAAGTACTTGTTACATTTTGAATGCTTAGCAGGACAGGAAACTGGTTCAATTCACACACTTATCAAGAGAACATCACTGGTCATCCCTACTGCCTCTGATCTGGAGGACTCACTAAACACAAATACTTTGTTTGCTTGGTTTGTATATGATATCTTAGTGTTGGAGTGTGCCCCTAGAATTGTGCCAGCTGGTTTGCTTAATATAAGGAATTTGAAATGATTTAAACTTTTACTTTTAGTTTTGATACATAAGTATATTTGAGCAATTACATTTACTTTTTATACCTACTTTTACTTTTACTCAAGTAGTATTTTACTGGGTGACTTTCACTTTTAATTGAGTCATTTTCTATCAAGGTATCTTTACTTTTACTCAAGTATGGCAATTGGGTACTTTTTTGCTAAAGTTACGTGCCAGTTACACTACTAACTCCACACTGGTGATAAATACATTTTTCTGTTAAGTCAAACAGCAGTTACCTTGCCAGCTAAATCCAAATAAAGAGTAGGTAGTTTCTGTTCTGCTTGCTTTTACAACTCGGAGAAAAAGCACAACACACACAGACAACAGCTCCCTCTGTTTGCACGCTCTGTGCTGTCTGTGGGATCCTAAATCCAGCTGGTTTATACCGCCAAACAGCCTACCCGACCGCGCTAAAGCATCTGCATGGTCCTAAAGCACACCAACGCCGCTTTTTGTGTCACAGTGCAATGATAGCGGTGGTGGTGGATGAATATGAACCTCAAATATGGTGAATTGCTGTTGATGTCTCGTTGTGTCCTATTGTGTGTGAAAGCCGACACTGGTCTGATGCTTTGAAAGTGTCTCTTTAGTACTGCTCAAGGCCATAGCAGGCCCTTAGTGCGCCGCTGCAGAATGCACTAGTTGTAATTGCGCGGAGGGAGCGAGCTTGGCATTGTGATAATTGTTGCGGGTGAGGTGTTCTATCTATAGAAAAACAGATGATGGGGAGCAGTTGGCCTTTGAAGCTGGTGCTAAGTTGTTGTTCAATTATCACCGTTGAACCGTTAACTCAGGCAGAAAGACTTGTATTTCTCTGTGCATAATAGAGCCTTAAATCTCAGCATGATGATTGCTGTGTTCATTGACATTGTAGAAATGGGTCCATTTGAAGAAATAGCAAAGCAAGGATCCCCTTCACTTCTTACGCTGCGGGTGATGCTTATGTTTAGCTACTTTTTCTGGATTTCGTAGATGGATATGATGTGATTGATGTATTGTGCTCAATTCAACCATGAACATGGAGAAGTACATCAGTTTTACCAACATGAAATGGAATTTAGTGTGCACTACCTGTACTGTCTGCTTGTGGAGATTCAGAGAAGTTTAGTCAAGGGCTAAACACACAATATGTGACTATTGTGCTCCAACTCTATTTCTAAAGCAAGCGCAGAGGGGTGAATGTGGAATGTGTGTGTTATGGTTTTTATTTTGTTTTGACTCTTCCCAACACAGCCGAAACTGGGTCACAATCTGACAGAGGTAAAGGATGAGGCAGCAGTTTGCAGGGCGGTTGGCCCATGAGAGAGAGGGGCTGCATCTGTCTCCAGGAAGCTTGTTGCAGAGGAGACGTTAAACACAGAGTTCCTGTTTGACACCTGTTTCCACCAAGCCAAGTAGACCAGGCTTTTCTCTGGCAGGCAGGTTCATTCATCTCCCTCTCGCTCTCTCTCTCTCTCTCTCTCTCTCTCTCGCTCCCCCTCCCGATCTATCTATCTATCTATCTATCTATCTATCTATCTATCTATCTATCTCTCTCCCTCGCTCTCTCACTCTGCCGGGGAAAAGAAGCTGTCTTTTCAGTTTAACTGCTCTGTGACCCCCTTCCTCCCCACCCAAAGAAATTCAGATTGATGCTCCTATCGCTTGACCTGGTGCCCAGAATAACTAAATGCCAAGAGATAAAAAATCAGGCAAGACAGGTTCTTACACATGCTGCTAGCTAGACTGTTGACCCGCAGGATTGTGAATAATAAACCAGCTGTATATGATATAGAGAGAGAGAGAGAGAGAGAGAGAGAGAGAGAGAGAGAGAGAGAGAGAGAGAGAGAGAGAGAGAGAGAGAGAGAGAGAGAGAGAGAGAGAGAGAGAGAGAGAGAGAGAGAGAGAGAGAGAGGAGAGAGAGAGAGAGAGAGAGAGAGAGAGAGAGAGAGATGAGAGAGAGAGAGAGAGAGGAGAGAGAGAGAAGAGAGAAGAGAGAGAGAGAGAGAGAGAGAGAGAGAGAGAAGACGAGAGAGAGAGAGAGAGAGAGGAACAAGTTCTGAAAATGTGTGGAGACACACTTCAGCAAAGGTGACTGATTCCGTTGCAGGCTACCAATTTACAGTTTTTTCCAACAAAATCTCAGACAAAAAAACTACAACCTTTAAAGTATGTGTTAAGTAACATCACTTGAAGGCCTCGAGTAGCTACATTACAAAAGATAACCACGTAGGCTTATTTTTAAAGGAAGAACAGTGTATTGGAACAATTCTGCTCTATTGTTTCCATTCTGGTCACTTTGAAATTATCCCGTATTTTGTTTTTTCCGTCATCAATATGGCCAATGTATACCTCTTGCCCGGCTACCATCTGCCCGGGCTTCCCCACACCACGTGTGAGCGAGGACGCACGGCGTCGCAGTGTATGTTTTGCATCTAGCCATAGGGTGACCTGCCAGACATCGGAGGACCAATTATACACTACTACACCTTACTTTACATGAAACCCTGGAATGTAGAGCGGAGCCGCCCAGGCCTTTCAGCCACTAATGATGTCAGTGGTGGAGGCTGAAAGAGGACACTGAACCAGAGTGGGTGACTGAGCCCGGGCAAAAAGGCCAGCCATGCAGGGAAGGGGCAGGGCGGAACGTTTCATTCAGGACCGGCTCTAGCCTTTTGGGGGCCCTAAGTGAGATTTGGTTGCCCCCCCCACCCCCCCCCCCCCCCCCCACCAACCTCACGGTCGGTTATTTGGCCATGATTACTACAAGTTTAGATAGCTGGCTAGACTAATTTACCAATCTAAAATCTCCTGTTTTTCAAAAGTGCATTGAAAGACTGAAACATCTCAAAAGGTTGCCTGGTTGCTCATCAATAGATTCAATTGATGCCATCGTTACTTCCCACCATTCTTAGAGATAATTACCCCTACACTCAAATAATGTTTTATATTTTATGGTCATATAAACCCTGCACATTTTTCCCTGTATGGAAACTCTGAGGGGTATAGGCACAACCCACATTTCCACCGATTTCTGTCTTCATTAAAAGTGACTGTTTAGTGATTCATACTTTCCACATACAGTATGAGCCACTTGGCAGACAGTGATTTCTTTGTCTGTGAGTAATTGTTTGCTACATGGTTTGACACCATCTTAAATAGTTGCTCTACTGCATGCCTAACTACATCACATAGAGAGTTGACAACTTAGCTTCAAGGATAATCAACTGACAGTTCAGGTAATATAACATAAGCTTTATTGAAAGTCAAGGCCATTGCCTCTCTTTAACAGGTAGTTTAAGTTTCAATCAGATATATTTCCATTAACTGTAGACTACAATTAATGGGTGACATTTAAGTCACCACGCTTAATGCAAATATCTAGAGTAACATGTTGTCCCAGAGGCAGCACATTGTAAGTGTGTGTCTGTGATGCTGACACACAGTCACCTCAGTCTATTCATCCTTATGGATAGAGGGAGAACTTATTCACTTATGTGCAGTGTAAGAATTGAGAGATGCAGGGGGAGAGACAATGTGAACCCAGCACACTGTATGGGTAAGAGAGAGAGACAGACAGACAGACAGACAGACAGACAGACAGACAGACAGACAGACAGACAGACAGACAGACAGACAGACAGACAGACAGACAGACAGACAGACAGACAGACAGACAGACAGACAGACAGACAGACAGACAGACAGACAGACAGACAGATAGATAGATAGATAGATAGATAGATAGATAGATAGATAGATAGATAGATAGATAGATAGATAGATAGATGCTGGTTGGTTTAGTGTGGCTCTGCAAGGCTGAGATCAGCCTAATCAATAGAGAGGATAATGTGGGATGAGTAGTATGACATCAATATTAGGCTCACAGGTCCAGGGGCACCATTGTTGCCCCTCTCCCCCTCTCCCCTCCTCCATCCCTCCCTGTACTTAGTAAACAGTGGCTCCCCAGGGAGAAAGGCAGTCATTGATGGGCGCCGCTGGCTTCTCAGGCCTGGCAGTCTACTGTGAATTGTTACAGGCCCTGAATAGAATCCATAGTGACCTCATCCATGGACAGGGACCCTTACCTATCCCCGGCTGTCATAGAGGGAAAACAGAGGGAGAGAAAAACAGGTGAGATTTATTCGATTACCAGTAAAATACGATGATGTCGGGGGTTTTGACATTGATGGAGTGCTTTGTGCCTCTTGTGGCTCAGTCTTTTTATTGAATCATAAAATAAAGCGTTTGACTTGTGTTGTGTTCGGCGAATCAGGGCATATTGAGGTGATCATACTATAGGCCTACTCTGTCTCTGACATCAGAGGAAAGACGTGCCCATTTCACTAAAGGAATGCATGTGGGGTATCGGCATGCTGTGTTGCCTCAGGAAATCTATGTGGCAGGATTATAAATCAATATTTATTGGAGAAAGAAGATATTATGTGGGGCAACTATATATGTTTGAACTACAAGATTACATGCTACAACGATTAAATGAAATGTAAACAAGGAAACATGAAATTGAATAATAATGATTTATGACGTTAATACTGTATACAATATTTAATCATGTTGCAGTATGATGGTGAAAATAATAGCCTAATATATTCAACATGCTGTAAACCAGTGGTTCCCAAACTGTTTATAGTCCCGTACCCCTTCAAACATTCAACCTCCAGCTGTGTATCCCCTCTAGCATCAGGGTCGCGCTACTCTCAAATGTTGTTTTTTGACATCATTGTAACCCTGCCACATACGATACATTTATTAAACATAAGAATGAGTGTCACAACCCAGCTCGTGGGAAGTGACAAAGAGCTCTTATAGGACCAGGGCACAAATAATAATATAATAATAATCTATAATTTTGCTCTTTATTTTACCATCTTACATATTAAACCTTATTTGTCCATTGAAAATTGTGAATAACTCACCGCAGGTTAATGAGAAGGGTGTGCTTGAAAGGATGCACATAACTCTGCAAGGTTGGGTTGTATTGGAGAGAGTCTCAGTCTTAAATCATCTTCCACACAGGGTCTGTGCCTGTATTTAATTTTCATGCTAGTGAGGGCCGAGAATCCACTCTCACATAGGTACGTGGTTGCAAAGGGCACCAGTGTCTTAACAGCGTGATTTGCCAAGGCATGATACTCTGAGCACAGCCTAATCTAGAAATCTGGCAGTAGCTTCTGATTAAATTGAATTTTCACAGAACCGCTTGTTGCAATTTCGATGAGGCTCTCTTGTTCAGATATTGGTAAGTGGACTGGAGGCAGGGCATGAAAGGGATAACAAATGCAGTTGTTTGTGTCATCCGTTTCGGGAAAGTACCTGCGTAATTGCGCACCCAACTCACTCAGGTGCTTCGCTATATCACAATTGACATTGTCCGCAAGCTTCAGTTCATTTGCACACAAAAAAGTTTAAATTATGGTCAGTAAAGAAAACTTTAAGCTCGTCTCTCAATTTAAAAAAACGTGTCAATACTTTGCCCCTTGATAACCAGCGCACTTTTGTATGTTGTAAAAGCATTACATGGTCGCTGCCCATATCATTGCATAGTGCAGAAAATACACGACAGTTCAGGGGCCTTGCTTTAGCAAAGTTATTTTCACTGTAGTGTCCAAAATGTATTTCAAGCTGTCAGGCATTCCCTTGGCAGCAAGAGCCCCTCAGTGGATGCTGCAGTGTACCCAAGAGGCGTTTGGAGCAACTGCTTGCACGCGCGTTACCACTCCACTATGACTCCCTGTCATGGCTTTTGCGCCATCAGTACAGATACCAACATGAGCAGCAGCTACGTTTGGCTACATACGGACCGTCAGTGGAATTCCTGCAAGAGAGAAACGGTTAATGTGATTGGATGTTAATTATTTGACGAGGCTACCTGTATTTGACATTGTGTTGTTATTTCGCTGAACACTAGATGGTTTAATTTTATTTTTGGCAGTGCAACGAGGCTACTCAGGCGAGAGAGAGAAAAAAAATCACCCAAATGTAAAGCCCCGTTGGGAAATATAAATGGACTGTTTGAAAATGTGAAGAAACATTTTTTTTGGCGTACCCCAGTTTGGGAATACCTGCTGTAAACTATTGTTTTTTAACAGTTCCACCTTTTCATGTCTCATCACTCTGTGGTCATTGGTTGCACAAATTGTACTGTTTGTCTACATAACCCTGTTCAAGCATTCATGATATTACCCTGAGTAAGGCACTATGATGAAGGGAACTGATCTAAAAAGTTTGTGACTCTATTTATTTGTTTTTATAGTCTACAATTGACTTTCCGTTAGTCAGCACTAGGGATTAACATGGGTAACCGGGATCCAGGGACTGTCCCGGGAACACTCTTCACATTTATCAGAAAAATGTCATGAAAAGACCCGGGAAAATACAAAAATGTTCCCTAAGGTCACACTAATGCAATTCCACAAAATACACAACATGCGCAGCAGCAGATTAGCCAAATGATGATCAATCTATGTTGTTCTGTTGCCTGGCTACACATCCACAGCACTCCGGCCAAACGCCGCGTCCACTAACGTTTTCCGCGATGAGTCTGGATTTGCATCCTCCGTGACGACTTCTCAAAAGTGAACACGTTCAAACCATTCTGATTGGTCCCAGAAACGGATGGGTTGGACCAGAGCTGGCCTACACGAATCATGACTCACATAATTTTGACATCAGCATAAACAACTTCGAGGATGGCAGGTTCAGCCTGATGTATGTGTAACCGATGTGAAATGGCTAGTTAGTTAGCGGTGGTGCGCGCTAATAGCATTTCAATCGGGTGACGTCACTCGCTCTGAGACCTGAAGTAATTGTTCCCCTTGCTCCGCAAGGGCCGTGGCTTTTGTGGCGCGATGGGTAACGATGCTTCGTGGGTGTCAGTTGTTGATGTGTGCAGAGGGTCCCTGGTTCAAGCCCAGGTTGGGGCGAGGAGAGGGACAGAAGCTATACCGTTACATATGGAATGATCGATGGAGCAGCGGAATTAAATTCAGCATGAGTCGTCAGGCAAGTTGTTCTGACCCCTACTACAGATACAGTATCATGCACTGCCTGCCATAAAAAAGCTGAAGTACCAAATTATGCTATAGCCACCTATACAAGACCCCAAAAGACCTAGACACCTGGCTTGAGTTATATTGCAAGAATGTGCTTTGTGTTTAGTTTGGATTATTTCAAGAATGCCTGCTGATCTGTCATGATGTATATGAATGCCGAGTGGTCTCTTTCCAAACTGTCTGTTCTAAAAACACTGATAGCTTGATCACACAAACGCTGACAGGCTCCCTCAATACATCGAACAAAAGACCTCTTTCACGTCTCACTATTATATAAAAAAAAAAAATCCTGACTCTGTGCACTGGGTGCAGAAGGTTTGTTTTGGGTGAATAGCATGACTAAGTTGACCGCACTTCAAACAGCGGCGCACTTGTAGTGCTGCCCAAAGTTTGATGAATGGCTCCTATCCCTCCGTGGCTCACATGGAAGGGCTGAGGTCTTATGTGAGGAATCATCCATCACCTCGGTTCGTCCCAAATGGCACCCTATTCCCTATACAGTGCAGTAGTTTTGGGGGATAGTGCACTTCACAGGGCATAGGGTGCCATTAGAGACGCTGCCTTACTCCTCCTCCCTGCCTACACTACAGCGGCTGCTACTTCCTACTGAACACTACTGTCTTCAACCTTGCGGTGTATATTCCAAACCAAATTCCTGTAAAGCTTAAAGAGGATCTCATGTTAAATACTGTTGAAGTTATATGGCTACAGGTTTATCTGCCTGACCTAAAGCCCGTTCTTGTGGGAAGCTGATATAGACCACCAAGTGCTAACAATCAGTATCTGGATAATATGTGTGAAATTCTAGATAATGTACAGGTCATTCGGAAAGTATTCAGTACACTTGACTTTGTTCACATTTTGTTACGTTATTTTATTCTAAAATGGATTAAATTGTTTTCCCCCTTATCAATCTACAAACAATACCCCATAATGACGAAGCAAAAACAGGATTTTAGAAATGTTAGCGAATTTATTCAAATAACAAAATTGAAATATCACATTTACATAAGTATTCAGACCCTTTACTCAGTAGTTTGTTGAAGCAACTTTGCAGCGATTGCAGCCTTGAGTCTTCTTGGGTATGACGCTACTGTAAGGGGTGTGTAACTGGTGGCAGAGAAGTCAAAAGCAGGAGAGCAGAACTTGGTGAATAGCCGGAGCAGTTTAATATATAAAACTAACGGCATACAAAACAGCAAACACATGGGTACAAAACCCGTAGCGCACCAGTAACACAGCACGAGTACTTACAAAATAAACAATTCCCAACAAGGACATGGGGGAAACCGAGGGAAAATATACAACATGTAATTAGGGAATTGAAACCAGGTGAGTGTGAAAACAAGACAAAACAAATGGAACATGAAAAAAGGATCGGCGATGGCTAGAAGACCGGTGACGTCGACCGCCGAACACCGCCCGAACAAGGAGAGGAACTGACTTCGGCAGATGTCGTGACAGCTACAAGCTTGGCACACCTGTATTTGGAGAGTTTCTCCCATTTTTCCCTGCAGATCCTCTCAAGCTCTGTCAGGTTGGATGGGGAGCGTCGCTACACAGCTATTTTCAGGTCTCTCCAGAGATGTTAAATCGGCTTCAAGACCGTGCTCTGGTTGGGGCACTCAAGGACATTCAGAGACTTGTCCCGAAGCCGCTCCTGAGTTGTCTTGGCTGTGTGCTTAGGGTCATTGTCCTGTTGGAAGGTGAACCTTCGCCCCAGTCTGAGGTCGTGAGCGCTCTGAAGCAGGTTTTCATCAAGGATCTCTCTGTACTTTGATCCGTTCATTTTCCTCTTGATCCTGACTAGTGTCCCAGTCCCTGCCGCTGAAAAATATCCCCACAGCATGATGCTGCCACCACCATGCTTCACCGTAGGGATGGTGCCAGGTTTCCTCCGTTAATGATATGCATGTCAATCTCTCATGGCTTAAAGTAGAGAAGAGATTGACCTCATCACTATTTGTTTTTGTAAGAAGTGCTGACAAGCTGAATGCACCGAGCTGTCTGTTTAAACTACTAGCACACAGCTTCGACACCCATGCATACCCCAGAGGACATGCCACCAGAGGGTGTCTTCACAATCCCCAAGTCCATAACAGACTATGGGAGGCGCCCACTACTACAAAGAGTCATGACTATTTTTAACTCTATTCCACATCAGGTAACTGATGCAAGCAGTAGAATCAGATTTAAAAAACAGAAACAAATACACCTTATGGAACAGCAGGGACTGTGAAGAGACACACACAGGTACAGACACAAGCATACACACACACGCTAGCACACACACTGTACACATGTACATTGTAATATTGTTTTATGGTGGTGTTATACATTTTGTATTGTAAATTAGTAGTGGTGTAATATTGTTATATGATGTACTGTTTTATCTTTCATTTTGTGTGTAAAGTAAGTGCCTTAATGTGTTTGGATCCCATGAAGAGTAATGGGGATCCCTAATAAATACAAATACACCTTAAATCTCACGAAATGGTGGCAGATTGGGAAATCTGACCATGGAAGGTTTCTGATTTGGGTTTGAGTTAAAACACCCCTGTAACAAAACTGTACCTCACCTTGATGTGTGATATTGCTTGATATAATGTGCTGTTGTAGTATGAAAGGTGTGGACCTCAAGACTTCTATAAGTCAGGCTCTGCAATAGAGCCATCCATGGGGCACCATGACTATACATTGTCTAAGAGCAGTGATGTTGGGATGGACAGGTGTTCCCAGGGGTGTGGTTCTCTGCGTCTCAGGGGAGCAGCTGTCTGGAGAGAAGCCTGACTGAATGGGTAATTAGAAAGGACCCTTCATAGTCACGCCCTCCTCGTCAGCCTCTGAGTGGAGCAGGGGAGACCCGGTCTAATTGGCCGAGCTTTGATGTGATGCACGTTCGCTAAGCCTCTCAATGCAGCACTTAGCACTTAACAATACACGTCTCTTTCATCTGCAAAGCCAATTAATTTCTATTGTGGAATAGAATTTCAAAGAGAGAAAAAAGCTAATTTTGAGACTGTGGTAGCGGTTTATTATCATATGTGATATATTTGAGGCTACGCGTGAATGTATTACATGTTCATAATAAAGCGTCGTTGGCATAGAAAGCTGTTCATACTGATTGTGTCATGAGATCATTGCATATACTGTAGTATTTCATTCATAATACCGCAAATAACAACAGAAAGAAAAGGCTGCCATTTTGTAACATTTCTCTACTATAACTGATTCAGCCTGATGAAGGAAAACTAGCCACTGAGAGTCTGTCATGGCGTTCTGACGATGTACTACTAGCCTTGTGGAATATTCTCTGACTCATTCCTGGCTTCCTCACTGAAATTATGACTCAGAGGGAGGGAGCAAAAAAAAATTCAGACATCAGAGCGTTCTTGGAGTGCATCTGGGTGGGGAGAGTTGGAGGTGTACACATGGTTGTGTCTGTGTGTGTGTGTGTGTGTGTGTGTGTGTGTGTGTGTGTGTGTGTGTGTGTGTGCATGCGTGTCAAAATGTGGAAGTCAAAATGTGTGTGTGTGTGGACGCTTGTGTGTTTGGGGGGGGGGGGGGATGTATTCCCTGCTGTTGCCTCAGTCCTTTGCGAGCTGTTTATGATTCTCCTCTTTAGCCCTGGGACCCCTCTCTCTCTCCACCTTAGCTTACCTCTACCACCCTTTGCTCCTGCTCTCCCCACCTCACCGGGAATGGTAAAAGGTTATTCGATTCGCTCAGGCAAGATGTGAAAGGAGTGGGATGAACATTACTGATAGAATCATTATGGTAGGCTACAGTACATTCCCCCCGTGCATTTTCCCCTTACACACTAGTCATTTGAGTCGACCTTCTTCAGCAGGACTAGGGGAACAATTGACTGGTTTACATCAGGCAACCATTCCCTCAGATGACCTTCACTCTGCAGAGGAAGCAGTGATGAATCTTTTCATGACTCACTGTTGGCTAGCGCCTTGACAGTTGGAGTCTGGGCTTGGTTTTTCATGAGCTCTCCCAGTGAGAAGCAGGTCTTATGGTGTGGAGTAAGGGGGTCTTTCTATAGATAATGGGGCCAAAGTGTGACATTGGGATAAAAATGTCAAAATGGTTTGAAACAAACATTTGGAAGTATTTTTGTGTAGTTCCACATGTGTATTTAGAGGATAATATGCAAATTGCCCATAACTCCAGCTACACAACAACATAGAACCAGGACGATACATCCTTAAAATACAGACATATACAGACATTGGCAGGCACTTCATTGTAATGTTCAAGGACCTCAATGTTACAAAACTGTGCGGCAGGTAGCCTAGAGCTTAAGAGCATTGGGCCAGTAACTGAAAGGTTGCTGCTTTGAATCCCTGAGCCAGCGAGGTGAAAAATCTTTCGATGAGCCCTTGAGCAAGGCACTTAACACTAATCGCTCCTGTGAGTCGCTCTGGATAATAGCATCTGCTAAATGACTCAAATGTAATAATTTAGATTTATGTACATATAGGGCTTAATATAGAACCACCCTCCCCCCCAAAAAATAAAAGCATGCTGAAAGTGTCAAAAAAGTAAGCAATTACCACAAACTAAAGTGGCCACAACTCTCACAAAAACTGATCAAAAATGAAATCACTGATGATAATAATAAGGGAGCAGGAGAACTTATAAATTGGCAACAATGATTACAAGGACTTTTCAAGTACCAAATTGAGGAAATATCTACATTTCAATATAGGCCTATTCCAGTACTTGAATTTCTGAGCTCCAAATTCAAGTTCTTGTATTGTTTAAAATTGCAGGTGTAGCATGGAAAACAAAATGTATTTGTCGTGTTATTTCATTATCAGATCATGCCGTGAAGAAGCCATCTAAGCTATGTAATTTGTTGTCACTCTATCCAGAATAATTCATAGGAATCGCGTTGGGTGTTGCGCAATAGTGTATCCTACACAATTGCGCAGAGTAGACCCAGTGTCCAATCCGAGGCACAGAAACATATTAAAACATGAACTCATTGCCTTGATGCTTCCTCTGTTAAATCTAACTAGACCCTGCTGTAAATCAAGCAGACAACAACAGATGATCAGCATCAATTCGCTAGGGATATTACATCCAACGTGGATCCAGGCACAATCGTCTTCACCGGGCATAACGAATGAGACACCAAAATATTATGGACATTCCTCGCACTTGGCCTGTTGTAGCATCGCATGTGCTATCACAACAGCTGTTCCTCACTGGATCAGATGATGATGTGTGAAATTACTACGGCGTCATTAAACAGCTTGACACCAAATGCACATTCAACAAGTATTATACATAATTATTGAAGAACCACATTAATGATAGCATCAATTTCGTTTTTAAGTGTCAAGGTCACTCATTCGGGTTAGAAGCATTCTATTTTACAATTGCATCATTCTTTGGGGATTTTTGTGCCCATGAAAACTGTTTTCACCACGTAACATAAGGTGACACAAAATGTGACATAGTTACACTGCATTTCTAAAGATCTCTACAAAAAAATGTCTGACCGCTAGATCCAGGATTTTTACAGGGTTCAAGCTCAATGTCTAATGTAACTGATTAATGCTTAATATATGATATAATGACAATTCACTCTACCATAAATGCAAGAACAGAAAGTCATGTTTTATGTCACACGATTTTGGACAAATCTGTCAAGACAACAACCATGAGAAAGGGTTACACATAGGCTTTACATCAACTTGTGAATTTTATGGAATATAGCTATGTTCCCCCTTATATCTTAAGGTAATGACATGGAACAAATTGGCAAATTATTATCAATGACTTATCAACAGCTGTAACAAGTTGTCCAGTGTAGGAAATCCTCACTGGTACCCTAGTTTATAGAAAGACCCAAGGACAGGGAGAGGGAGAGACTCTTCTGCATCCCAAATGGCACACTATTCATAGGGCTCTGGTCAAAAGTACATAGGGAATAGGGTGCCATTTGGCATGCATCCACAGGCTCACCCTCTGACATGATGACTTTGTGATGGCCACTCCAATACCTTGACTTTGTTGTCCTTAAGCCATTTTGCCACAACTTTGGAAGTATGCTTGGGGTCATTGTCCATTTGGAAGACCCATTTGTGACCAAGCTTTAACTTCCTGACTGATGTCTTGAGATGTTGCTTCAATATATCCACATGATTTTCCTGCCTCATGATGCCATCTATTTTGTGAAGTGCACCAGTCCCTCCTGCAGCAAAGCACCCACACAACATGATGCTGCCACCCCCGTGCTTCACGGTTGGGATGGTGTTCTTCGGCTTGCAAGCCTTCCCTTTTCCTCCAAACATAACGATGGTCATTATGGCCAAACAGTTCTATTTTTGTTACATCAGACCAGTGGACATTTCTCCAAAAAGTACGATCTTTTTCCCCATGTGCAGTTGCAAACCGTAGTCTGGCTTTTTTATGTCAGTTTTGGAGCAGTGGCTTCTTCCTTGCTGAGTGGCCTTTCAGGTTATGTCGATGTAGGACTCGTTTTACTGTGGATATAGATACTTTGTACCTGTTTCCTCCAGAATCTTTACAAGATCCTTTGCTGTTTTCTGGGATTGATTTGCGCTTTTCGCATCAAAGTAAGTTCATCTCTTGGAGACAGAATGCGTCTCTTTCCTGAGCAGTATGACGGCTGCGTGGTCCCATGGTGTTTATACTTTCGTACTATTGTTTGTACAGATGAACGTGGTACCTTCAGACGTTTGGAAATAATTGCTCCCAAGGATGAACCAGACTTGTGGAGGTCTACAATTATTTTTCTGAGGTCTTGGCTGATTTCTTTTGATTTTAAGGTAGGCCTTGAAATACATCCACATGTACACCTCCAATTGACTCAAATGATGTCAGTTAGCCTATCAGAAGCTTCTAAAGCCATGATATCATTTTCTGGAATTTTCCAAGCTGTTTAAAGGCACAGTCAACTTAGTGTATTTAAACTTCTGACCCACTGGAATTGTGATACAGTGAATTATAAGTGAAATAATCTGTCTGTAAACAATTGTTGGAAAAATGACTTGTGTCATGGACAAAGTAGATGTCATAACCGACTTGCCAAAACTATAGTTTGTTAACAAGAAATTTGTGGAGTGGTTGAAAAACGAGTTTTAATGACTCCAACCTAAGTGTATGTAAACTTTCGACTTCAACTGTATATAGATATACATACTATTTGTTTTAGAATAGACCTTTATTATTCCCCGCAAACCCTACCACCCTTCCCGCAATTGGAGTAAACTAATAAACAATAACACTTAGGCTTCTACCTTCAGTTTATACATATTATACACATTTTACAGACACAATCTATTTTACAATAGTTATATTTTGTTTGTTTTTAGTCCTTCTTCTATTTCTGATGTCCATCCAGTTTGATTTCTATTTGTAACTGTGCTATTTCACAAAATGTCTGAACCTATATACATTTTACAGACCCAGTATGTTTTACATTGGTTATCTTGTTATTAGTTCCACCCTTCAGCTCCATTCAACCCCTCCCATATATCTCTTAACACCATCCATTTTGGATTTCTATTTGCCATATATTTTTCAACTGTGCTGTGATGCTTCACAAAAGTACTGAACCTTTCTATTCTCATAGCTTCTACAGACTGTAAATTAAGAATAAACTTTTTTGCTAAACTAATTATTATATTATTGATTGATTGACTATGGCTTTTCAAAACACCCAGTATTGCTATCTGTAGCATTAGTTCTAGGCAAATGTTGCAATTCTTCAGCCATTCCTGGACCTGTGACCAAAAACAAGCTACATATGTATGGATTATCTTGGCAAAGGAGAAATGCTCACTAACAGGGATGTAAACACATTTGTGCATAACATTTGACAGAAATAAGCTTTTTGTGCATATTTCAGCTCATGAAGCATGGCACTAACACTTTAAATGTTGCGTTTTATATTTTTGTTCAGTGTACATGTACATCACTGTATGCTACTGAAAAAGTCAGATTTGACACACTCTTTGACTCAGTTTCAAGGTGCTGCTTAGGGGTTCAGAGAGTTCGTGCAGAGAGTTCATAGACTCACTTTGGAACACGTTTGTCACGAGAGACTAATACATACCGTACATGTAGAATGTGCTTCTGTTGCTTTAGCCTGGTCTCAATGCAGACCCTCACAGTACTGCACTGTATGCACAGACCTCCCACTAAATGAGATCCATAGGCAAGGCCGACCTGACTGATGTGCGTGTGCTGCAAGTCACTACTTCCTTTCTTACTTTTGTTATTATCTATACCCTGCCTACTGTATATGTACATATGTACTTCAAATACCTAATTTGTCTGGTGCTGTTACTCCCTGTATATACTGTAGTTTAATTCTTGTCTTTCTCTATTTGTTCTGCTGCTCTGCTGTCCCCCCCCCCCCCCCCCCAGCCCTCTCTGGGTTTGACTTCATTACACAGCCTCACCACAGGCACAGGCACAGGGCAAAGCTGCCGCTGGGGTTTCCACCAGACACAGGCTGGAATGTGACCCATTCATCAAATAGAGAGCAAATACATCACCTAGCTACTATCGCTTCATCACAGAGAGCAGATCATTATCAGAGTGTCGCGTGTGGAGTTTAGATCCAAGGCAGATCCAGAGCCTATCGTCCTATTGTCTGGGAGCGTGCCAGGCAGGCTCAAGAGGAGGCTCAAGTGCTATATAGAGAGTTTATGTGTTTGTTCTGACTGAAACATGCCCTCGTGCCTGCCCCTGTTTCAGCAGGACTGCATGTTTGTTTGTGTTTTTACTACTACTTGGCTCGTTATTCCTTGCTGTGCGTGTTTAGCTTCCCCCCCCTTGTGAGAATTACGATGTGCGACTAGACAGTTTCCTATTGGATTACGCTGACTCATTAGCAGGCAGGCTGCAGCTATAAAGGGCATTTTTGTCCACAGTGGGCTGCTGATCTGTTTCTTTTTTTAGAGTCCTAGGAGGCAGGCAAGAGGCTGAGGCCAGTCAGTTAGTCAGAGTGTGTTTGTGTCCCTCAGGCCTTGTTTCATGTGTGGTGAGAGAAGATTAGAGCAGTTTGTTCCTAATAAAAGCCTAACGATGAACGAGCAATGTCTGTCTGTGTGAGGTCATTTTTGATCCAGAGCTACAATAGAGATACACTACATTAGCAGCAGGCTGGGGGCATTAATGTGCAGTGTAGCAGTATGTGTAGGATCTGGACTGGACAGACAGCAGCGCTAGTTTGTTATAGCTACCAACTGAGTTAATGGAACTGAGTGAAGAAGGCACTCAATGAATATAGTGGGTTGTTTTCCTAGCCAATGAAATCCTCCGACTGGTAGGCATCCTAGAAATGTGTTAATGTTAGACAATGTGTCTGACGTTTGTATCTAAATGTAACAGTGTTCATACTGTAACTTCAACATTTGGTTCAGAACACAGGTCTCGCACTCTCTACCATTTGTTTTTAAACCTGGGATATTTTAGGAGCACAACTAATGAGAGATCAGACAAAATCCCCGTGGGGGTACACTTTAACAACATTTAACCTGTTGTTATTCATGTTTTTTCATCTGCACAATCTGAGCCATTATAAATCCATTGACGGATTAGACTTCCATTAATAGCCGCTTACGAGGGGGGATTTATTGCGGTGAATAAAAGTTCCAATTGTTGAATATCTCCACTCTGGCTGGATTCCAATAGGAATTAAACATCACTTTACAAGCCAGCATAATGTGACTTGCAGGCCCTGATGTGACCACTGTATTAGGCCCTCGAAGTAAGGCTTTATGATATATATAATGTATTGTCTTAAATAATGATGTACTTTGATGCTGTTTTTGCTGGTGACTAGCATATGCTGGCACGCTGGTGACCAGCTCATGTTGGCCATCAGTGTCCAAAACACAGGGCAAGCTGGTCACCAGCAAAAACACAGCAAATGCTGGTCACCAGCCAAAACACAGCGAAGGCACCAGCAATTTTGGTCTACACTGTTTTTTTTCTTCAGCAGGGTAGTCAGAGTGTGTTGGTGTCCTCAGGCCTTGTTTCGTGTGTGGTGGGAGAAGATTAGAACAGTTTGTTCCTAATGAAAGAACGAAGGACCAATGTCTGTCTGTGTGCTCATTTTGATCCAGAGATACAACAGAGATTAGCAGTACATTATAGTACATTAGCAGCAGGCTGGGGGCATTCATGTGCAGTGTAGCAGTATGTGTAGGATCTGGACTGGACAGACAGCAGCGCTAGTTTGTAATAGCTACCAACTAATTGAATGGAACTGAGGGAAATCCCACAACTAGTAGTCTTCCTAGAAATGTTTTAATTTGAGATAATGTGTCTAACATCGGTATGTAAATATAACAGTGTTCATAACCTGAACATTTTTGGTGCAAACACAGGTCTCACACTTAAATGCGGAAGACACATTTCAGTTGAATGCATTCAGTTGTACAACTGACTAGGTATCCCCCTTTCCCTTTCCCACATTAAAAAATGCTCTAGTATACTATGGTATAAATGCTATAGTATTCACTGTAGTGTTTTTGCAGACTTTACTGTAGTATTTACTGTAGTGTTTTCGCAGACGTTACTGTAGTATTTGTTTTATTATCTGTGATATAGCAGTGGGGACTATCTCATTGAAGAAACAACCTGGACAAATTACTCAAAGAGCAAATTTTCAGTAACCTGTAGATAGGTAGGACAGGTTTGAATGGATAGTTCAGAGCTTCTGCTCTTTTCTATAACCTGTAGGAAACACAATATATCAGCTATTGACAAAACAATGTTTGTATATTTACTGATATGTATGTGTAACTGATAGATGATTACGCATACACACACGTATGTACAGTGTAAATTGTAAAGTATTTTGTCGGTAATGTCTTTTTCATTATATGTCAGACCCCAGTAGGACTAGCTGTCGCGGTTGGCATCGATGGGGACCCTAATGAAATGAAATCAAATTGTGTAGTACTGTTAGCTGTATACAGTAAATTCGGAAAGTGTTTGACTTTTTTGGGGGACTTTTTCCGTAATCTGGCTTTTTTATGGCGGTTTTGGAGCAGTGGCTTCTTCCCTGTTGAGCGGCCTTTCAGGTTATGTCAATATAGGACTCGTTTTACTGTGGATATAGATACTTTTGTACCTGTTTCCTCCAGCATCTTCACAAGGTCCTTTGCTGTTGTTCTAGGATTGATTTGCACTTTACGCACCAAAGTATGTTCATCTCTAGGCGACAGAATGTGTTTCCTTCCTGAATGGTATGACGGCTGCGTGGTCCCAAGGTGTTTATACTTGCGTACTATTGTTTGTACAGATGAACGTGGTACCTTCAGGCGTTTGGAAATTTCTCCAAAGGATGAACCAGACTTGTGGAGGTCTACAATTTCTTTCTGAGGTCTTGGCTGATTTCTTTTGATTTTCCCATGATGTCAAGCAAAGTGGGACTGAGTTGGAAGGTAGGCCTTGAAATACATTCCGAATTAAACTGTATATATAAAAATAAAAGCCGATTAATTGATATTGACTTTTTGTATTTGTAAAAATGACAATTACAACAATACTGAATGAACAATGAACACTTTTATTTTAACTTAATATAATACATAAATGCAATTGATTTCGTCTCAAATAAATAATGAAACATGCTTAATTTGGTTTAAATAATACAAAAACACAGCGTTGGAGAAGAAAGTAAATGTGTAAATGTGCCATCTAAAAAAGCTAACATTTAAGTTTCTTGCTCAGAACATATGAAAGCTGATGGTTCAATATTCCCAGTTCTTCAATATTCCCAGTTAAGAAGTTTTAGGTTGTAGTTATTATAGGAATTATGACGTGTCGACTATTTCTCTCTATACCATTTGTTTTTCATATACCTTTGACTATTGGATGTTCTAATAGGCACTTTAGTATTGCCATCCTAATCTCAGGAGTTGATAGGCTTGAAGTCATAAACAGCTCTGTGTTTCAAGCATTGCTAAGAGCTGCTGGCAAACGCAGTAAAGTTTGAATGAATGCTTACGAGCGTGCTGCTGCCTACCACCGCTCAGTCAGGCTGCTCTATCAAATATCAAATCATAGACTTAACTATAGTATAATAAACACAGAAATGCAAGCCTTTGGTCATTAATATGGTAATGACGTTACGTATTTTATCAAACGGGTGGCAACCCTAAGTCTAAATATTGCTGTTACGTTGCACAACCTTCAATGTTATGTCATAATTATGTAAAATTCTGGCAAATTAGTTCGCAACGAGCCAGGCGGCCCAAACTGTTGCATATACCCTGACTCTGCGTGCAATGAACGCAAGAGAAGTGACACAATTTCCCTAGTTAATATTAACTGCTAACATTAATTTCTTTTAACTAAATATGCAGGTTTAAAAATATATATTTCTGTGTATTGATTTTAAGAAAGGCATTGATGCTTATGGTTAGGTACATTCGTGCAACGATTGTGCTTTTTTCGCGAATGCGCTTTGTTAAATCATCACCCGTTTGTCGAAGTAGGCTGTGATTTGATGATAAATTAACAGGCACTGCATCGATTAAATGCAACGCAGGACAAGCTAGTTAACCTAGTAATATCATCAACCATGTGTAATTAACTAGTGATTATGTGAAGATTGATTGTTTTTTGTAAGATAAGTTTAATGCTAGCTAGCAACTTACCTTGGCTCCTTGCTGCACTCACATAACAGGTGGTCAGCCTGCCACGCAGTTTCCTTGTGGAATCCAATGTAATCGGCCTCCAAAAATGCCGATTACCGATTGTTATGAAAACTTGAAATCGGCCCTAATTAATTGGCCATGCCAATTAATCGGTTGACCTCTAGTTTCATCAGACCAAAGAATCCAATGGTTTCAGTTTTTGAAATATTTAGGACTAACTTATTCCTTGTCCCCCATTCTGAAACTAACTGCAGCTCTTTGTTACGTGTTGCAGTCATTTGAGTCACTGTAGTAGCTGACTGTATAGTGTTATAGGCTTTGCTCAAAGACAGTGTGTCTGACATGTCATTGCAAAAATTGAAAAAAGTTAAGGGCCTAGACAGCTGCCCTGGGGAATTCCTGATTCTTCCATTAAAGAACACCCTCTGTGTTTTGTTAGGTAATTATTTATCCACAATACAGCAGGGGGTATAAAGCCATAACACATATGATTTTCCATTAGCAGACTATGATCGATAATGTCAAAAGCCACACTGAAGTCTAACAAAACAGCCGCCACAATCTTTTTATCTTTCTTAATTTCTCTCAGCCAGTCATCAGTCATTTGTGTAAGTGCTGTGCTTGTTGAATGCCCTTCCCTATAAGAGTGCTGAAAGTCTGTTGTCAATTTGTTTAAAGTAAAATAGTATTGTATCTGGTCAAACACAATTATTTTATTTTCTTCACTCTGCAGTCCAACTCATCCCAAAACACCTCAATTGGGTTGAGGTCAGGTGATTGTGGAGGTCATCTGATGCAGCACTCCATCACTCTCCTTCTTGGTCAAATAGCCCTTACACAGCCTGGAGGTGTGTTGCGTTTTTGTCCTGTCGAAAAACAAATGATAGTCCCACTAAGCACAAACCAGATGGGATGGCGCTGAAGAATGCTGTGATAGCCATGCTGGTTAAGTGTGCCTTGAATTCTAAATAAATCACTGACAGTGTCACCAGCAAAGCACCTCCACACCATCACACCTCCTCCATGCTTCACAGTGGGAACCACACAAGTGGAGATCATCCGTTCACCTACTCTGCGTCTCACAAAGACACGGCGGTTGGAACCAAAAGTCTCAAATTTGGACTCATTAGACCAAAGGACATATTTCCACTGGTCTAATGTCCATTACCCGTGTTCCTTGGCCCAAGCAAGTCTCTTCTTATTACTGGTGTCCTTTAGTAGTGCTTTCTTTGCGGATTGACTGACCTTCATGTCTTAAAGTAATGATGGACTGTCGTTTCTCTTGGCTTATTTGATCTGTTCTTGCCATAATATGGACTTGGTCTTTTACCAAATAAGGCTATATTCTGTATACCACCCCTACATTGTCACAACACAACTGATTAGCTCAAACGCATTAGGAAGGAAAGAAATTCCACAAAATAACTTTTAACAAGGCACACCTGTTAAATGAAATGCATTCCAGGTGACTACCTCATGAAGCTGGTTGTGAGAATACCAAGAGTGTGCAAAGCTGTCATCAAGGCAAAAGGTGGCTACTTTGAAGAATCTCCAATATAAAATATATTTTGATTTGTTCAACACTTTTTTGGTTTCTACATGATTCCATATGTGTTATTTCATAGTTTTATGTCTTCACTATTATTCTACAATGTAGAGAATAGTAAAAATAAATAAAACCCCTGGAATGAGTAGGTGTGTCCAAACTTTTGACTGGTACTGTATGTACATGTAGGCAGGGAGTAGTAGAAAGTGACTGGTAGCAGGATTGATAATAATAATACAAATAATACTAGTATTAATAATAATAATAGTAAACAGTATGGCAGCAGCATAAGTTTTGTGTGGGTGTGTGCATGTAAGTGTAAGTATGTGAGTTCAAGAGTGTCCATGTAGGCGTGACAGGTGGATATGTACTGTATGTAAACAGGGCTGAAAGTGACTGGTAGCAGGAATATATAGAGTTTAAGTCGGAAGTTTACATACACTTAGGTTGAAGTAATTAAATGTCGTTTTTCAACCACTCCACAAATTTTTTGTTAACAAACTATAGTTTTGGCAAGTCGGTTAGGACATCTACTTTGTGCATGACACAAGTAATTTTTCCAACAATTGTTTACAGAGAAATTATTTAACTTATAATTCACTGTATCACAATTCCAGTAGGTCAGAAGTTTGCATACACTAAGTTGACTGTGCCTTTAAACAGCATGGAAAATTCCAGAAAATTGTGTCATGGCTTTAGAAGCTTCTGGTAGACTAATTGACATCATATGAGTCAATTGGAGGTTTACCTGTGGATGTATTTCAAGGCCTACCTTCAAACTCAGTCCCACTTTGCTTGACATCATGGGAAAATCAAAAGAAATCAGACAAGACCTCTGAAAAAAAATTGTAGACCTCCACAAGTCTGGTTCATCCTTGGGAGCAATTTCCAAATGCCTGAAGGTACATCGTTCATCTGTACAAACAATAGTATGCAAGTATAAACACCTTGGGACCACGCAGCCATCACACTGTTCAGGAAGGAGACGTGTTCTGTCTCCTAGAGATGAATGTACTTTGGATCGAAAAGTGCAAATCAATCCCAGAACAACAGCAAAAGACCTTGTGAAGATTGTGGAGGAAACAGGTACAAAAGTATCTATATCCACAGTAAAACGATTCCTATATCGACATAATCTGAAAGGCCGCTCAGCAAGGAAGAAGCCACTGCTCCAAAACCGCCATAAAAAAGCCAGACTACGGTTTGCAACTGCACATGGGGACAAATATCTTACTTTTTGGAGAAATGTCCTCTGGTCTGAGGAAACAAAATAGAACTGTTTGGCCATAATGACCATCATTATGTTTGGAGGAAAAAGGGGGAGGATTGCAAGCCGAAGAACACCATCCCAACCGTGAAGCACGAGGGTGGCAGCATCATGTTGTGGGGGTGCTTTGCTGCAGGAGGGACTGGTGCACTTCACAAAATAGATGGCATCATTTACATTTAGCAGACACTATTATCCAGAGCAACTTACAGTAGTGAATACATTTCATACATTTTTTTTTTCTCCCGTACTGGTCCCCCGTGAGAATCAAACCCACAATCCTGGCGTTGCAAACACCATGCTCTACCAACTGAGCCACATGGGACCCATCATGAGGCAGGAAAATTATGTGGATATATTGAAGCAACATCTCAAGACATCAGTCAGGAAGTTAAAGCTTGGTCGCAAATGGGTCTTCCAAATGGACGACGACCCCAAGCATACTTCCAAAGTTGTGGCTTAAGGACAACAAAGTCAAGGTATTGGAGTGGCCATCACAAAGCCCTGACCTCAACCTATAGAAAATTTGTGGGCAGAACTGAAAAAGTGTGTGCAAGCAAGGAGGCTTACAAACCTGACTTAGTTACACCAGCTCTGTCAGGAGGAATGGGCCAAAAGTTAAACAATAAAGTTAAACAATAAAGGCAATGCTACCAAATACTGATTGAGTGTATGTAAACTTCTGACCCACTGGGAATGTGATGAAAGAAATGAAAGCTGAAATAAATAATTCTCTGTACTATTATTCTAACATTTTACATTCTAAAAATAAAGTGGCATTCGTAACTGAAATAAGACAGGGAATTTTTACTAGAATTAAATGTCTGGAATTGTGAAAAACTGAGTTTAAATGTATTTGGCTAAGGTGTATGTAAACTTCCGACTTCAACTGTAAATACTTACGGTAATATACTAATGGTAATATACTGTATACATGTAAACAGGAGTAATAGTGACCAGTAGCTGGATAAATCGATACATACTAATGGTAATGGAAATCAATAATCAATGAACAGCAGTGTAGTGGTAGTAATAAATCGAATCCCCAAAAAATATTAGCAACAGCGTAGGTGTGAGGAGGAGCAGTAGTTGTTAGACATTAACAATCTTATGGCCGTGGGATAAAAGCTGTTAAGGAGTCTGTACTCTATATTGTGGTCTGTACTTGGCATGTAAGTTTCTGCCATTTTATTTAAACCTGGGATATTTTAGGAGCACAACTAATGAAAAATCAGACAACAACCCCGGGTGGGTACACTTTAACATTAACCTTTTTTTTATTCATGTGTTTTCATTTGTAAAATTTGAGCCTTTATTAGACTGCTAAAAATAGCCGCTTACGTGGAGGAACAAAACAAATATTTTTTCCGCTGGCCTGTCTGCCTGCGATTCAGGGAGTAATTTGTGGTTTGCCAGAGGTTGACCTTGGTCAGGAAGCGGCAGCAGGCGGCGGGATAGAAAAGTGCTATTTAGCCCTGCTGTATGTTGGGACCTGGAAGAGTGGCCTTCTAGCAGGCAGGCAGGCAGACAGGCTGAGGCCAGTAAGTCTATGTCCAGTCTGTGCGTGGGTGCTCCGGCTAGCCCACAGACTAGAGCTAAAACGCTTAAGATGCAAGAGCATGGCTCAGCCAGACACGGCGCATTGATCATTGCCTTCCAAGAACTGTCCTTTCCTCTCCTCCCGCTGGAAAAGCAAATGTCCCTCCTGTTCGTAGACCTCCGCCTGGCCCAATGTGTAATTTCAGTCAGCGTCTTGCCCTAATCTGCAAATAGCAACAGCCTGTGTGTGTTCTTTTTTTCCCACGAGATCCCTGCTTTCAGAAGAAAACACTGCATGGCCTGATACATCAGTCATTGTTGTGTTTGTTCTGCACTTGACTTCAAACAGAGTGCGAGTTGAAAAGGAGAGCGACCTTTGGGAATCACACAGTCAGGAGCCAGGGCCAGAGTCAGACTCAGCCCAACATCTACTGTACATATGGGAGGAGAGACTTTACTTTGAGGCTCTTTCTATTCTCATATATATATTTTTAATTGAGGAATCTACAAGGATGAACAGCCATGGAATGTTGCCCTAGAAAACACCCCTCTGCCTCTTTCACCCTGACTGACTGACTGCTGGGAAAAATGCATCTTTTCAAGCTGTGACGTAGGTTAGCTCAGTAGGTTGGAAGCTTTTTGAACCTCTTTACACCCACTATCTTTCACCTAGGTTTATCGCTTTATAAAATAAATCATTTAAAATGTATGCACACGTTGCTTTGAATAAAAGTGTCTGCTAAATGGCATATATTGTTAAATTATTATACCATTCACCTCTTTGTCTACCTTCAACAGGGAAAAAAGCACGTATTAAAAGAGAAGTTGGACAGCTTTAGTTGCATGAGATTGTCCTTTTTACCTCAGATGTCCTTGCATAACAAATATTACAAAGCTGTTGATACGGTTCTTTATCTTTGTACGCATTTCTCCAGATTTGTCTAGGTACAAGAAAATGTATATGATATAAAATGCAAATATGATAACTAAATATGTGAGTATATCTGAATCAATATGACTTTGAATGTTATACTTGTACCTGTAACCCCCTTCTGAAAAAATAACAAACTAAATATACTGCTCAAAAAAATAAAGGGAACACTTAAACAACACAATGTAACTCCAAGTCAATCACACTTCTGTGAAATCAAACTGTCCACTTAGGAAGCAACACTGATTGACAATACATTTCACATGTTGTTGTGCAAATGGAATAGACAACAGGTGGAAATTATAGGCAATAAGCAAGACACCCCCAATAAAGGAGAGGTTCTGCAGGTAGAGACCACAGACCACTTCTCAGTTCCTATGCTTCCTGGCTGATGTTTTGGTCACTTTTGAATGCTGGCGGTGCTTTCACTCTAGTGGTAGCATGAAACGGAGTCTACAACCCACACAAGTGGCTCAGGTAGTGCAGCTCATCCAGGATGGCACATCAATGCGAGCTGTGGCAAGAAGGTTTGCTGTGTCTGTCAGCGTAGTGTCCAGAGCATGGAGGCGCTACCAGGAGACAGGCCAGTACATCAGGAGATGTGGAGGAGGCCGTAGGAGGGCAACAACCCAGCAGCAGAACCGCTACCTCCACCTTTGTGCAAGGAGGAGCAGGAGGAGCACTGCCAGAGCCCTGCAAAATGACCTCCAGCAGGCCACAAATGTGCATGTGTCTGCTCAAACAGTCAGAAACAGACTCCATGAGGGTGGTATGAGGGCCCGACGTCCACAGGTGGGGGTTGTGCTTACAGCCCAACACCGTGCAGGACGTTTGGCATTTGCCAGAGAACACCAAGATTGGCAAATTCGCCACTGGTGCCCTGTGCTCTTCACAGATGAAAGCAGGTTCACACTGAGCCCGTGACATACGTGACAGAGTCTGGAGATGCCGTGGAGAACGTTCTGCTGCCTGCAACATCCTCCAGCATGACCGGTTTGGCGGTGGGTCAGTCATGGTGTGGGGTGGCATTTCTTTGGGGGGCCGCACAGCCCTCCATGTGCTCGCCAGAGGTAGCCTGACTGCCATTAGGTACCGAGATGAGATCCTCAGACCCCTTGTGAGACCATATGCTGGTGTGGTTGGCCCTGGGTTCCTCCTAATGCAAGACAATGCTAGACCTCATGTGGCTGGAGTGTGTCAGCAGTTCCTGCAAGAGGAAGGCATTGATGCTATGGACTGGCCCGCCCGTTCCCCAGACCTGAATCCAATTAAGCACATCTGGGACATCATGTCTCGCTCCATCCACCAACGCCACATTGCACCACAGACTGTCCAGGAGTTGGCGGATGCTTTAGTCCAGGTCTGGGAGGAGATCCCTCAGGAGACCATCCGCCACCTCATCAGGAGCATGCCCAGACGTTGTAGGGAGGTCATACAGGCACGTGGAGGCCACACACACTACTGAGCCTCATTTTGACTTGTTTTAAGGACATTACATCAAAGTTGGATCAGCCTGTAGTGTGGTTTTCCACTTTAATTTTGAGTGTGACTCCAAATCCAGACCTCCATGGGTTGATAAATTGGATTTCCATTGATTATTTTTGTGTGATTTTGTTGTCAGCACATTCAACTATGTAAAGAAAAAAGTATTTAATAAGATTATTTATTTCATTCAGATCTAGGATGTGTTGTTTAAGTGTTCCCTTTATTTTTTTGAGCAGTGTATATCTTATGTTTGAGATTCTTCAAAGTAGCCACCCATTGCCTTGATGACAGCTTTACAATGTAAAAAAGAAAGAAAAACCCTTAAATGAGTAGGTGTGTCCAAACTTTTGACTGGTAACGTACATGGAATGAATGACTAACCGTATCCAGTAGAGTCCTATTAATCTACCGGATCTTTACAACACACTAAGCCCTGAAGTATAGAAACCAATTTTCATTGTCGTTTATTTTTTTATTTGCAGGCTGGATAAACCTCTTGAGATGAGACGTCTTGTTTTCGAGGGAATCATGAGAAATATAGTTACTTCACTAACAGAATCAATGTTTAAACAATGAAATAAATAAAACATTTTCCTGTTCTCTACCTCCCAGCAGCCTATAGATATGGTCCCTTTTGATAGAAACTAAATTGTGCTTATTTCAACCAACCATTTTCAACCAGCCTCTTCTAAAATATACTGTACGCTGAGTATACCAAACATTAAGAATGCCTGCTCTTTCCATGACATAGTCTGACCAAGTGAAAGCTATGATCACTTATTGATGTCACTTGTTAAATCCATTTCAACCAGTGTAGATTAAGGGGAGGAGACAGGTTACAGAAAGATTTTGAATCCTTGAGACAATTGAGACGTGGATTGTGTATGTGTGCCATTCAGAGGGTGAATGGGCAAGACAAAAGATTTAAGTGCCTTTGAACGGGGTATGGTAGTAGGTGCCAGGCGCAACGGTTTGTGTCAAGAACTGCAATGCTTCTGGGTTTCTCACGCTCAACAGTTTCCCGTGTGTATCAAGAATGGTCCACCACCCAAAGGACATCCAGCCAACTTGACACAACTGTGGGAAGCATGGGAGTCAATGTGCCAGAAAATCCCTGTGGAATGCTTTCAACACCTTGTAGAGTCCATGCCCCGAAGAAATGAGGCTGTTCTGAGGGTGAAAGGGGTGGGTGCAACTCAGTATTAGGAAAGTGTTCCTTATTTAGTCTATAATGGTATAGTCTATAATGGTATAGGTACCATTTTATCCAATCCACCTACCCCACCCGTAGCCTATTATCCTGCTGTTTATTTGTCTTGTTTTCCACAAGTGTTGCCCCTCACAAGACCTTGTGTGCCCTCAGTGTACCCACTCCCTCCCTCCCTCTTTCCCTCCCTTCCTGGTCTGGAGGTCTTATTACGATGCAGTGTTTTAATCAAGCGGAAATCAATTGCTACAGAGATACAGTGCCTTCGGAAAGTATTCAGACCCCTTGACTTTTTCCACATTTCATTATGTTACAGCCTTATTCTAAAATGTATTAATTTGCATTTTTTTCCCTCATCAATCTACACCCAATGCCCCATAATGACAAAGCAAAAACTGTTTTTTTGAAAACGGAAATAACACATTTACATAAGTATTCAGACCCTTTACTCAGTACTTGGTTGAAGTACTTTTGGCAGTGATTACAACCTCGAGTCTTCTTGGGTATGACGCTACAAGCTTAGCACACCAGTATTTGTAAGTCGCTCTGGATAAGAGCGTCTGCTAAATTACGTAAATGTAAAATGTAAATGTATTTGGGGAGTTTCTCCCATTTTTCTCTGCAAATCCACTCAAGCTCTGTCAGGTTGGATGGGGAGCGTCGCAGCACAGTTATTTTCAAGTCTTTCCAGAAATGTTTGATCCGGTTCAAGTCTGGACTCTGGCTGGGCCACTCAAGGACATTCAGAGACTTGTCCCAAAGCCATTCCTGTGTTGTTTTGGCTGTGTGCTTAGGGTTGTTGTCCTGTTGGAAGGTGAACCTTCGCCCCAGTCTGAGGTCCTGAGCACTATGGAGCAGGTTTTCATCAAGGATCTCTCTGTACTTTGCTCCGTTCATCTTTCCCTCGATCCTGACTAGTCTCCCAGTCCCTGCCTCTGAAAACATCCTCACAGCATGTTGCTGCCACCACCATTCTTCACCGTAGGGATGGTGCCAGGTTTCCTCCAGACATGACGCTTGGCACTTAGGCCAAAGAGTTCAATCTTGGTTTCATCAGACCAGAGAATCTTGTTTCTCATTGTCTGAGAATGAATTAAAAAGTAGTATTATTTTAATTTTTTGGAATAAATGAATAACATTTTATTTTTTGGTCAAATCGCCAATTGGCAACCCAACTCTTATGGGATTAATTGACACATAAACAAACATTACAATAATTCACTATGTTAATTATTGTCTGAGAGTCCTTTAGCGGGCTGTCATGTGCCTTTTACTGCGGAGTGTCTTCCCTCTGTCCACTCTACCATAGTGGCCTGATTGGTGGAGTGCTGCTGAGATGGTTGTTCTTCTGGTAGTTTCTCCTATCTCCACAGAGGAACTCTGGAGCTCTGTCAGAGTGACCATCGGGTTCTTGGTTTCCTCCCTGACCAAGGCCCTTCTCCCCCAATTGCTCATTTTGGCTGGGCGGCCATCTCTAGGAAGAGTCTTGGTGGTTCCAAACTTCTTCCATTTAAGAATGATGGAGGCCACTGTGTTCTTGGAGACCTTCAATGCTGAAGAAATGTTTTGGTACCCTTCCCCAGCTCAATTTCGAGTCTCATAGCAAAGGGTCTGAATACTTGTAAATGTAAATAAGGTGTTTCTGTTTTTTAACAGACTTGCAAACATTTCTAAAAACCTGTTTTCCCTTTGTCAATATGTGGTATTGTGTAGGTTGCTGAGTTTTTATTTTGAATGATCTAGTTTAGAATAAGGCTGTAACTTAACAAAAATGTTTACAAAAGTCAAGGGGTCTGAATACTTTCCCAAGGCACTATATATATTGGTCTCTCAGCCCCAAGAGTGTAATATAGTCATTTGCCCAGTGGCTCTGTACTACAGCATCTTAATTTCAGCCAGTTTGGCAAAGTAGAAAAATTATCCTGCAGCATCAGGAAATGTGAATTATTATGTGGATTATAATTAATGGACATTTTTATAGGGGTTGATACATTTTTTGTTACGTCAAATCAAGTCTGACATTTTGATGTGGAAATTACAAACTTTAGAAGCCCTTTTAAACCTTGAACACACTACACGTTTGCATTTCTTAGCCACAAAAGAGCGATCAAATTAAGATCCTACGTCTGTATGGTCATGCAAACAGCCTGATGCGGTGGCTGTGTAAAAACACAGGAAATACCTGAGGGCGGTATGAAAGCTGAAACATGTCTGGATCAAGTTGAAGTTGAGATTTGAGCACCATTGATACTAGACAGCATTTGTCACATATAGCAGCTATCTGTCCACAGCAAGTGGTAATATCAGATGAAGGCCGAGGATAACCATATCCCACTTTACCAAACAATACTTCAACCAGTACTCATCTCAAAAAGCACTGGTGAGTGTTGCTCACGTACATAACATTTGCATTGTCGTATCTAAAATCACCTCTGTCGGTGACGAACATGAAGTTACTGTAGTCACACTGATCATCGCCACAGACACAGTCAGTATCTCCTCCCTCAGAATACTTCCACCGTGTCTCAAGTCCCTCATCCGTACAACAAGAGTGCATATGGCTTTCTCTTCTCACTTTGAGTCACCAGCAGCGCTGTCTGTCTTAACCCACACTAACCGCAGCATGTGTCACATCTTTGCCAACTTCAACCATAACCTTTCAGTCCGTGCCCTCACAATGTATTTCAGACGCACGTGGGTTGTATTTACGTAGCTACACCTCCTATCTATGACTGAGCACGTCTGGGGTGCCCCGGTTTCATTGTTCCGTGTCAGTCCCTCATTAACCTTATCACGGAGACTCTGTAGTCGAGTCACCACTGTAAGAGGCCAAATCATGCAGATGATGCATTTTGAAAAAATACATCAAATGACTTGCGTGTACAATGAGTGGGGAGCGAGTGGTCAAATGTATTATTATATTATTTTTTATGATCTGCATGGCATTCATTTCAGAACATCTAGACTAACCTACTCCTCTGCTAATGTTATGGCTTGTCTTTTACATTTATTTAACTAGGCAAGTCAGTTAAGAACAAATTCTTATTTACACTGACGGCCTAGGAACACTGGGTTAACTGCCTTGTTCAGGGGCAGAAGGACAGATTTTTACCTTGTCAGCTCGGGGTTTCAATCTAGCAACCTTTTGGTTACTGGCCCAACACTATAACCACTAGGCTACGTGCCGCCCCGTTCCCACCTTAGTGTGCACATGCAGACTAATTATCCCCACTCACACATTTACGTATCCATACTGTATGTGTTATAGCCTCACCTTAGTTCCAAAATTAGCTTTCTTACACTCCCGTCCGTGTTGCTGCCAGCGGGTCATCTGACTTGGTATGGTCACTGGCAGTCACTCTCTGCCTGTGTAATGTGAGCTAGCCCCGCTTGGCCAGGTCCAGGGACACTTCATGTGTTGGTATGTGTGAATGTGCTTTAACCCCTCACCATAGCCAGGCAGCCACAGTGCAACAGTCATGAACGGGTTTACAGGCAGGCAGTGTATCACTAGAAACCCTTACTGACACACTACGTGACATCCATTTATGTCACCTGTCCAATTAACCAATAAGCCCCGAGGGGGTGTGGTATCTGGCTGTATCCAGGCACTCCGATACAACATGGGAGTGCCTGGATACAGCCCTTAGCCGTGGTATATTGGCCATATACCACAAACCAACATAATTAGAGCAGTACAAATAAATGTTTTGTCATACCCGTTGTATACGGTCTGATATACCAAGGCTTTCAGCCAATCAGCATTCAGGGATCGAATCACCCAGTTTATAATTTACCTTATAGCATAGTAGAGGGAGTGATGCTTTGTTTAACACAGGCCTATGAAAACTGTGGACAGATTATTTTAATGGAGTCTACTGTTGGTGTCTATGGTGGATCCTTCTTTTTTTAATCATTCAATTGGCATTAGAGTATTTGTGAAAGCATATTTAATTTATTCATCTTTTCATCAATTCGATTTTGTGGACACATTTCGCGGATTTTGAGTTTAAAGAGGAAATGCTGACGGGGGTCAATGTTAAAAATATGAATGGCTGAAATTCTCAGTCACATTTCACGACATTGGTGGAAAAACAAAAACTACAGACTTCATTAATGATTACTTCGTTTTTCAGCTTTTATGAATGAGCGATAGCCTTCACAGCGATAGCCTTCCTTTGCAAAAAAAGGACCATTCGTATGGTTCTCTTTTCTTTCTAGTGTATGATTGTGCTTCCTGCAAGAACTGGGCTTATTGTGGCATATAATGACAACTGTAAATAACCATAGAAACAGGATTGTCATGTGAAAATGCATCACCATGGTGGATCTTTTTTCTGTGTCCCAAATGGCACCCTATTGGTCGAGATCGGTGTGGAAGAACTTGCCTGGCCTATACAGAGCCCTGACCTCAACCCCATCAAACACCTTTGGGATGAATTGGAACGCCGACTGCGAGCCAGGCCTAATCGCCCAACATCAGTGCCCGACCTCACTCATGCTCTTGTGGCTGTATAGAAGCAATTCCCTGCCGCAAAAAAAACAACCTTTTGATTTCACCTCATTTTAACATTCTGTCATAAAGAGCACATGTTCATCTTCATAAAAAAAAAAGACTATAGTTGGTGTCTATTAAAGATAGACTGAGTGAAATGAAGTTGCCATGAGCAGCACCGTATCTATGCATTTGCACGGGTTCTCTTCACGCTGTTACAGTGTGGCAGCCTCTGGGCCAATTTAGCAGAGAAGTTGAGCCTCGCGTTTCAAGCTCTTAGTTGTTGCAGAGATTGACCCACTATGATGTTTACTTTCTGCATCTAAGTGTCAAATAAAGTAATAGGGGTTGACTAACAAGGTTGATGATTTCATCTTAAATCAGCCATAAATCCCTTTGTGACAGGAGGAATGTAAACTTGTTGTGAACAACAGGGTGTGGCATATAAATGCACAAAAACGTTTCACAAAAATGTTTTTATTGTTAAAATATTTTTAGCCTGTCTATCTGTGGGTAACAGGGATGACATGTTATGTTCGACCCGTTCAGTTTTCCACCACAAAACACAAAAATTGCTAAAAGGAGTAGAACCAGCTCACCTGCTTTTACACTATGATTTCACTATTAGATGTTCAATGATTCTTTTGAAAAAAATATTTAAAAAAAAAATAGTAGTTTCACCATATTAAAACAAGAGTACAGTTCAGGTAACAGGGTTCACATTAAAATGAGGGACAGATGTAAATGAATCACTAATCACATGAAGTAAATAATCATCTTTAAAAAATGACTTTGTCAAAGCAACAAAATAACTCAGGCTTTACAATGATGGTGACAACTTAGAGAACTCTTTGGGTCAAGTGGGTTGAAATCTTCCTAGAAGTCACAGAGGGTGCATGGAGGGTCATGTCAAAATGCTGAAAGGTGCCACTTTAACAAGTCTTTATTCATATGACAAATCAGATTTATTGAATTCTCCATGTGGTTAATATTAAAAGGCACTTAGTTTAATTTAACAGGCTTTTAAATTGAATATTGGTGCACAATTTCTACTTCAAATATCAAAGGGACGCGAAACGCACTCATTTCCTGGAGTGACCTACATACACATGCACGTTCACATACACACACACACACACTGAACAACACACTCAGCCTTTGAAGGCTTCATGTGGGTGGTTTTGTGTGTCATATTTTTCCTATGGGGAGAGTTTCCATTTGCAAGGTGTTGTTTTATTTTGTTTGTTGTTGAGCTGTTGAAGTTTTATTTCATTGCCAATTATCACATAAACTTTTCTCATATGAGCTTTTTTCTTTCTCTGTATTGTTGTTTTGTGTAAAGCCCTCCATCTGGTCCCTCTCCCACCACTACCCCCCATCCCCTACCCCTCATTCCCTACCCTCCTACCCCTCATCCTCCAGCCAGCCCCTTCCATTGGGCCCCATTAATAATGCAGGGGACAATCCCGCCTCGGAAACACTCCTCCCCCCTGGCCTGCCAATCGCCCGGCTTAATTAGCACGTGAGAGCATGGTCGCCAAGCGCCCAGCCGCCCATTCACCAATCACCACACACCTCTGGCTCTGGTGGCAACGCTCAAAATCTTCATGGTAACCAGATTCATCTGAAATAACCCCAATACTAACTTGATCACCTTTTTGGCCGTTTCGGGCCAAAGTGATGGTGTGAGTGTTTTGCTTGTGTCAGAGTTTTGTGCGGTTGATATCGCTGAGGTGTCTGTGGTTGCATTGTAGCTTCATTAGAAAGGGTTCTGTGATTATTCAACTGATCATAGGAGGAGGAAGGGGTCGTTAACCGACGAGACAAAGGAGAGGGAATTTGCTTGAGGTGCAGATTAGGGTAGCTAGTGATTATCCTGTTGCTTAAGTCAATACCAATGTACTCTCCGAGATTAGACACACAAAAGCATGTATGCCACATGTATTACTTCTCTACCATTTCTAACATGTAAGTAACATCAAGTTGCTAGTTACAATTCTGTCACTGACACTGACACTGGCCAGCTCAGAAATACAGTAATAGAAACATGTTAAAGTATGGAGGAAACTACTCTACTGTATTAGAAGTGTGGCCACAGCGTTAATATCGAAGTAGACACAGAATGAGATACAACAGTGAATATTATTTACAGTTGAGTCCATGCAGAATTATAGCCAAGGTCTATAGATAACGCCGTGTTTCTATTACATTTGCAGTCTGTTACCATATAAGACAGCGTAATGACTCACCCTGCTTTCTGACCTACAATGTGGGAAGGGAAGTCATGATTCATGCAAGCTGCAGCTAATGCAGGCCGGGAGCCTAAAATACTCTGGTATGCCATCTCACACACTCACATGCACACCCACACACTCACATATGCACAGATGTACTCAGCAACAGTTTGTGAGACATGAGAAAGTTACCAGAGTGTGGAGAGTAACAGAATGACTGGCCAAGTGGAGAAGTCTTTCTGAGGTAATGCTAGCATGTTTGTCTATATTGTGAGATGCATTCCAGGTATGAGCGACGTAACTTGCGTTTTGGGTCAGGAAGTGGGGTGAAGAGCTGCTGTGTTATTGTTTTTGGTAAGTCACGTAGTTGTCGTCTTAACACTCTTGTCGTAAAGTAGATTCTGCAATTAAAGCAATTAAAAGCTGAGCGATCACTCCAACCTGATTACGACTTCATCTAAATGAGGGACTGCTTAAAAAAAAACAAATTAAACGTTGCTGCTTATGTTGACATACTAATTTCACTAAGGCACTGTGCGGTGGAATTAAAGAGCACCGATTAGATTTTTGGGGGTAATTACCCTTAACTTCATCATTAGAATGAATTTAATACTCTTAAAGAGAGGGATTGTCTCTGTAGGTGAGATCAGAGGGACGGCTATACAGTACGATCGATGTATGTTTCATTTCAATCAACACTAAGTCATGACTCATGAGAGAGGTGTCTGTAATGTGGACTGTATGGAATAACTTCTCTGCTAGCTACATGTGTAAGGACCGCCCTCTTGTCTCACAGCACTACGTGAGCATTTTAACCTGCTTTAATCTGGCTAACAGGTGTCTTTAATAGTTTAAATAGTGTATGCTATTGTACTTTTTACTAATTGTTTTCTTTTGGAGGGTGAATCCCGATGGTGTTCTTAGTATTGATTACATTCTGAAGGATATGGCGCTCTGCCTGCCTCATGAAGACATGAACTACCTTTGATTTTAATGGTAGATAGTACAGAACTCTTAGGGCCGGTTTCCCGGACACAGATTAAGCCTAGTCCTGGACAACAACAAAAAAATGGGGGCGGGGGATATTCTCCATTGAGTTAGCTTTTTAGTCCAGGACTAGGCTTAACTTTGACACGTACCAACACACAGGGGTAATCATTCTACAGTGGTCCCTGCAGCGTACGCTCAAACTGGTGTGATTAGAATTATTATTTAAAGGGCCTCCCGGGTGGCGCAGTGGTCTAAGGCACTGCATCGCAGTGCTAGCTGTGCCACCAGAGATTCTGGGTTTGAGTCCAGGCTCTGTTGCAGCCGGCCGTGACCGGGAGGCCCATGGGGCAGTGCACAAGGGAAGGTATATCCTTGTCTCATCGCGCACTAGCGACTCCTGTGGCGGGCCGGGCGCAGTGCATGCTGACCAGGTCACCAGGTGTACAGTGTTTCCTCCGACACATTGGTGCGGCTGGCTTCCGGGTTGGATGGGCATTGTGTCAAGAAGCAGTGCAGCTTGGTTGGGTTGTGTTTTGGAGGATGCATGGCTCTCGACCTTCGCCTCTCCCGAGTCCGTATGGGAGTTGCAGCGATGAGACAAGACTGTAACTACTACCAATTGGGGAGAATGTTTTTTTTTTTTTTTAATTAAAATTATTATTCTTTTTCAATTAAAGAATGCTTATTTAGAACGTCCAGTTTCGATTGATGCAACAGTCAGCATTTGAGTTTGCCACGCCGTTTTTTCACAGAAATTTGTTTCGCAAACACAGTCCTTACAACGTTATATCCTGAATGTGACCAGAATATTTTTGGATGCAATGTTCAGACATTCACAGAAGTAGCATTAGAATAACACATTCATCCAAACCAGAAAATGTAGGCTACATTAGTCCTAGCGCTAGCTGAGGAAAGATTGACGTAACACAAGCGGTCAACTCTCAGCTGACAGAAACCATAATATCAATTAGCTAATAGCAATTACTATTTACAAGTCATCACATCACAGGTGAGCTCACCATTGATCGAAATAATTGAGTAAAACACGTTCTAAAAATGTTAAGTAATCCAACGATGGGTAGTTTGTGCGCAACACCATGTTTTTGTTGTTGTTGAGGCAACCAAAGATAAGAAGACAAGACAAGATGAGTTTGGTCTGTTTGCAATATGCATGTTTAAGAGGGTCTGTCGTCTACCATCATTCACTTCCCTTCATTCACTTCCGAAAGATGAGTGAACCATCCCACCTCATTTTGTTATAACATATTTTGTCTGATAGACTTTACGTGACACCCAGAATGCATTGTATAATGTCAACAAACATGGCGCCACACATAGATGGCAAATAGCTTTGCATTAGCTCATCATAATCAGTACTACCTTCATAAAAATATTTTACACACATCATATGTGTCCATTAAAATCTATGCAAGAATCGGTGTCACCAGTACTTGAAAATGTGAATACTCCATACATACATTCGGTATGCTCCACTAGAAATGACAACACAATATACAGAAAATAAGGCACTTACTTTGATAGGAACGCACACACGTCCAAAGTTCTTATTTGTAAGGAAAACAACAATGAAGGCAATGCGAGCACCAGCCAGAAAATGTGCCAGGGGGGGGAAGTTTGTGCAAGACTGCACAAATGTCTGCATACTTGATCTGCGGAAACACTGGGGAAGTGCTTGGCCTCTACTTGAAGAGAGAAGTTTGTCCTGCTCAGTAAAGCCTTAAACATAAATTGTCCGCAACAGTAAAATGGGCTACTTCTATGTGAATTAATGAGGAGACGGAACACACTTCAATTCAAAATGTTGTTAGAAAATAAAACTTGAAACTAATTTGAAATGGACACATTTAAGCATAGCCTATAAATAATTAGCAGGCAGCGTGTCTTGGTTTGAGGACAGCGCGGGTTAACTGTCCTGTTGCGTAGCAATCACATTTTGGAACATTGAGAGCATTCTGAAATCACGCGCATAAAAAGAAACTCACGTGAAAAGGTTAATCTGTGTGCCCGGGAAACCACCCCTTAATGTTATTACTGTGGAAGTCTCTCAGTGCTCCAGCAGGTGTGCAAAATCAGATGAGCTCTCTCCTCCCTTCTTCCTTCCTTCCTTCCCTCTCCTTCCTCCTCTCCTCCCTCACTTTTCTCTCCTCCCGCCTTCACAATCACCAGACACAGAGCTGATCCCATTCATCAATGTCAGCAGGCAGGAGCTCCAGGGTTTGGTCTGCAAAACTGCAGAGAATCACCTTAGGGAGTCATAGACCCAAAGGCTCTATTCCAAAAGACTGTCCCAAACCAGGTCTGGGTAACATTGCATACCACACCTGGGATCATATTATCCACTCATTTCAGACTCTAACCATTGTCAAGCAATTTTCCATTTTTCAATTATGAACATGGCACATGCACAGTGTCTTACAAAATTCCTTAAATTAATATTTCAAGTCTCTGGCAACCTATGGTCGAAAATGTATGATATCCTCTTTTTAGCTCTGGCTCGGGATCAAAGCGTAGGGAGACAATTCTGATCTCTATCTGGGTGAAAAGGCTCTGGGTCCATTTGTTGATTGAGTTGGGCTTTAATGAACCCCAGCAATAGCCTGACTCGTCTCTGTGTCTTTGGCCCAGCTCTTTGCCTTGAACTCTGACTGCCACATCTGTAACCCCTCTCTGTGGCCTGAGCAGACCCATAGTTCAATTCAGATGTACTATCCACTGTGCTCTCATAGCCACGTGTTCATGTTGAGACCTCTATTACTGAACGCATCATAGATTCAGCATGAACTCGCTTTCGTAAATGGTTCTACATCATTTAATGAGTTAAAAATGAGATCAGAAGTGACAGAAAAGTAACCATGCAGTATGACCAGGCTAAACCAAAATTGTTCCACGTTAAATAGGTTCAACAAGGTCAGTTCAGTGGAGTCACATTGTTTACAGGTAAACTGTATTCCATAGAAGAGCTCAGTCAGCGCCGGTACAGCACGTCGAACATCTGTGTCCTGTATGCATGGTCTCAGGTTCAATATGAGTATCCCATTGAACTGATGGAAGCCAGATTGATCCATATCTTGGCCTCTGAGAGTAACAGCTTTTCTCAGCCACTGACGTCACTGTCTTATCTGTCTGTGGTTACACAGTCAGCTGGAAACCCCCACTGAGAAGAGATCCTTTCTTTCGCTCTCGTTTCTTACATTTTTCTCTCTCAGGCAAGAGAATCATTTTCTCTCTTTGCGTGATACATTTCTTTAACATTTTAGTCATTCATTTAACAGACGCTCTCATCCAGAGCAACTTACAGTAAGTAGCGAGTGCATGCATTTTCATACTTTTTCATACTGATGATCTGCCGTAGGACATAAATGTACATTTTGTCATAAGCAAAACGTGTTTGCGACAACATATGTTACATTGCCAGCCTCTGTCATTAACCAGTCATTAAAGCCCCGGTTACTCCTTAGCCCAATAAACAGTATCGTTCCTTGAATGATGCCTTGAGGAACACCAGACACTGATAAAGCCCAGTGGTACATAACGCTGCGTGTGTGTGTGCACAATGACCAAAGAGACATCTAAGGTCACTTAAAGGCAGCGCTTCTGAGTCCATTCTCATTACGATTCTTCATTAGCCCTCTGATAGTGATCTCTGTTTCAATCAATTCCTATTCTCAAACATCCTCACTCCGCATATTCTATAATGAAGCATTAACATGTTTCCATCTCTGTAGTTTGGCTCGGAATGAACTGCCACCTTCGGTGTGATATCACAGATTTTTGCTGAATATCAATGAGACCTACAGTATGTGCTCACTTCGACTTGTCTGTTATTTATATATCTTTGTATTATTTATTTGCAGAATTAGGGAGAAACATCTCCACAAATTCTGTCACCACCTTAACAGCTCTCTGCCCAGCCCTCTCAGGTGTCTGACTGTCTGCGCCTCTCAATGATTCAGTTTCATGAATCTACTACAATTAATTTATCTAAAGCTCCAGACCAAATCCCTCTAACAGGCTGAGGAAATAATTACCTTGATGGCAAGGAGAACATGTACTACATGGATTCCTGCATCACTGTTGCAATATCAATACATGACTTCATGATTTAATAGAAACAGTTGAACAACTACCCATGAGGCCCTCCAGGTGGTTTAATAAGCAGAATTCTGTCATTTCCTGCGGGAGAGAGAGAAATCTAGCTGAATGAAGAGAACCATGCAGGAGCCTGAGAGCATTGAGTTGAGGAAATTGCCACTTAGGTATAATGGAATAGTCATCTGGGTTGACCTTCATGTTGCAGTGAGTGGAGGGATCTGCTCCCTCATTTTAGAGAAATTGCAAAGATGAATGTATGCATTTATAGGAACATACAGCAGTCACTGGGAGGAACACATGTCTGTCTGTCTCTCTCTCTCTATCTCTTTCTCTCTCTGTCTCTGCCTGTTAATATTGGAGCACGATTGAAACATATCAACCCCTCACAATAGAGTGACTGCCTTTAAAAACCAACAAATCCCTTTGAAAACTGTAGCATCAATTCGATTCAGAAACCACTATTCCAGTGTCAAAATGTAAATAGGATCATTTGGGTCATGAAGTCAGTCTCGTCTAAAACGGAGTTTAGAACATCCGTGCGTCATAACGGGTAATTGAAGGTTGGTTTTTGATTTGACGATGTCCATTTGCCCGCTAACATGCATGGGTAACAGCTGTGATTGCTCTCTATCCAATAGCATAGGCAGTGATACAGACCTGCCCAGCAGCTCCGACTTTGGTTCCATAAGACAACACGTCGCACATTTTTTTACTTGACAAATACTGCACCAAACGCCTTTGTTAGATGTAAAATTGTCGGTTTACTTATTTCATTTTAATTTCTCTAAAGATAAATCACATCCAGTCTATAGTAGGGAGTTTTAGTTCGCAACTTGACAATATTATACATAGTTTAGCGCATAAAATGTGGTAATTAACTAGAATGACCATAATCCATTGCACATCTACTTGTCCAGTCTTTCTTTTATGCCTGCTACAGAAGAGACAAGAGAATGTTGCTTAGTGAGGTATCTCTACCTGAAAATACATGATCTACGTGATTGCTAGTCAGTATTCAGCAGTCCTAAAAGTATGCCTTATTTACTTTGAAGAACTCCTAATAGTTATTTTGTCAGAGAGCATAGGCAGCAGTTCTACAGAGATGAGATGATGACTTGGAATGAAATAATAAAGTCAGCAAATTAAACAAATGTAATATACACAACAACTGAAATATTTTATTAAAGTCAAGTAATGTGAATAAATGAGGGTTAATAAGTGATCAGAAGTAATGGGCAGTCACTACTACCATCATGGGACTTTATTAACTATTTTATTCTGTGTTACAGCATTCAACCCACATAATGCATAGCGCATTTAATGTTTAAAAAAAAATATTTAAATCAAAAACCGTGATGTAATTTCTTTTTTTTTATAGAACCGACCTAATCGCTCAGCACTTACAAACAGAAAAACACACATGCCAGTCAACGTGTCCATTGGCTCTTTAAAGCCATGTTTCACATTTGCTGGGCTATACCTCTACAAGCATATATGTTATTGCAAGCTACTTCATTTGGATTCTGTCATTAAAGCCATGCTCATCCTCAGAGTAATTACAGACATCTGTCCTAATGGTACACAGTAACACAGTGTTCTCTCCCGTTCCTCGTCGCCTTGCAACTATCCTGCTTAGGAGACTTGGGCCTTCGTCCTAAATGGCACCTTATTCCCTAGATAGTGCACTATTTTTGACCAGAGCCCGATGGGCCTTAGTCATAAGTGGTGCACTATAAAGGGATGAGGGTGCCATTTGGAACGCAACCCTAGAATTGCAACGGCAGACCGGGCTTGTTTTACGACCAGCAAATTCAATCATAGAGAGTGATTCTGATTTTTTTTAATGGGAGCTATGCTATTTGTTTGTTTTCGAGGCAGGAACTTTAGTAAGACAAGTTGCTCCCATGATAAAGAAACTCATTTTAACTCATGTTCTTAACCACAGCAGCTACAGCACATCAACTTGTTTGTTTTATACTGTAAGCATAGTCCTATATGCTTTCAAAGAACAATAAGGTATAGAAATATAAGGATTTGTCATTGGGGTGTCGGCACTCAGCACAGTGGTTCTATTGTTTGTTGAAGAAATACTTGTTTCAGTTTTGGAATGGGTAGGGAACAACAAGACAAGTTATTCAGATGAGAGTTGAGACTATCAAAGAGACCCCCAGTTTAAATTCATTCCTAATCGCTCTCTTTCTCCCCTATACTGTAAAGGGAGATACCTAGTCAGTGTCTCTGAAATATGCCTTCCACATTTAACCCAACCCCTGTGAAACAGAGAGGTGCAGGGGGCTGCCTTAATCGACATCCTCGTCTTCGGCGCCCGAGGAACAGTGGTTTAACTGCCTTGCTCAGGGGCAGAACGACAGATTTTTACCTTGTCAGCTTGGGGATTCGATCCAGCAACCTTTCGGTTACTGACCCAACGCTCTAACCACTAGGCTATCTGCCGTACGAACACACATTGTTATTGTAGACAATACATGTTAAATGACTCAGGTTTTAAAGAAATGTGTTCGTATTACTCACTCACGTCATCTCAATAGCAGCGACATCAGCATGCTCATTACCTGCATGTTGTGCACAGGGCCTCTGGAGGACAAACCTCTTACATCATGGTCGTCTATGTTTCATTTGAATGAATAACATTATGGCCTTGCATTGGAAAATCTATGAATTCCAGATACATTTCATGTTGAACAGGTCTGTATGGCCTCTACAGTGGCGTCATTGCTTAGAGCCTATATAATGCCTTTTGAAGGTGAATTTATACTAGTGGAACAACAGGATTTGTCATAGAGACCCATGATTAATGCCAAGTGGATCTTGAACGTAATGAGCCACTGAATCTGATTCTGTGTCAGAGCGAATGAAGGAAATGACTCGCTGCACACTAGACTGGCATTTCCTACCAATCAAAGGAGCTCAGCGAGGCCCGTCTTATATAAGACAGCAAGGAGACTTCGAATGTTATATTTCCTAAGCGCAGGAGACTGGGTGTTGTTGTTTCCTGAAAATGCAACTGCTCGGTTTTCAACTTGATTCTCCTCTAAAGGGAAGACGGCGTAGTGAACGATGTCAAAACAGTCTAACCTTTCTCTTGTCCTTTGTGTTGTCCGTTAAGACACCTCACATCCTCCTCCAATCCGTGGAAATGGCTGGAGAGAAATAGAGGCATGTAGGTCTGAAGAGGAGTGCGCTGTAATGGCATCCAGGGTGTATGTGTGGGGGAGGGGGGTTCGGTCGCCATTAGAGGGGATGATGCCCTGCTTCTGGTATGAGTCATGTGACCTCTCTTGTCATGAGTGTGGTGCTCTCAGCTTTGTTTCGTGCTCAGAGAGAGAGAGAGAGAGAGAGAGAGAGAGAGAGAGAGAGAGAGAGCCCGGGGGCTGTTGGTGTGGAGCCCTCCCCATTTCCCCCTCCTCTCCCTCCTGTCAGTTCCCTCTCTGCATATGGCTCCTCAGAGACACAGAGAGAGAGGAGACATCACAGAGCCCATCATGATGCTGTCATCGCCCCCTCTCCTTCAGAGCCCCCTAAGCTGTAGCACATCTTACTGCCATGTCGTAGGTGTATGAAACCATCCACTGTTTTGTCATACACAAGAAAAAATGATTGCTGTAAGTAGCTCCTTTGTGTACTGTACTGTATGCACATGCTGCACTGTAGTAACACATACTATACTGTAGTAGCACATACTATACTCTAGTAGCACATACTGTACTGTAGTAGCACATACTATACTGTAGTAGCACATACTGTACTGTAGTAGCACATACTATACTGTAGTAGCACATCCTATACTGTAGTAGCATATACTATACTGTAGTAGCACATACTGTATTGTAGTAGCACATACTATACTGTAGTAGCACATCCTATACTGTAGTAGCATATGCTATACTGTAATAGCACATACTGTATTGTAGTCGCACATACTATACTGTAGTAGCACATACTATACTGTAGTAGCACATACTATACTGTATTGTAGTAGCACATACTGTACTGTAGTAGCACATACTATACTGTAGTAGCACATACTATCCTGTAGTAGCACATACTGTACTGTAGTAGCACATACTATACTGTAGTAGCATATACTATACTGTAGTAGCACATACTGTATTGTAGTAGCACATACAATACTGTAGTAGCACATACTATACTGTAGTAGCACATACTATACTGTAGTAACACATACTGTATTGTAGTAGTAGCACATACTATACTGTAGTAGCACATACTGTATTGTAGTAGCACATACTGTATTGTAGTAACACATACTATACTGTAGTAGCACATACTGTATTGTAGTAGCACATGCTATACTGTAGTAGCGCATACTGTATTGTAGTAGCACATACTATACTGTAGTAGCACATACTGTATTGTAGTAACACATGCTATACTGTAGTAGCACATACTGTATTGTAGTAGCACATGCTATACTGTAGTAGCACATACTGTATTGTAGTAGCACATACTATACTGTAGTAGCACATACTATACTGTAGTAGCACATACTGTATTGTAGTAGCACATACTATGCTGTAGTAGCACATACTATACTGTAGTAGCACATACTATACTGTATTGTAGTAGCACATACTGTACTGTAGTAGCACATACTATACTGTAGTAGCACATACTATCCTGTAGTAGCACATACTGTACTGTAGTAGCACATACTATACTGTAGTAGCATATACTATACTGTAGTAGCACATACTGTATTGTAGTAGCACATACAATACTGTAGTAGCACATACTATACTGTAGTAGCACATACTATACTGTAGTAACACATACTGTATTGTAGTAGTAGCACATACTGTACTGTAGTAGCACATACTGTATTGTAGTAACACATACTATACTGTTGTAGCACATACTGTATTGTAGTAGCACATACTATACTGTAGTAGCACATACTATACTGTAGTAGCACATACTGTATTGTAGTAACACATACTATACTGTAGTAGCACATGCTATACTGTAGTAGCACATACTGTATTGTAGTAGCACATACTATACTGTAGTAGCACATACTATACCGTAGTAGCACATACTGTATTGTAGTAACACATACTATATTGTAGTAGCACATACTGTATTGTAGTAGCACATGCTATACTGTAGTAGCACATACTGTATTGTAGTAGCACATACTATACTGTAGTAGCACATACTATACTGTAGTAGCACATACTGTATTGTAGTAGCACATACTATGCTGTAGTAGCACATACTATACTGTAGTAGCACATACTGTATTGTAGTAGCACATACTATGCTGTAGTAGCACATACTATACTGTAGTAGCACATACTGTATTGTAGTAGCACATACTGTACTGTAGTAAGATACTGTACTGTAGTAATACATACTGTACTGTAGTAATACATACTGTACTGTAGTAGCACATTGCATTGTGCGTGCTTGTGTACGTACATGCGTGCGTACGTACATTGTGTATGTACGTGTGTATGTGCATGCGTGTATATACATTGTAGTTCGAAATTATTGACACCCTTGATAAAGATGAGCAATAATGACTCTATAAAATACATAATTAAAATATTGAGCTTTATTGTATTTTATACTAGTACAATTGCTCAGAGAATGATATTATTTTTTACATGTTTTTTTCTCATAAAGGTAGGGGTCAAAATTATTAGCACCTAAAGATTCATATAAATAAACTAGTCAACATTTTAATATTTGGTCCCATATTCCTAGCAAGCAATGACTACATCAAGGTTGTGACTAGTTGGATGCATTTGTAGTTTGTTTTGGCGGTGTTTCGGATTATGTTTTGCCCAATAGGAACTGAAGAATAAACGATGTATTGTGTCATTTTGGAGTTATTGTAATTCAGAAAATAACATGTTTCTGAACACTTACATTAATGTGGATGCTACCATGATTATGGAAATCATGAATTAATCGGGGTCAAAGATCATACCCCCAAGACATGCCAACCTCTCACCATCACCAATAACATGGGAGGTTAGAATGTCTTGGAGGTATGATCTTTGACCCTCTGTAACTTTCTCACTCAGAATTATTGTATTATTGCTCATCTTTATCAAGGACGTCAATCATGCCTATCAATCATGTACAGAACATGTAATGTTTCAACCGTGATGTGTGAAGTGTAGAGCTGAGAACTGACTCCTCTCCAGCCTCATTAGTGTTAATCAGTGCCACTCAGATCAGTGTTAGTGCTTCAGGAGAATGGAGTTGTGGTAAGCCCCTGGAGTCAACCTGTTGACGGGTGTCGGAAATGCATCGCCACGCGACTGCGCTTTTTGATCTGTGCAGGAGTGTTAGTTACAAAGCCGGTTAGCAGCGTCGGTTTGCTGCGTCGGTTAGCTGCGTCGGTTAGTGAAAAGGGCTACAGTTGAAAAAAATGAACCTTGAAAAAAGAAAAAGAGCTTTGCATCCCTCAGCAATTCGAATCAGAACGCGACCATAACCAGCAATTTTGTGGTGCGTGCGGGTGTGTGTGTGTGTGTGTGTATTTTCCTTTCCCCACTGCGAAACAGACGTCTGAAATCGAAGCAAGGCGAATGCCCATTCCAGGGTTAGAAATAGCATGTTTGAATTGTTATGAACCTTGCAACCACATCTGGAAACATTATTCTTGGAAGACAGATCATTATCCTGCCAAGCCAACTGAGAAATGTTTGGTGGAAATAAAAAAACAAAACAATAATTAGTGCTGACCACTCAGACAACCACTGTAAATGTCTGGACAGGGGTTCCCCGCATGGAAAACATATGATATCCTGGCCTGGAATGATCTCTGGTATAGTAACAGTTTGTTTTTATACCTGGAGAGGTAAGAGCCAGAACTCTATCCCTCAGGTAGTTGATGACTACGTAGTGTGGGCTGTAGTAGAACCTGGACATGCATGCCATTTCACTACCCTTGCAGTGCAGCAGAGTAGCGTTCTCCTCCGATTGAGGACCAGAGTGTCCGGTCGGTCAGACCATGGTGTCAAGCTGGTTGAGAAGACAAGGCAGCCACCACAGCCCGCCCAGGTCCACGTCCATTTACAAGACAGGATTCCCATTTTCAACAGAGACATTTCAATTTGCAAGGGGAGAAGTCTCCATTCTCACCAGTAATGTCGTCCCCCCCCTATGGCGAGGCGGTGCGTTAGAGTCGTGTTACCGACTGTTGTAGTCGTGTTGTATTTGCCTGTCTGAGTGAGAGCCAAGACTGCTTCAAATGTGGCACAGTGTCAGAAGGTTAAGGATTGCGCGGTCTGGCCGGGTCACAAGGGACTCAGTTTAATATGACTGATCGTACATGTACACAAAGTGGTCTGTCTTCCACGTGAAGAACACAGGAACGAAGTAGGGGCTGTCGGGTAAGCAAACTCAGGGGATGAAAGAGTCATATGACTTCTCTGCGGAAAGATAGTTTCATGCCTATCAATCACCAGGGAGTGAGCAGAGGGGAAAGTCAGGCTGGCACTGACTTCATGCAAATGCGCAGCCGCTTCCCGTGACTATAACTATATAGTCACGCAGTAGTTCTGATTTCGTCATGTTTTAAGCTTTACGTTAGTGGCAAGCGCTGCGGAATTGAAGAGTCAAACGTGCCGTTGTCTGAGTGCAAAAATATCCCCTTTTGCAGATTCTCACTGCACGGTGTATGCAGACAACTGATAACATCAGAACGCATGTGAATAGCTTGACCGTATGCATTTCTTCCCTGCCAAATCTCAGCCTTCTGATGGCTTAAAGCAACACGAACAACTGCATTCCCTCACACAGTTTACACAGTGGCGGTGAGGAGGCTGGAGTTGTGTTTGTGTAGCGGGTGTTCGTTCCTCTTCCTGTCGGTACTCGTGTTACTCTGTGCTGAGTGTGCTCGAGTGCCACTCATAGTCGCTATCCCTCCCAACCTGGATAGATTACCAGCATGTGGCCTTTCCTTCTTACTGCCTGTGTGAAAGGACGACACCCTTGACACTACGCCTTCTGTTGTGCTATGTCAGTGTCTGTGTGCAGTGAGGTATGCAAGCCGTTTTTCTGTTTGCGCTGTGGCGTGTGTGTGTATGTGCGTGCGTGGCGTGCTTGCATGCGTGCGTGTGTTTGCTTGGGAGTATGAGGAGGTCAGGATTGGGTTGTGTGTGGGGTTGTCTACAGGAGTCTACGTGGAGGTGTGTGTGTGTGGACGGGGGAGGATTGTATTACTGCTTGTGTGTTTGCATGCACGGGTGTATATGAGTGGGAATGTGTTAGGTGCATGTGACTCGAGTGTGTGTGTGTGTGTGTGTGTGTGTGTGTGTGCATATTTGTTGATGCTATACCAGGGAAGGGGGAAGTGAGAGAGTAGAGCTGAATGCTGAGCTAAGCGGAGGCGGTTTAATCTGGTCGTGGTGCATGTGTTGAATCATGGGATTGACTGTGTTTGGGGCTGGTGGGGTGGGATGAGGCTGTGCAAGGAGAGGGCCACTGATGTCAGCCCTGCAGTATGCGCAAGCTCACCGACAGGACCCGCCGCATTATGCTGAAAGCTGACCCCCCCCCCCCCCCCCGTTGTGCTTCTATTTCCAGGGCGTGAGCGGAATGTCCGTGGATGAGAAGCCTGAAGCCCCCATGTACGTGTATGAGTCGACGGTTCATTGTACCAATATCCTCCTGTGCCTGAACGACCAGCGGAAGCAGGATATCCTGTGCGATGTGACTGTCCTGGTGGAGGGCAAGGAGTTCCGCGGCCACAGGGCCGTGCTGGCCGCCTGCTCAGAGTACTTCTCGCAGGCTCTGGTTCAACAGGCCGAGAATGGCTTGTTCCTCAGCCTACCTCGAGAGGTACGTATCTACTGTATAAAAAAAAACCTGTGCGTTCAGAAGAACCCATTTTATCACTAGTCACTTGATAACTTCTCATTCCAATACTGAAACTCACTTTGCCGTGAACGGTGTCAAGGGGAATGGTATCGAGATGAATGGTGTCAGCCAGGCAGGAAACAAGATAACATACGTGTTTTAATTGAATCTGTGAGGTCTAGTAGCTGAAGGCGAGAGAGTGAGATAGGGAGGTGTGCTAGCGACGGTGCTAGTAGATAATGTAATAATGAGCCATGATTAGCAATTATCACCTTTCCCTCAGCTCACTGCTCTCTTCAGCTCCTCAGCTTTCTGTCGCAGGTAGAGTCCTCTCCCTCACACCGCCAACACTCTGCTTCCTCTTCCCAGCACCCCTGTCGTTCCAGCCTCCAGTCATTCACTCATAGATGTGTCATAGAGTGATTCAAGTTCTCCACAGATGTATTTATTTAACACACTTACACGTCACATACCGTACAAACATGCGGTGCTTGGGAGTGGCGCACACGCCACATGTTTATAGCATGAACGCCTGTCAAAAGGCTTCTGCTGTTGCCGCGCTCGCGAGAAAATAAGTCGTTGTCACTTGATCTCCGCGGAGATCTCTCCTGAAAGATCAATCCGTTCCTGTCTCATGTACAATGGGCATCATGTGTTAGAGTGAGTTACTATCAGTTACTCCTGGGAATGGCTCCGCGACAATCACCGCCGCAGAATCCCTTTCATTCACACTTTCTGCGTTATGCATAATGCATGAGCAGCTGTGTATTTCAGGTGTGAGCGTGTGTGGAAAGTGACATGTTTCTGAAAGAGCCTGTGTCTTTGATGTCCATGGGCCCTGGTTGAAAGTAGTGCACTATATAGGGAAGAGGGTGCCATTTGGGACACACGCAATATTTCTCTCACACTGTCCCTGTCTAGACGGGTCACTGTCCCAACGTGTAGGGAAGGTCATTTCATGGATGTCATCAATCAAGTTTTAAGGTCCTCTGTCACCCGCGTCTTTGTGGTCCGTGACTCACAGGCGCTGACACATTTGTGTCCGTTCCGCTGCGATTGCCTTATGACCACTCTCGCCCCACCGATTTGTGTCGGCAACAATGCAGTAGCGACCAACCTTTAGCTCACTAGGCCGCCTTGATACTGGTGGGCCTGGCTGCAGTCAGAGCGATCGAGAGGGGCTGTGTTCCCCAGCACTACCGAAGGCTGCCACCTATGTGAAACAAAGGGCAACTCACCGAGGAGGCCTTGATGAACACCACCGACAGAGAGACAGAGAGAGAGAGAGAGAGAGAGAGAGAGAGAGAGAGAGAGAGAGAGAGAGAGAGAGAAGAAAACACACTGCAGATGAAATGTGAAACAAAGACCATTGCGGGGGCTATGACGCTATCCTCTCCTCCCCCGAACTGTATCATTCCTCGCTCCTCCCAGATGACCTTGTCAGTCCGAAGTCGCCGGGGCTGCAACCGGTTAGTGACCTCATCATCCATTTAATGTCATAGCCGTTTCAGAGAGAGAGAGAGACGGGGCCCGTTCTTCAAGGTCTTTGTTCGTGATCAGATCACGAAAGTAGAACAATCAGGTCTTGTCTCCTTTAAGTCCTTAGCCAAGCAAGAGCAAACAAACAGAGGACAGTTGGTTTGCATTGGATGATAGAAGGCTACATTCACAGAGTCACATTAGAGCATTCCTCCACATCACAGAACAGGGCCAGAACAAATGGCTATTCATAGACGGACCAGTATGATGTAATATGAGATCGAATGAAGGAGAGGCGTTTCAGAGAGTGCCCCCCGCTGGAGGAGAGCGGTCATCACGCCACGGCGGGCAGCAGCGCGGCGACGGAGCGAGTTCGCGTCGATCAGTTCAGAGCTGCTCTCCTACATGATGTAAGTGTAATGTCTGACTGGATCCCCGCTCGCACCATCTCACTGGAGCCCGGCTGGGAGGGTGTCAGTTTGACCTACTTGTCCGCACGTCCCCTTGGTTTCCCTATCGAAAATATCCTCATAGAAAATATACAGCGACCGATGAAATATATTTGTGAGCAATTCCATGCCTACTACTGTAGGGGTGATTTGATTATTATTAGTGCATTTGCATTAGGTTTCTAATGCACTGAATAATTGCACGGGATGCGGGCGCAGGATTTGATAATGAAATCAATTCAATTCAAATATTCATTCATACACAGGCAAGCCGATTGACTTGCTCCATGCGTCTTATGCACATTCCTTTTTCACCACAGTATGGGAAAGCAGCTCTGACCAGGGTGAATAGACTGGAGAAGATTGATTGCAGATCCAGACTGCTGGAGGAGGGAGGGGGGCGGAAGGAGGGAGGGAGGGAGGGGGGCGGAAGGAGGGAGGGAGGGAGGAGGGCGGCCCCTTGCTGGACTGGTAGCCGCCTCTGGCCTCTGGTTTACTCAGCATGCATCGGGAGGGGTACCTTATACTGTATGCAGTCCACTGCTTTTCACCAGGGCCAATAGGGGTCTGGTTCAAAAGCAGTGGACTATGTAGGGAATAGGGTGACATTAAGGACGTACAGTACCTTCCCTGTGATTCAACAGAGGGGCAGATGGTTGAACGCTCCAACTGCCTCCTGTTTGTCAGTTCCCTCAGTCATGACTCAGACCCATTGGTGCGTATTGTTTAACTCCCTCATCAAGAAAAACTCAAAAAATACAACCCCAGACACACTGCTTCGATTGCAGTGATTTGGCAGCCTGTAATAAGTGTCATTCTGAGCCCTGGTGAAGTGGGTTGGGAGGGAATGGCGGATGAGTGGCTGATGAGACAGGGAAATGTAATGTGCCTCGAGAGGTTTAGGGTCGGTGAGTGACATCCCCCAAACACCATCCTCCCTCCACAGACACCTGATGGGGTCGGGACCTGCAGAAGCCCGGCTAACTAATCGGAGGGACTCAGGGTGAGGTGGAAGCAGAGCAGCAACAGCATGGCTTTACACAAACAGGGAGCCTAAGCAGGAGACTATCACACGTTTACAGCTTATTAGACAGATGGCGGGAGCCGGGCGCGTATCTCCAACTCAGTCTTCCCCCTACTGACAGTGGGGGAGGGGTGGGAGAAGAGAGGAGGAGAGGGGAGTGAGAACAGGAAGAGAGAAGAACGAGTACGCTAGCGATACCCCCTGGTGTAACTGCTGGTGCTAATGCCAAGCCCCCCCTGGTTGTGGCAGGGGGTCTCCTCTCCGCCAGCACAAGGGCACAGCGCTCAGCGCTAAGCTGACAGTAAGGATACAGGCTCTTTGTCTGCCGTTTGAGCAGGCTGCTCTGAGAAGCACCTTGAGCAGCTTATGTTTCCCTCCCAGCCTACTAGCCAGCCAGTCAGTCAGTCAACCAGCCAGCCAGTCAGTCCGGGACACCCGGTGAGAGCCTGCGGAGTGATCCCTGTGTGTTTATAGTAGCTGGATTTAACCCATGAGACCCAGACAATTAACCACTGGCTGCGCTGTATCTTCAATGTCTCATCTCAGACGCAGGGTGTCTCAAACGGGGGACGGCGGTAATGTCCTGCAGTTAGCCAGTTTGTATAGGAACAAAGCAGGATAGAGTGCAGCATCCTGAAGAATAAAGACAGGCACACTGTGTGAAGTCAGAGCTGAGCGTACTCCTTGCAAAGCTGCAGGGTCATGTCCTCCCCAATGTCTCACCATGGACAGTAAACTACAAGAGGATTAAGCAGTGCAGTGTTTGATTTAATCCACACTGTCAAGGGAGGTTTACTGGGGGTGGCAGGTAGCCTAGTGGTTAAAGCGTTGGTCTAGTAACTGAAAGGTTGCAAGATTGAATCCCCGAGCTGACAAGGTAAAAATCTGTCGTTCGGCCCCTGAACAAGGCAGTTAACCCACTTTTCCTAGGCCGTCATTGAAAATAAGAGTTTGTTCTTAACTGACTTGCCTAGTTAAATAAAGGTCAAATAAAACTCCAAGGTTACGGCTAAGCTGTAGCTAGACGTCGCGGTGTGTCCCAGTGTGGAAAAGCATGGTGTTCCTTTCCATCACGGATGAGACATTATTACATATACATTTTAGTCATTTAGCAGACACTCTTATCCAGAGCGACTTACAGTAGTGAATGCATACATTTCATGCATTTATTTATTTTTATTTTTTGTATAATTTTTTTTATTTTGTACTGGCCCCCCGTGGGAATCGAACCCACAACCCTGGCGTTGCACACACCATGCTGGCGTTGCAAACACCATGCTCTACCAACTGAGCCACAGGGAAGGCCTTCGTTCACATTAGCCGTCAAATTGACTTTATATGACTTGTATTTCCCTGCTGTTATTGGCACAGTAGCCTAAATGGATTCAGAACAGACTGACCAATGGGCTTGGCTCTACTGCAGCAGTTCATTGTCCCTGTTACCCTCCTCCACTCTCTCCCATCCCCATCCTACTACGGTAAATCGCAATGGCAGCCAACCCTCCATGCAAGTATCTCCCTCCATTAGCGCTGTGCTGTGACTCATCGTCGTCGAGGTTACTCGGCAGAGCTGATATTAAAGCATCTAGCGGGTAGACTCTCCAGTGGAGATGGAGTATTTATCTTCGGGCTCGGCGGCGACGGCCGGGGAAGTACTCTATTGTCATGCCATGCAATGTCCTCATTAGGATGCATGACATGCAGGAATTCACTGGAGTCTATTTGCATAAATTAACCATCTCTACTTCAGAGAGGGGTGAAAGGCTGATGTAAGAACAGAGAGAGAGATAGACTGGAGGAAGAGGGCGTGTGAGAGCGAGAGCGGGAAAGAGAGACAGGGGCAGGATAGTATTCCACACTGCCTGTTTATGAAAGGATATTTGAAAAGGACTTCCCAAAAATGGCATGGGAATTGTCAGGGTTCTGTGATGCACTCTTGCTATAATTTCCTTCTCTGTAATGGTATCGCCTCCCCCCGGTCCCCAGACACAGAGTAGGGCCAGATCCACCCAGTCCACAAGCCCACATTAGCATAAATGGCCCAGATCTGTCACCTTGATTAATTTGTCCCTTTGTCTTAACTCATGCAATAAGTGCTGTTAACGGCCTGAAACGCTTCATATGTCAAAGTCGATCCACTAATGACCAGGAAATGCTCATTATATCCTATATCCTTTGCTTTTTGTTCACCCTTTAATTTATTCTAGTGTGGCTTTCTCTCTCTCCCTCTCTCTCTCCCTCTCTCTTTCTCTCCCTCTCTTCATTTTCTCTCTTTCTCCCCCTCCGGATCCCTCACGCTTGCCTTCATTGGGCTACTGTGCTGGTTTCATCACTGGAGTAATCACATATGGTGCAGGGCACACATAAAGAGGTGCTCCCGCAGGCAGCAGCTGCTGATACAAGCTGAAAATAGATCCCGGCGACGCTCAGCACTTTTCCCCCAGCCCAGCAGCAGCTCCGTGTCTGTTTGTCAGCAGCCCTGATGCGGCGGGGCCAGCCAAGCCCAGCCGACCAGCCTCATTTAAGCCCAAACCACTTTCAATTTTAAAGACGGCTGGTTGGATCTGCCCTGTTTGTGGGTGTGTCAAAGGAAGGGAGGGGTGGACAGTGCGTGGCGAGGAGGCGCGCTGTCTCTCTCTCTCTCTCTCTCTCTCTCTCTCTTCCATCTGTCTGCAGGGAGGTGTCTGTGTTCCTGTGTTGTGTGCACGCGTTTGTGCACACTGATGTGCCCGAGCGGTGCTGCAGTGGTATAGTAGAGGTGCTGTGCTCATCAGTAGTGGCGAGTCCAGTCAAAGCCTTTTCCCTCCCACTGTGCACCGTACACACCCACCCACTCACATCACAGCACAGGCACACACGTATTTTCTATAGGAAACATCTGCTTAGTGGAGGTATTTTATAAGATCATTAGTATACATAACAAATGTTGAACAAATGTTGAATTATACTGATACTGTATAATGATTTCACATAGTGTTTTTGGCAGGTTGTCCGTAGTTCAAATGATCATTGAGTTGTTGTGTGGTATAACTGAATGCATACACTGTAAGTTATCTATTCACAGAATAGTGTGTAACATCAGGATACTCTCCCCTACGTGTTTATTTGGACTGTAAAGCTAAAACATTTAATTTGGCTCTATACATTTTTGATTTGAGATGAAATACTTTATATGAGGCGACAGTACAGAATGTCACCTTATATTTGAGGGTATTTTCCATACATATGTTTTACCGTTTAGAAATCAATGCACTTTAGGTATCTAGGCCCCCCATTTGAAGGTGTATTTGGACAAATTCGCTTAGAGTGTAATAAATGAAGTCAAATGTTTTGTATTTGGTCCCATATTCCTAGCATGCAATGACTACATCAAGGTTGTGACTACAAACTTGTTGGATGCATTTGCAGTTTGTTTTGGATGTGTTTCGGATTATGTTGTGCCCAATAGAAATGAATGGTAAATAACGCATTGTATAATTTTGGAGTCACTTTTATTGTAAATAGAATTTGTTTCTGAACACTTCTACATTAACGTGGATGCTACCATGATTAAGTGATAATGGTCGACAAGCCGGTGTTTGGAGGATATATTGTCACGGGTGTTGTTAGGTCCGAGACGAAGTCTACGGCAGTCAAACCGTGCCAATATATCCTCCAAACACCGGCTTCGACGGCATTATCACACAACGGGTTACCAACTTATTCAAATTATGATTTACATATATTAAAAACTTTATTTTGATGTATTTATTCATACTATTTCGTCCTTCCACAAGATATAGTCCTGACACAAATCTAGGGTTGCTACCCAAGCTGGCTGGTTGTTCGTTCTATCGGTTCGGTTGCCAGAGATGCGACCCAGTCGTTAAGTCTTTTTGTTCTGTATCTATGGACGCAACCCAGTCGTTCGTTGTAAATGTTCCATTACTGGCTGGCAACGTTCTCATCCCTTGCTTGCTAGCTAGCCAACTATGGCTAATTTATAGTCACATCAAACAGTGCAGCCAGAATAACAACAGTAGCATTTGCATTTGTTTAAGGTGTTTTCTAGTGACATTTATTTAGACACGTCTATAACAATGAGCTAATGAGGCGTGATTTCTCCTGGCATAGAAAACGTGCTCTCTCGTCAGGACACTGTTGTTCAGAGGAGCTAGGCAACAACACAGCTAACACAATCACTTCAAACACTGAAGCTGTAAAGACTGCAAACTATTTGCACTTCGTTTAGTTTTACCTGTTTTCTATCGATATTTCTTTGTATATATCTATAAAAATTATACAGATTCATGATTTTAATTGTCTGAGAAAAGCTGCCCACCTGTATGTCTCATCCAGACTCCCGACACCTTCATTACTATGCAACAGCTGGAGATCAAATTTGAATATTGAAACAATGTTGCAAATGTCATAGAGACAGACAGCAAGGTTTATACAAATCTCTGCTGTTGAAAACAAAATGTTAGTCTAAAAGATATGTGAGATAACGTCTAGATGCTTTTTATAGTGGAGATCAAGTCTATAAATTGCCTGGCTGGGCTGATGAGACAGTGGATTGCGCAGTCAAATGGAACAGAGTAAATAGGCATTTTAACGTCACAGATTTAGCCGTTGGTAACTTGTGGAATAAGTTTTAACCAATCAGCATTCAGGGTTACACCCACCCGTGTAAAATTACGGATAATCGTGAATGAATAGAGAATAATGATGAGTGAGAAAGTTACAGAGGCATAACTATCATGCCCCCAAAACATGCTAAACATGCTTTAGGCTAAATCAAAGAAAAGTTTGTTGGTCGCGTACAAAGTTTAGCAGATGTTATAGCGGGTACAGTGAAATGCTTATGTTACTAGCTCCTAAAATGACCAGTGTTTATAGGGCAGCAGTCTCTAAAGTGCAGGGCAGAGTACCGGGTGGTAGCCGGCTAGTGACAGTGTCTAAGGTTCAGGGCAGAGTACCGGGTGGTAGCCGGCTAGTGACAGTGTCTAAGGTTCAGAGCAGGGTACTGGGTGGTAGCCGGCTAGTGACAGTGTCTAAGGTTCAGGGCAGGGTACTGGGTGGTAGCCGGCTAGTGACAGTGTCTAAGGTTCAGGGCAGGGTACTGGGTGGTAGCCGGCTAGTGACAGTGTCTAAGGTTCAGGGCAGGGTACTGGGCAGAGGCCAGCAGGTGGTGATTGTTTAACAGTCTGATGGCCTTGAGATAGAAGCTGTTTTTCAGTCTCTCGGTCCCAGCTTTGATGCACCTGTACTGTCTCCGCTTTCTAGATGGTAGCGGGGTGAACAGGCCATGGCTCGGGTTGCTAAGTTCCTTGATTATGTTCTTGCCCTTCCTGTGACACCGAGTGCTGTAGATGTCCTGGTGGGCAGGCAGTGTGCCCCCAGTGATGTGTTGGAATGACCACACTACCCTCTGGAGATCCCTGCGGTTGCGGGCGGTGCAAATACCGTACCATGCGGTAATACTGTAATTTGTCCACATACTTATGACATCTTCTAATGGGGGGGGCTAAATACATAAAGTGCATTCATTTCTAAACGGTGAAAACCGATATGTATGAAATACCCTCAAATAAAAGGTGACATGTTGTACTGTCGTCTCATATAAAGCATTTAATCTCAAATCCAAAATGTTGGAATATAGAGCCAAATTAAAAGTTTTAGTGTCACTGTCCAAATAAATACGTAGGTGAGTGTATCTAGTGTTATTGTTTGATCAAACCCTTCCCTAACCCGGACAACTTTGCACCGCTCCATGGGTCTCCCGATCGCATCCAGCTGCGACAGAGCCTGGACTCGAACCCAGAATCTCTAGTGGCACAGCTAGCAGTGCCTTAAACCACTGCACCACGCAGGAGGCCCAAGCGTGTCTATTTTAAACACAATCAACACACATCTCAGTGATTTCATTCCTTCTGCTAGGAATGATTGAATGACCTCAGGCTTTTTTTTTTTTTTTATTCCCCTCAATGTTTGTATTTCCTTGTCTACACTGCCCAGTTTTTTTCAAAAGCAAATTTCTGTGGTTTGTGAGCTTGATTTCTGAGGAGGGAATATCCTGTTTTACTAGAAGGGTGCGTGGCACCGAGCATTGGCGTCTCTACTGCTGACAGTGGGCAGCGGGCAGTCCTCTCTCTCAGAGAGAGAGAATACCATTACACCAAGGTCATTCATCTTGTGTTGTTCCTCCCAACAATGGAAAGCAAAAATAATCAGTAAACGCTGGGCCTTTTCTCCCTGCTCATTAAAAACACATTGAGAGAGCACGTTAAGTCTTACCGGGAACTTGACATCGCTCAGACAAAGTAAAGTGCTTTGCTGAACAATGCCGCTCCCCGATTCAAAGTGAAGCCCTCGTAATTGTGTTTGTGAGCACACCTTGCCTTGTGTAGTTTCACGTGGCACATCCCCAGTCGAGCCAGTCCCTAACAGAGGTGCATTCGTCATCAGAAACTGTAGTGAAACAGCACTGTGTGCTACTGTTGCCTGAGCAAGGGATGTGTCTCTCAAATTGAGCTTAACACTGGTTTCCCTCTACAGACGCCAAACAGAACGGTATTAAACAGCTAGCTAGCCTGGCTCCTTCCTCCTGTCTCTCTGTCTTCAATAACAACTGTAGTAGAGGGCGGCCAAGCTTCTGCAGTCTCAGGAGTTTACCTAATTATCCAGCATTAAGTCTAAATGGTAGGATTCCCTCTCTCATCCTAGTTTACTCCACATGGCTGCAATAAAGATTAGCCACTGTCTTGCAAATCATTAGTCTTTACAGGTACTTCACCTCAGAGGGGCTACAGGGGACTGAACATGAAAGTGAGGCAGCAGCAGGAGCTGCAATCCATATGATCCTACACTGTACATTAACACAACACAAGGCTAGGGGTGGGCGGAAACTGCCGGGGAGAGGGATAGGCTACCGCCGGGCGGCAGGGCAGACAGACTGTGGTGGGCCAGTGGAATGTCAGTATGCCGCAAGGGTTATTGTAATGAAAATGGGAGTTGGACACAACCAGCCAGCCAGCTAGCCCAGCACCACTGGTTTTTTTTTATTTGCTAGACTGTATAGAAAGTTTGGTGCTGACCCGATAAAAGATTAACTGGTACTTTAAAGTGTTTGTTTATGGTCATTAGAGCTGTCTGGTTGTCTCACCACACTCCAAGGGCTCAGAACAATGGCAGTGCTGATGGTAATGCTGGCAATTTCCCTGTTTTTTTCGCAGGTCACTGCCAGGGGATTCGCCCCATTGTTGCAGTTTGCCTACACTGCTAAGCTGTTACTCAGCAGAGAAAACATCCAGGAGGTCATCCGCTGTGCCGAATTCCTGCGCATGCACAACCTGGAGGACTCGTGCTTTCGCTTCCTGGAGGCCCAGCTCCGCAGCGAGGAGGACGGCCTGCTGCTATGCCGCAAGGTGGCGCCGGCCGAGGGGAACCACGAGCCCGAGGACGAGAGCATGCAGTCTGAGACGACATCAAAGGTTGCCTCCCCCCGGGCCCGGCGGCGCGCTGAATGCTTGGCCTCCTTGCGGCAAGCACCAGACGCGGACCAGCTAGCCATGGCGGTGCCCAGCGACTTCGCAGACGGACGGCTGGACTTCGACAGGCACGGAGCGTCGGACCTCCCTCGCTGCCCCAAATACAGGAAGTACCAGTGGGCCTGCAACAAGCACAATAACGACACCTCCTCACACACCAGTACCTCAGGTTTTCCAAGCACATTATTATTTAAGGAGACCAGCGGTGGCATCAGCGACGGGGCGGTCCGGGACCAGAGTAGGCCGTCGGTGGCTCAAATCAAAGTGGAGCCTCGGGCAGAGGAAGAGGCCATCTCGCTGTGCTTGTCAGGGGACGAGCAGGATGGCCATGACAAGGACGACGTGACAGCCATGGAATTGGACAGTGTCCCAGTGGTATCCCCCTCTTCTGTCAAGAGGAGCAAGTCCCCCACCTGCCTCCGCGCCTTCTTCAAGAAAGGAACGGACCTGCCAAGTCTGCCCAACGTGTCACAACAGCTATTCGCCAACAGACTCGCCAGCGTCTGCCCCCAAGACAAAGAAACCACTCAGGGAGATCACAAAACAAAAGATTTCAGGCCTTTCACTGCAGTGGAGCTGGGCCTGTCTGTTACATCCCCAAAGGTAGTGGACGGCTTCCCTCCGATGCTGTCGTCGCTGAAGTCCGCCTCCTGCGACGGCGTTTGCAAACAGGAAGTGGAACTGGACCGCCGCAGTGTCATCTTTTCCTCCTCAGGGGCCTGCGACCGTCTGGGCACCCCGGCGCATTCCTACCCCGGTGGGAACTCTTTGGAGATGGAGCTCTCAGAGCACACGCCAAAGAGTCTGTGGGCTGGTGCCAGCCAGTCCCTCCCCACCTCACAGACCTACTCTCCCAGCAGCGCCCCCACCCTCGCTTCCACCACCACAGAGCCCCCGCCGCTCCTCTGCCACCCACGACCCAACACCAGCTGCCCAGTACCAATCAAGGTGTGCACGCGCTCGCCGCCCTCCGAGACCCGCACGCGGACCTCCAGCTCCTGCTCCTCCTACTCCTTCGCGGAGGACGGGAGCGGTGGCTCACCCTGCAGCCTGCCCCAGTTTGAGTTCTCCTCCTCCCCATGCTCCAACGTGGCGATCCGCCTCGCCACCGACCAGCAGGACCAGGGTGTGATAGGGGGAGATGCCCTCTTCAACCAGGTGCGCCCCAAGATCAAGTGCGAGCAGTCGTACGGCACCAACTCCAGCGACGAGTCGGGATCCTTCTCCGAGGGTGACAGCGAGTCGTGCCGAGTCGAGCAAGGGCCAGAGGTGAGTGAATTTAACACTATCACACCGCCTTCTCTCATGTTGTACACAATGCCTCATACACCCAGTCCCACCTTGGAGACGAATCATCATCTCACAGTAACCTAGCTCTCTGGGTCTGCATTTACAGTTATTAGATCATCATGTAATTGAAGCGGGAGTATTTTCTTTCAATAAAAGATTTACTGCAACACCACCGTGAACAGAACAGGGGCACAGATGTGCCTTGATAATGTTAATCGGCTTTACGCACGGTTTGTGATCTGTGTAATGAGTCTGAATAGGAGCGAGGGTCCAAACCAAACGCGCTCGCTAGAACAATCTGAGCCCACACACACACACACACACACACACACACACACACACACACACACACACACACACACACACACACACACCTGGGGATGCGGTGGTTGTGTCGAGGGCTGTGATTGGTTGATCCTATGGACAGGGAAGCGCTGGTGTGTGTAAAAAAGGCTAATAGACTGAGATGTAGATGGCCGGAGCTGGGGAGGAGTCTGAAGGCGTTCTCCTGTGGCTTTATCTCTGTCCCCCCTTAGCTGTCACATGCTAAATAGCTGATATTATCCCTCCACAAACCTGACATCTCTAATCCAATTCCACACAATCTGCATCTGCTAATTGTCGAGACACCTCTCTGGGCATGTACACTGTATATGTGTATGCTGTATCACCAATACACCTGCACTACTTGAAGGTGAAAGTAGCCTTTGTTGTATTATAAACAAATATAGCTTATAATGTATGTGACAGATATACGCAAGGTAGGCTATGTTGTGTTATACACAGCTATAAAGCATATACAGTATGTTTGCGATAGCGATCGGACAATAGCAGCGTAATGAAACAGGATGTAGCTGTATTGTGCACGTGGTTTGGTGGGGGCTGCTCCGCGTTGTGTCATGATGAGACTGCATCCTGCAGCGCCTGGCGTGCTGCTGACAAGGATGGATGGCCAATCCCCTAATCATCCCCTAATCCATCTGGCCAGACAACCGATGTCCTCCAGGCTGACTGCAGAACAGCCCTGATGTTGTTGTCGTTGATGTTGTTGTTGTTTACTGTGAGATCACTAAGGATAAATAGAATACAGCCTCGTCAGGTGTACAATTATAATCAGGATGAAAGCTGTTTTGTTCCATCAAAAGGAAATGTAAAATGATCCTTTCTTTCTTCATACAGAACGCCTCTGATGCCTCTAACTTCATCTTGAAGCTATTGCATCCGTAGCATTTGCTTTTGTTGCAAGCAGACGTGTTTTCCCTTTGCCTGGAAGATAAAGGCTCGCCGCTTCTCAGCCTAAGACCTTGAAGTGCGCAGGGAGCCGAGAGAGAGAGAGAGAGAGAGAGAGAGAAACGGGTGCGTTGCCATGGCGATCAGATTCACAGAGCCTAGTCCCTGTTTCGCAGGTGTTGGAGCCACATGACAGGGACTGTGGAAAGAATCCAGTCAGGCACTTCTTCTGTGCACAAACAGAGAGATTAACAGCCCTAGCAGTAATGTGTAATTATTACCTTAGTGGCACCCACACCCAGTGATTTATGGGCCGTTTGAAGGACTGTTGAGTGCTCTACTATAGACAATTGTAATTTACAGCGTTAGAGCTGTCGAGGAAGAGAAAAGCAGCCCCAAAATGACTCTTCAGACATTTCCAGTTCCCTTTGTTATCTTGTACGAGTCAAAGAGTGTATGGAACACACACTACACTCTATTGTAGGCAGTCGATTAGCAGCGCACAATATCCACTGTCAGATCCAATGACTGTATATATGAATGGACAAAGTCACTCATCACGTGACACCATTCATTCCTATGTGAAGACTCAATAGCGCATTGAAGCCAAATGAAGTCGGATAAGATGGCGTCTCATGGAGACATAACATGCTCAGTTTGAGCTACTCCAGGAAGTGACGTTGCAGGCTAGCTCAGTGCTGCCCCCTCTCATGGAGTAACTCAAGTTGAAGACCGCCCGGGGTACTGCAGGCTGCCATTAGCAACTAAATTACCCTTGTAATTTCTTCTTTGTGCAATTAAAAAATGATTGTTTCAAGGACAAACATCTGGTGTATTAGAAGCAATTATTGGTACCGTGATTGTCTTCATTTGTATTTTTTTTTTTACACAATTATTGACCATGAAGATTTCCATTCTTACATTCACTATAATGGGGGGATCCTGTTTTCTGCTAACAATGCCTGCAGTGCCACGGTCGGCCTTGAACTGCCGTGGCTTCAATGAGAGGGGGCAGTCGTTCTCCCCTGGTCAGACCTCTATTGACCCGCATGGAGTTATATCTGCCTGCTGCTGATAAGATGGATTATGAATGAGGCTGGCTGGCTGTGCCTGGTCTCAGATGCTGCTGATAAGATGGATTATGAATGAGGTTGGCTGACTCTGCTTGGTCTCAGATGCTGCTGTGTGTGAGAGAACCTCTCTCAGTAGTGCTGTTTGGTTTATTACATGTTCTTATGGATGGACGCGTAGGAGAGCATTTACATAAGGAGCCTCAGCGTGGGGCCAAATCCCGCCGTGCTTTTTCCTCCAGCTTTATCTGGCAACAAAACTGCTACCTCATGCTTCCTGGGGCCCTCTTTTCCTTATTCCCCCCAGTGAGTCGGCTGTACAAACAAACACAGCTCGCGTCCAGGGAGGGCTCTGCCATGCCTCTCCCTCTGTGTATTTGCAGAGCAAATGACAGGCAGACCGGGCCCCACTCAGGGAGAGCTAGCCAGGCAAGCGCCCAACGCTGCTGTTGTTGAAAATAGCTGCAGCCCCAGCGCTGGGAACAATGAATTCTGACAGGGAAGGAAGTTGTTAAACTGGAGGCTAGTCTGGCAGAGGGAGGCAATAGTCATTCAAGGTAGTCCGAGTCAAACAAGGTCTCCTGGCTGCTCCCAGAACTGAGGTTAGAGGGAGTTGCATATGAGCCCACATCTGGTAGCCACATTAGCAACACCCTCACACATAGCAGACACTACACTACTCTGGGCTAACTTTTTAATTGCCACAATTTTACACCTTAACTGTATTTCTACTGCTTCCCAGCTGGACAACATCATACATAGTGAATCAGTCAATAGGGTCAGGAGAGGCCCCTCTGTAACTTTGACCATGGCCCGGATTCATAAAGAGTCTCAGAGGAGTGAGTGCTGATCTACGATCAGTTTTGCCTTTTCAGATCATAATGAATACAATTATGTGGACAGTGGGGAGCTGATCCTAGATCAGCACGCTTTGTGAATACGGAACCCAGTACACCACACCAGCCGATGTTTTTGCACTCTACACCCACAGAGGAGGAAGCAGAGATGGAATTCACAGTGATTAAGGAGATGGAATTCACAGTGATAAAGGAGATGGAATTCACAGTGATAAAGGAGATGGAATTCACAGTGATTAAGGAGATGGAATTCACAGTGATTAAGGAGATGGAATTCACAGTGATAAAGGAGATGGAATTCACAGTGATTAAGGAGATGGAATTCACAGTGATTAAGGAGATGGAATTCACAGTGATAAAGGAGATGGAATTCACAGTGATAAAGGAGATGGAATTCACAGTGATTAAGGAGATGGAATTCACAGTGATTAAGGAGATGGAATTCACAGTGATAAAGGAGATGGAATTCACAGTGATAAAGGAGATGGAATTCACAGTGATTAAGGAGATGGAATTCACAGTGATTAAGGAGATGGAATTCACAGTGATTAAGGAGATGGAATTCACAGTGATAAAGGAGATGGAATTCACAGTGATTAAGGAGATGGAATTCACAGTGATTAAGGAGATGGAATTCACAGTGATTAAGGAGATGGAATTCACAGTGATAAAGGAGATGGAATTCACAGTGATAAAGGAGATGGAATTCACAGTGATTAAGGAGATGGAATTCACAGTGATTAAGGAGATGGAATTCACAGTGATTAAGGAGATGGAATTCACAGTGATAAAGGAGATGGAATTCACAGTGATTAAGGAGATGGAATTCACAGTGATTAAGGAGATGGAATTCACAGTGATAAAGGAGATGGAATTCACAGTGATTAAGGAGATGGAATTCACAGTGATTAAGGAGATGGAATTCACAGTGATTAAGGAGATGGAATTCACAGTGATTAAGGAGATGGAATTCACAGTGATTAAGGAGATGGAATTCACAGTGATTAAGGAGAATTAAAGAGCTGAGACCTTTTTCTCTCTTTTTCTTTCTTTTTCTCTTCTTTCTTTCTTTCTTTCTTTCTTTCTTTCTTTCTTTCTTTTGTTCTCTCTCTTTCTCTCCCCCCCTCTCTCTCTCTCTCCTCTCTCTCTCTCTCTCTCTCTCTCTCTCTCACACGCTATCTCTCTCCCTGTGTAGGCGTTAAGCTCAGTCTTACTGTCTGGTCACAGTATGCTGCAAATATTGATCTGAGAGTGAGGTGGGAGTGATAGGGAAGTAGAGTTGGTATATTAGCAGCACAACGTTTCCTATCTCGCCCACCACCAAACGTTAACCCCTGAATGAACGTGTGACACAGGAAGCGCACAAACCTAAATATCACTTCTGTTATTTCTATTATAGTCTACAGTAAAAAAAATTTTTTAAAAAAACTCCTTGCTCCACCCTTGTTATGATGCATCTGTGGTCTCAATAATTTGGGGCATACAGTGTAAACCACATTATACTGATTTGGTGCAGCCTTTTTGATTTTTTTTTTTAGGTTTCGTTATTTGTCTTGTGTGCAGACAGAGTCAGGCTGTTGTTGTGCCCAGCGGGGAACGGTGGGATGCTGGGGCTGGCAGCTGAGATCCAACAGGCTCTGTGTCAGCTTTAAAGCCAGCTGGGGTGCTGCCACTTTGCCTTCCATCCCCTGGGACCTGGCATCCTGGAGTAACAGTACCCACAGACACACAGCCCATCTCTTCACCACAGAGCCTCTCTAACTCGTCTCTCATAGGGGGTTCCGGCAACAGCGTTTGTTTACGGTAGAAAAAGCAATACGATACTAAACAGAGTTCTGTAACAACATGATCTTCTCCCAGATCTTCATAGGACGCATAATGCTCTGTAATCACATTATAAACCAACAAGTGATTTATCACTGTGTAACTGGGAGCACGTAGTGTATAATCAACATAGAAAGACGCTAGTGTTCACATTTCATGTTTATCGTACTCACCAGATTACGGTCTCTTTTTGATGCAGAGACAGAGCCACAGTCACAATAGCAGCGCTATAGAAATCAGGAATAGCTAGTGGGAGACGGTTAGACCTGAAAAACAATTCACAGTGCATGGCCATTTTAGTCAATTGCTTCACCTTTCAGTAAAAATTGCTCTGAAAATTGGAAGTACAGATGTAGGATCTTAATTTGAGCCAGGAAATGTGGATTATTATGTACATTATAATTAATGGACATTTTTTGTAGGGGTTGATAAAAAATATGTGTTAGGGGAAATCAGGTCTGACATTTTAAAGTGGAAATTACAAACTTTAGAAGCCGTTTTAAATCTTGAATACACTACAAATTAGCATTTCCAAATTCTCAGCAACAAAAGAGTGATCAGATTAAGATCCTACATCTGTATTTACTGCCTCAGGGCTTGTGTCAATAGCTAGGAAGGAACACAGTAGTAGGTGGCTTTGCATGCCTCTCTCTTGCACAGTACGCTGCAGCGTTAAACTCCCTCCCAGGGCTCAACGTGGGTCACCAAACCTACAGATTAGGACTGGCAGTCAGGCTGTACAGAACCCACTGACCCCAGGCATTAGCCGTCATCGTCGGGCCGCCCCACCATCTGACTCCTAAGGCTCGGCCCAAGTCTGGACCTGCAGGCAGCCAGATGCCCAGCCTCTCTCTGTGTGTCTGAGGGGAGAGGGAAGTAGGGTAAAGAGGCACTGCACAAACAGTGCCGCCCGGGTAACAGATAAGCCCTACTTTTCACTCTGGACCTATTTGCAGCATAGTGACCCAGAGAAAGATTGAGTCTGGGGGGAATAGAGGGGAAAAGAGGAGAGGAAGGAAAGACAGAAGGGGGAAGGGGCGGAAAAGAAAGTTAGTGAGAATCCAGAACCCATTGGGTCTGAATTTATGACTGCCGTCAGAGCTGCTGCTGGACTGATTCTCCTGGTGGAGCCACTAAATATATCCTAGATACCCCTTCAGCGTGCCGAACGCCACTGCCGGGAAGAAAAAAGAAAAGAACATTACAAGGTCGCTCGCCGTGGAGAGGTATCTGTACATCTCCCTCTCCCAGCCTGTCTCAGGGAAAGAGCTCCCTCATCAGTACATCTGTCTGGTCACTCCATAGACCTCTATAACTAGTGGTTATTAGATGGCGCTTAATGGGGCCATCATCACCGGCAGAGTCATCTTCTGTTTGTTTTTAGATCACATAGAGCAGGCAGGATGTGGATGTGTTCCATTGCCCTCCCTCTCTTCCTGCCTTCATTCTCTCTGTAGCTACTGTCATACCCTGGCTGGTAGTGGGAGGGAGCCCGCAGGGCCTAGTGTGGCCTTGAAATCTCCTCCCATTATTTATTCATGTGTCTGCATGCAGCGGCCAGATGAGAAGTAGGCTCAACGGCTCGGAGGACTGAGGGCTTCTAATGAGGAAATTCAAGCCTGTCTCGCCGGGATAAATTGACATCTAGATTTGCTCTTCAATGGAGAGTGATTCCGATGTGCTCGTGAATAGGCACCTTGCTTTGTCCCTTGAAGTGCAGCACTTACCCCAGGTGATGCCGTATATCTCGGCTCACTGTGGTGTGTGTGTGTGTGTGTGTGTGTGTGTGTGTGTGTGTGTGTGTGTGTGTGTGTGTAGTAGTAGCTTGAGGGAGTGTAAGCAGGCTCCAGCCCAGTCCATTGTCCTCAAGTCTTCTGTTTTGGTGGGGCTCAGTTTGCAGTCACGAGGGGCTTTTGGATTCTCCATCTGGCCCTGGTTCAGCAGCCAGGTACAGAGAGAACGGGGAGACGTTTCTCCTCACCCCTCCCTCCCCCCTATCCTTCCTCGGCGTTTGACTTTGTTCTTGACGTGCTCCAGAGAGGCAGCCGCGGGGAGAGAGAGCAGAGCGGAAGAGAGCAGCAGCTCATCTCATCTTGGCAAAAGCTCTCTGGCTGTCTTCCCCTGGCTCTTTGTTATTCCTCCTCGCCTCTCTCTCTCTGCCATCCTGTTTCTTTCTCTCCTTACTCCCCCCCCCCCCCCAGCTACTCTGCTACGGCTCCCTGGTGCTGTGAGGTACCGCTGGGAAATGTCGGTATCAGAAGGTTTGTCAGCACCTAAGGGAACAGAAAGAATCAGGCAATCTATAGATGTTTTGTGGGAGGAAAAAATCACACCCTCGTGGATATTGGCAGCAAATCCATGGAAATAATGTATTGTGATTTTGCAATTATCTGTATTTTATTGCCAATGATTTTTCTCCGGATTAGTGTTGCACTATGTGACTGAAGGTGTCAAAGAAAGTATGGCTTTGCGTGTTTCTTTTGTTCTGCAGTGCCTGTGGACTATTGTAGGTTGATAGTATAGAACTGGCCTGCAAGATTATATTTGTTTGCCTCCCTCCCCTAAAGTTTGTAGTGTTTTGGGTCAAAAAAGACTGTCAAATCACCAGGAATTCAGCAACAAATGTGTTAATAAATTCAGGAAATCTGTTCCCAAGTATTCCCATGAATAGAAAAAGAGACACGTGATCGTGTCTCAATGTTATTCAACTTATGAAATGATTGTTATTGTCAAATACAATCTATTTTTGGGCTTAGTTGGGGGTCAATTTGCAGTGTACAAATGATTATAATTATGTTCCGTTCATCCAACCATCCTCTCCGACAAAAAAACGTCCCATGGCTGAATCTAGTTGCCTACCCCTAGTATAGATGTTACATATCATGCCCTACAGATATCACCTGACACCATTATGGATGGGGGGTGACAAGTCCCTGCCTGTCCCTCCTCGATCTGTCATGCTGGCACCTCTCCAAGCTAGCAGGGACAGATGGCGAGACACTCATTTCTTGGATCATGTTATCCCCCTCTGCACTAGAATAGGTTACACGATGTTCAATATTTCAGGTTGAGAGAGAGAGTGCTGAAGGCTTTGTATGTAAGTCACGTTCTCTATTTCTGGTCCTGACGGCGCTCTGGCACCATCTTGTGGTAAAATGTGGCTGACCGTTTTTTTGACATGTGCATAAAAGTCTAATCAGCAAGGTTTCGTCAAACTGTTACATGTTCGTTCACGTTCATGTTCATTCCGTATTCAATTCAAAAGTGAACGCTGTATCACGTCGGATGTGAAAAGTCATTTGTAATTTCTTGATTTGCAGGTTAAGCTTCCTTTCCCTGTAGATCAAATCACAAATCTTCCACGGAACGACTTCCAAATGATGGTAAAAATGCACAAACTGACCTCAGAGCAGCTGGAGTTCATCCATGACGTCCGGCGGCGGAGTAAGAACCGCATCGCGGCGCAGCGCTGTCGCAAGAGGAAGCTTGACTGTATCATGAACCTGGAGTGCGAGATCAGAAAATTGGTGAGTGTGTCTCTTGCCATGTCTCTCTCATAGATATACTGTGCGCACCAGAGGAGGCTGGTGGGAGGAGCTATAGGAGGACGGGCTCATTGTAATGGCTGGAATGAAATGAATGGAGTCAAACATGTGGTTTCTATACATTTGATGTGTTAGATACCGTTCCATTCATTCCATTCCAGCCATTACAACGAGCCCGTCCTTCTACAGCTCCTTCCACCAGCCTCCTCTGGCGCATACAGTACTACAGCACATAGTGTGTGGACCTGCTGGCATGTAAAGTAGTAGAACCATGTGACGTCTATATAGTACCGTTCTCTCCCTGGACTAATGATAACTGTTGGCTCCTGAGTGGCACAGCGGTCTAAGGCACTGCATCTCAGTGCTAGAGGCGTCACTACAGACCCTGGTTAAATCCCGGGCTGTCTCACAACTGGTCCGTGATCGGGAGTCCCATAAGGCGGCGCACAATTGGCCCAGCGTCGTCCGGGTTAGGGTCGGATTTGACCGGGGGTAGGCCGTCATTGTAAAATAAGAACTTGTTCTTATCTGAGTCGCCTAGTTAAATAAAAATACATTCAAAAAAGAAAAATATGTTGACAGTGCAACAAGCATTACCTTGGGATAGAGTGATATTAATTACATCAACACCGTGTCAGCACTTTCACGCCGGCCGACTGTCCTCCAGCTGCCAAGCTGTCAAAGTACAGCAATGTGTGTAGGGGGAACAATATGAAGAGTATGTCTCTCTTCCTACATCCTCGCCCCCACGTTTCCGTGGCGTCGCGGCAGGTGGTCTCTCACAGGCAGCCAGTGTGCTTTTGTTCCATGATGGGGGTGGAGCTGCGGGCCTTTGATGTGTTGTGTGTGTCAGCCACACACACATATACACACACACACACACACGCGAGTGCTTTACACTCCACAGTGGACTGACAGTCCTTCCCCTCGATGTCGCCCGGCAGCATCCTAGGATATGAGAACAATTTCATCATCTCAAACCGCTTTCCACCACCTGGTCCCGTGTTACCCTCAGTGCACACAGCATCCTGGAAATGCTCGCTCATCACAAACCTTATCAAAAGCATGCATTGTTTAATATAAGCTCAGTGAGCAAGCAACAAAGCTAGGTCATGTGAACTCTTTTATGTTGATACGAAGAGGTGAATGGCATGTAGTAATGTATCCATGTCGCGCTGCTACAGGTAGTGTGAAGCGGTAATAGAACATCGACTGTGCAGCTGCAGTGTCAAAGGGCATCACAGTATGCACTGCATGTCTCTTTGCTCCTTGTCAGACCACAGCTCGTGACACTAGTCCCAATATTTCCTTGTGTGTCCACCAGGTGAACGAGAAGGACAAGCTGCTGACGGAGAGGAACCAGCTGAAGGAGTGCATGGGTGAGCTGTGGGAGAACTTCTCCTGTCTGTCCCAGGAAGTGTGCAGGGACGTGCAGCTGAGCCCCGAGCAGGTCCAGTCCCTGAACCACTACTGCCCGGTCCTGAAGCCCGGCACCAACACCACCGACATTGCCGGCAATGCCGCCTCCAACAGCATTGACCTCACCAACCGCTCCGGCTCAGCCACCCCGGAGCCCAGCTTCCTCAAGTCCCCCGGGCCCTCAGAGAGCGAGCCTGACTTGGTCATGGGGAATGGGGCTGACGCGGGGGCGGGCAGCAACGAGGCGGAAGGCCAGGAGACGAGGTTATACATGGAGGCGGGGCTCTCGTTGAATGAACAGTCCAATCAGACAGTGACGGTAGACTTCTGCCAGGAAATGACTGATAAATGTACAACTGACGAACAGCCGAGAAAGGACTGTGCTCAGTAAACGGTGGTTTTAATATCTGTGTTCTTATTATTTCATGTTTAGTTTTGATTTTCTTCTGACAAACCCCTTTCTCGGGGTTGTTGAGGTGGTCAGCCTTGGCCAGTGTTCTTTGAAAAAGTTTTTTTTGTTTGTATGTCTTTTTGGTTGTCTTTTTAAAGGTTGACACTACAGTTGTCTTAAGAGCAGCAATACTGTTCTCCGGGTATTCTCCTCTCTGTAACCATGACAGAGTGGGAACTTCTCACACAATACTCCTCTTACAATGGTGCTACACCGTGACCGGGCAGGCAGCGATCTCCACAGTGTTCTTTATCCATGTATTACAGTCTACTCACAGGGACGGGCGAAGATCACATCTTCAATACAAACCTCAATGGACCTAACAACAGCTCTCTTTGTCTCTCGGATCAAACTACAGTTTCTATCTCCCTGTCTCTCTCCTCTCTCTCTGTTTCTCTCTCTCTCTCTCTCTCTATGTCTCTCTCCCGATCGCTCTCCTACTCCGGCTATTTTCTATCAATCTATTTCTACCTCTTAACACTCTCGCTCTCTGTGTTATCTCTCTCTCTCTCTCTCTCTCTCTCTCTCTCCGCTTATTCGCTCACTCTCTCTCGGTGGCCCTTGTCACGGCAATTCAAACTCAGGAAGAAATCTTCTGAATGTTCAATATGATTCATGAAAATAAGAATACAGCTTCTGTACGTGAGAGATTTATGAAGCAGTTAGACTGTAAATGTTCATATGCAAAAATGTCTTCTGCTTCACTCATTTGCATTTTCTGTACAGCAAAACAATGTGTACGGACAGTACCGAAACATTCCTCCTTTGCCTTCCGCAGCACTGAAACGAAAGAGAAAAACAAACGATTTGACAGGTGGTTAAATAGCTATGTTCCCACCAGGGCTGGGGTCAATTCCATTTCAATTCCAGTCAATTCAGGAAGTACACTGAATTCCAACTCTCTTGAAGGCTTTTCGATGAGGACAATGTGAAATTGGAATTGCAGTTTGGTTTACGTTCTGAATGAACTGGAATTGAAATGGAATTGACCCCAGTCCTGGTTCCCACACATCAGCAATACCATTGTGTTTGGATGTTGTAATGATAACTTTCAAGTGCTTGCTTGGGCAGAACGTATAATGTATATAGTATGGAGCATGGTGACTGTCACAGTAATATTATACAAGTAGAGGCTTAGACGTTTCTTTTCACTGGGGTTTTTGCTAAGGGAAAATATTCGCTTTGCTGTTTCCTGCCCAAAGGAAAATTCCCCATAAGGGTGGGTGTTCTTAAACTCAGGAAATCAGCTTGACACACACACACTCAGACACGCACACACATACACGCACACACGCGTACATTCATTTCAGAGCCCCTTGCATGAAAATTGGATGTTGCTGGCGAGGACAGTGTAAGTAATGTTATTAACCAGTGGCTCAAGCCACATCCATTCAAACTTTGACACCACTTTAAATGTGAAAATGAGTTTCAGCTTGTTGTGTTTTTGAGGAAGCTTTATTTCTTCTTATCAGTATTTAAAGATGCTATATGTATGACGGGGAAAACTCTCACAGACACCCTTTGGATTTCTGTTATGTTTCAATGTTGTCAAGGAATGTGTGAGGTAGACATCTTCCCAAGCTGAGGGATAGCTATTCTGTCTGCCAAAAAAAAACAAAAAAAATGTATATTATATTTACCAAGGATACTTTCTCCAATAAATCTGGCCTCAATTCAGGCTCTTTCCTTCCAGCACCAGATGCTCAGTTATAACTAGTTAAAATAGCACTTCATAGAGGGTTTATGTCTGGTTCAGAACCCTGAAAACGTCTGATACCGAAACACTTGAATTGGCACTTAAATGAAAAAAACGTATTGAATGTTAATATTGATATAAATATCTCTATGAAGACATTACATTTTTAAAAACTACAGTAAACAGGGTTATTAACTAAAAGGAAGCTGACATAATATTGATTGTTCACGTCTTATATTTGTAATTCTTTAAGAATTGAATAAGCTAATTGAGACTTCAGTTCATGTGAGAGCACTGTGTGTGTCATCATAAAACTGATTGAGTAACAATCATATGATATAGTAAAAATTTTGCCCTGGTTGTACATTTGTTAAAAACATCATATTCTGTGATGTGAACGCATGCCCCTGTATATTTTACCTAGTTAGTTTGTCTAGCTTACGTTTGCTTCTAACGATAGTCCTCAGCTAAATGATTTACTCTGTCTTTTGTTGATTAACCATATTTACATTTATAATGTACATTTCATTTACATTTATAATGTAAATATACAGAAATACTTTTCTTATCTGTTCAACAGTCAGAGATGTGCTTGAAAATACAGAATATAAGAAAATAGAGCCATAACCTATGAAGAGGAGTGAATTCAATTGGAATATAAAGCTTTGCTCATAACTTTAACTTAATTCAGGACAAAAAGCTATACAGTTTGTCGGATAGAGCGATAATACAACTGTATATATGGAGGAGTCTGCAAATTCCCCTTGGCGTTACTCTGCTGCCCCCTGTTGGACACAGTTATGTAGTTCTCCAATCAGTCCTGACTGAGAACACCCCTTATGGTATTCGAGTGCTCTGTGTTTTTACAGTGTGTTTGCTAGTCTGATTATTTCACCATACACCTAATTTTCCCTAAGGTTGTAGCTAGACTCATATACAGTCTCACACAGAGAACCACAAGCATACGCACAAATATGAATACATATACACACACACACACACACAATGCATGTCGTAACGGCATCCTTGCTTAAAGGCTCCAGTCTAGATTGCCTGTTGAAATTGTTGTTTGCGAGGTTCTTTTCCCACTTTGCTCTGATTCGTATGCTATCACTGAAGTGGAACAGTATTCATCCCCATTGTCACATACAAAACAGAGAACTAAAGATAGATGGATACAAGTGGACATTTGTGTAATCCATATGCAATTCCGACTTTTTCTTACTCGTTTTTGAAGTAAAAGTGAAAAGCATGACGTTCCACCAGAAAAGGACACTCATTAGGCTACACTTTGACAAATGTCAAATTTGGGGGAAATGTATTGAAATGCATCAAGTTTATATTGTCCTCCATCAAAGCTAGACCAATAGATATCCTTCTATCTGTTTTTAGATGTCCTTATAATGCTATTATGATTACTGTTGATGTTCTTTGGATAGCAATGAGTGCCAAGCATATTTCTGGTGTGTAGGCTACTGTACGTAACATTTGTAATTCCTCGTTGTTTTTTTTTTGCTCTACCAAGAGAGCCCCTGGATTCATGTAAAGGCTGGTTGGTGGATGCAGATACATGAAGAGTTTTTAAAGCAGCACCTCCCTCCAGTCATATGACAGTCCAGTTCATACCTCTTAGCCCTCTAGCCTTGAGAGAGCTACTCCATGCTTGATATGCTGTGTGTGGTGTTACTATGGTGGCCAGTGGTTGAAATTAGAGCACGGCCCCCCCCCCCCTCCCCCCCCCCCAAGCATTCCAGGTGAAATAAGCTTGTTGTGTCATCATCTCAATCACACAGTGATTCGTCTGGTTAACTTTAACCAGGACCAGTCATTGCTCTTTGTATATCGTCTCAGGGTGCCAAGTGTTTTATTTCTCCATTTCTGAATTTGGAGCAGACCTTTGTAACTTTAGCTGGTTTTGTTTTGCTTTGATGTTTTTGGCTTTGCTTTGAGTGTGTGAAAGTATAGCTTTAAACTCTGGTTTTATATTCCCGAAGCTTATTTCTACCAATGCAAATACTGTGTAATGAGCTTGGCCCGATACAGATCTACCCCATCAAGAGACTGCAGAGAGTACACAGTACATTGGAGTACAAATATGAATAATTGAATTATGTTTTGGTAATACGTTTAGTTATTAGTTGGATTTCCCTCCTTACAAGCCAAACACACAACAACAACAAAAAATCCATGTAATTTGATTTGTTAACTGGCTTTGGTTATTAGTTGGTGGATATTTGTTGTAAAGCTAGGTGCATTGAATGCATTATCTTTTTAAAACACTTTTGTGCTGTGTTATTTTCTCGTTTAGTTGAACTTTAGTTTGTTTTAGTTTTTCTGTGCTGCTTCTGTGAAAGAAACACTGTCTCTCCAACTCCAAGGGTTGTTGTTTTGAAAAGATGAACAAAACTTTCCTTTTTCACAAATTGCTCAACTTTATAATACAGTATACTGGTATCCTGATTACATGCACAGGCTGAGACCATTTTAGGAGTAAAAGAAAAGTTAAATATGTTTACAAAAAGGTGTGTTTATTCAATTTGCCATGTATATAGAAATTGGTAGGTTAAAATTGGACTGTTTCGTGTTTTTACATTTGTAAACAGAAAACGATGTGTTTCCTCAACTTGTCTTTTCATTCAGCTGGGGATGTTTCAGAGTTACATGGATACAAGTGCACCTCCGATTTTTGCCTTAGAACTTGCAGAGGCCATAGTTCACATTCAAGTGACGTGAGTGTATGCAGGGGCCTACGCCCCCCATTTCTGAGTAACCACCAGTGCGGACTTTCTCACACTTATCTACCTGTGAAATCCTTCATACCTCTCATAATTGGTCAATGACTGTATCAGCAAACTGCATCAGGTGGGTTTTTTTTACATGCTTTTTACACAGATTATATGGATTATTGTATTAGTAGATTTTGGTGCATAATTTTTTTATGTAATAACTCTTAAGCTTGTAGTCACAAAGTTGTTTTTCTCTCTCGTTTTTCTAGAAGACTGTTTTGTGTTAATATTGTCAATTTGAAATAACTGTTATTTGCTTATTCTCTACTTACCTTGTTCATTTTCAAATGCTACACAGCCCTAATGAATTAAAATGACTTAATAACCATTGTAAATACAGTGTTGTGTAAACCCCATTTTCATTCGTTTCAATTGCTAGTGTTATATAAATGACATTTTTGTCTAGACACCATTTCTGTTTATGAAATAAAGAAACATATCATGTACATTATTTTTGTCATTTTCTTTATATCTGCAAATGCAAATAAATATTGTTTACTTCGTCATATTCTTTCACTAAATCATAATCTGTACTTTTAAGGTGTGATTGTAAATTAATCAAAGGTATTATATAGATTATCTGATTAAAATAATATCAGATTTGAAATAAGGTGTAATATAATCACATAAGAAGAGAACACAAGCGTTTCTTGTCCTCGTGCACAGTGAGAAAGATGGTTTGGGAGGCAAAGAAAAGTCCAAGAGCCACAGTTGGGAGAGTTACAGAACTTGGTCGCATCTTGGGGTCACCAAGTCTCTAAATCTAAAATTAGACGCCACCTCCATGCCAAAAGGCTATTTGGAAGGGTTTCCATAAAACAAAGCCTGTATTGTGAGCCACCAACAATTGTAAACACCTGAAGTTTGCTAAATGGCATTGGCACTTGGATTGGAACCAGGTGCTATGGTCAGATGAGATTAAAATAAAGCTCTGTGTGATCGGTTTGGCCTTGAAAGAAGGATGCATATGCAGAAAATACCCCATACCTACTGTAAAATATGGTGGCGAATATTTGATGTTATGGGACTGTTTTGCTTCCACTGGTACTGGGGCCCTTGTTTAAGGTCCACGGCATCATGAGCTCTACCAAGTACAAGGGCATTTTAGACAAAAACCTGGTTGCCTCTGCCAGGACACTGTTGGTCACAAGTGGATCTTCCAGCAAGACAATCACCCCAAACACACCACAAAATCAACATCTCAGTCTCCGGACTTAAACTTCATTGAAAACCTGCTGTTTGAATTGAACAGGGCATTCCATAAGCACAGACCGAAGGCTATCAAGGATCTGGAAATATTCTATATGGAGGAATGGTCTAATATCCCTCCCAACGTGTTTTTCAATTTCATAAAACATTATAGAAAAAGGCTCAGTGATGTTATCTTTGCAAGGGGAGGGTGCACAACGTACTGAAAACGGGTGGCAATAATTTTGACACATATCTTTTTGAGATTTTTTCATATTAATTGTTAAACAAAATATTGTTCTCTGAGCACATGTATTAGTATAAAATAAAATAATATTCAAATTCTCTTCAGCATACAATATAGCTCAGTATTGGTATTAAATATTTTATACAGTCTTTTTTTACCATCTTTATCAAGGGTGCCAATAATTTTGGATGTGACTGTACATGTTTGCATTTTAATAGTTGTACATCAGATCCCAGAAAAACATTATGTGCAAGCAAACAGGTTATAGATTTCTCAACGATATCAAGAAAGTTGACAAGTGTTGAAGATATTGTAATCCATTTTTTTAAAGCATCCATTGCAGGGTTTACAAAATTTCAAGATATTCATCAATAAATTCACATTTTGTTAAGTTTGAAGAGCACTTCCATCTCCAACTTTATCATCGTTCTGTATGATAAACAATATCAAAGTGCTTTTTAAAAAAAAAATCATATTTACATTTTGAGATATAATATGTACATAGTGGAGTTTATCATCATATCCCACAATGTTTTACATGTATTATCAATCAAAATGTTGAATTCTCATCTTATGAGAATACTGTCTTTTAGCTAAATGTAATTTTAATGTGTGCAAAATGTCACTACAAGTAGCTTGCAGTCATATCACTTTGACAAAAAATATTTGATGCCACAGATATTTCTTGCAAAGATAGCATGTGACATATCTAAAATTAGAACTACCCATGCAAACATACACTGAACAAAAATATAAACGCAACATGCAAAGTGTGTGTCCCATGTTTCATGAGCTGAAATAAAAGATCCCAAAAATGGTCCATATTCACAAAAAGCTTATTTCTCTATAATGTTGTGCACAAATTTGTTTACATCCCTGTTAGTGAGCATTTCTCCGATAACCATATAATCCATATATATGTGATAGGTGTGGCATATCAAGATGCTGATTAAACAGCATGATCATTACACAGGTGCACCTTGTGCTGGGGACAATAAAAGGCCACTCTAAAATGTGATGTTTTGTCACACATCACAATGCCACAGATGTCTCAAGTTTTGAGGGAGCGTGCAATTGGCATGCTGATTGCTGGAATGTCCACCAGAGCTGTTGCCGGATAATTGAATGTTCATTTATCTTCCCTTAAGCCCCCTCCAATGTTGTTTTGGAGAATTTGGCAGTGCGTCCAACCGGCCTCACAACCGCAGACCATGTGTAACCATGCCAACCTAGGACCTCCACATCCAGCTTCTTCACTTGTGGGATCATCTGAGACCAGCCACCTGGACAGCTGATGAAACCGTTTCAGGGAAGCTCATCTGCGTGCTCGTCCTCCTCACCAGGGTCTTGACCTGACTGCAGTTTGGTGTCATAACCAACTTCAGTGGGCAAATGCTCAGCTTTGATGGCCACTCGCATGCTGGAGAAGTGTGCTCTTCACGGATGAATCCCGGTTTCAACTGTACCGGGTAGATGGCAGACAGCATGTACGGCTTTGTGTGGGTGAGTGGTTTGCTGATGACAACGTTGTGAACAGAGTGCCCCATGGTGGTGATGGGGTTATGGTATGGGTAGACATAAGCTACCGATACTTTGATGAGATCCTGAGGCCCATTGTCGTGCCATTCATCCGCCGCCATCACCTTATGTTTCAGCATAATGCATGGCCCCATATCACAAGGATCTGTACACAATTCCTGGAAGCTGACCACCAATGTTCCAGTTCTTCCATGGCCTGCATATTCACCAGACATGTCACCCATTGAGCATGTTTGGGATGCCCTGGATCAACGTGTACGACAGCGTGTTCCAGTTCCCGTCAATATCCAGCAAATCCGCACAGCCATTGTAGAGGAGACAACATTCCACAGTCCACAATCAACAGCCTGATCAACTCTATGCAAAAAAGATGTTGTGCTGCATGAGGCAAATAGTGGTCACAACAGATACTGATTGGTTTTCTGATCCACGCTCCTACCTTTTTTTTTAAGGTACAGTATCTGTGACCAACAGATGCATATGTGTATTCCCAGTCATATGAAATCCATAGATTAGGGCCTAATGAATTTATATCAATTGACTGATGTCCTTATATGAACTGTAACTCAGTAAAATCTTAGAAATTGTTGCGTGTTGCATTTATATTTTTGTTCAGTGTAACTATACTAATGCGCTTACTGCTCATCCGCAATACATATGTTATTATGAATACAATTAGGCAATTAGAAGGGTAATGTTGCTTCGTGATCAGGGTCCCCAGATCCTTCTGGTCCCTCAGCCAGTTCTCACTTTTTCATGATTGAAGACAGTTCCAGAATCATGCTCTGAAAGATTGAAATATGCAACATGAGTTAGTCAGTAGTTATTTAATCCGAATCTTTAATCCGAAGCCTTAGAAATACATGATGAGAATCCTACAATACATCCTCCATTTTAAAAATAATGTTGTGTAATAGGTCTACTTACCATTGACATTCTTCGTCCACTGGCTGGAGGCGGGGTCATAGGTGGGCTCTCTCCTTGGGCTATACGCTTCGCCTCTGTGTCCGTCCCACTCCCGGAGTTCGGACTATCAGAAGGACTATCCAGGTTGGTCTGAGAGAGTCCCCGGGACATGAAACTAGCCTTCCTCCCCGTGGGATAGTGACCACTGTCAGGTGAATCACTCATGTCACTGTAGTCCTGCAGAGCGCTGACCCGGCTCTGTTTGCGTAGCTGGTTCCACAAGGCTGCTGGTATCTCCATATGGCTAGCCATGAGGGAAGGCCGTGGCTGTGCTCCGCCGTGCCTGGGATGGCCTGAGCTTTTAGGTCCGTTGGAATCATCACTGCTGCATGAGTGGTTCCTCTGGTCCAGGGTGTAGTGGTGCTCCACGGTCCCCAGCTGTCGCAGGGACTGGAACTCAGTCTGTCTGGGGTACTGCTCTGAGTCGTTGGTGCCACCACCATCGTTGTGAGGAGCTACCGAATGCAGGTACAAGGGGACAGCATCCACTTGGCTGTTCGGAACCATTGTGTAGGCCGTCTGAGTGAGCTGCATCATCTTTTGGGGGGATGAGTTTGTAAGGACACACACCTGCTGGACCATGGAGTTTTTCTTGGACCTGAAAACTAATAAGCTTTCATCATCTGTACCTTTATTTCCATACAGACTTTGCTTGACTTTCTTCACTCCCAGGTGGAATATCTCGAGGAGGTTCAAGAACAAAGAAACCCCAGCGATGACGAGCATGAAGATCATGAAAATGTTCTTCTCAGTTGGTCTGGACACAAAGCAATCCACACTGTTCGGGCAAGGCAATCTCTCACATTTGTACAAAGGATCCAGTCCAACTCCGTACAGTACATATTGTCCCACTATGAAGCCAACCTCCACCACTGACCTCGTCAAGATATGGAAAACATATGTGCGCAGCAAGGAGCCCCTGAGTGGAGCTTTCCTTACTCTCTTCTGTTCCTCCAGCTTCCTCAGCTCCCTCTCTATCCTCTGTCTGTCCTCATGAATGGGCTCAGCGCCCTCTAGCTCTGCTTTCAAGAAAGCTTTTTTCTTGTGTCTCTCTTTTTCAAGGGCCCTCAAACGGTACAGTGCATGTCCCATGTATACCAGAGATGGAGAGGACACGAAAATGATTTGTAACACCCAGTATCGGATTAGGGAAATGGGGAATGCATCGTCGTAGCACACGTTCTTACACCCAGGCTGGTCAGTGTTGCACACAAACTCACTCTGCTCATCATCCCAAACATCCTCTGCTGCCACACCAAGAACGAGCATCCGGAATATAAAAAGGATGGTTAGCCAGATTTTTCCCACGATGGTTGAATGAATATGTACCTCTTCTAAGATACTCCCCAACAAGTTCCAATCCCCCATCTTCTGAGTCACATATCCTTACGCTATAAAAAGAGTTTACATAAATAAACTTCCACTGGGCCATGGTATTATATAAATACATCACAGAATAAGCAATTTTTTCATAGTTTAGTGTGTATATTTTTCATGATTCCAATGCAATTGTCCTCTTTCAAATGTAGACTGTTCAAGCATGTAAGATCAAAATAAAGGATTTAAGAGTAAGAAATAACTTACATTTGAACTTGGTTGTGTGTTCCACTTGCTTCAGAAATACCTGAATATTTGGTAGAACGTACGTTTTGTTTCCACCCATTGAAGAGATAGGCGACCCATCTCTGAGCGTCGCTGTAGTGAGTGTATCTCCGATCTGTTGCAAGCAGGATTCATAGACTGCGAGGATCGATCCACCAAGCGACTGGACAATGGCCTGGGGCTTGTTTTACCACACAATTGTTGATGGCAGGACACAACACAGCAGGACATGTAACGTTACCAATAGTGCCAATCAGCTCATGGCCTAGCTTTGAATGTCAATACATGTCAAATGCATGCTATTTTTACTTTCCAAATAGCTTTTATCTTTACTATATGTTGGTTTTATGTTTATATATGATCTAAATCTGCTAACTAAATGTTTTCAAATGACCCAGTCAAAATGAACAATCTATTGGGCCAGATAGAATGATCAATGAGTCATGCCCCATCTCATAGTTCACTGCATGATGGGCTATTTGAGGCATTGGACTAGTCTGGCAACAAACCAACAGACCTCCCCAAAAGTTCTGTCAATTAAATAAATGAAAACTATAACAGATGACACAATTAGAACAACATGTTCACATTGTTGCCATTGATATTTAGTAGCCCATTTAGATTTTTAAAAATGAGGTAACAATTTAATGATTTTAATTGTTAGAAAGAAAAATAAATTATGGAACGTATTGAACACTAACTTTTACATCGCATGGTACTGTGTGGTTGCAATAGCCACCATTAAAGGGATAGTTCACACAAATTACAACATGGCATATTGGTTTCCTTACCCTATAAGCAGTCTATGGACAAGGTGTGACAGCAATCTATGCTTTGGTTTTGTTTACCTGGCTGTTTCAAAGAATAACTTTTTAGCATTTGTGGTACAAATCCAAATGCAAGTCAATGTTACCAGTTAAACAAAACAATGCTGTCATACCTTCTCCATAGACTGTTTACAGGGTAAGGAATACAAAACCTATTTTTTGTGAAATATCCCTTTAATACACCCAAATGTGAGTCTAACCCCATGATCCCATTCCATGACATTGATTTGTCATGAAAGAGATGTCCTTACAAATCACTCTGCTTGAACCAACTTCATTCAACTTTGTTTCAGTGAGCTAAGGCAAGTACATCCTTAGGCACTGACCTCAATTCCCATACTTCGTGGCCCAGTTTCTGGATATTTATATTAGAGCATGTATTACCTTGAAACATTGCCCTCCAGAAGGATTAATTATTAATGAACAATATCCCATGACAGCTGTTACAGTGAGAACAAGTGTGCTGAATTATGACCATTAAGCTTTTATACTTTTGGCCAGAAGATATGCTGCCCGTTGCTATAAAACCTAAGCAGCAGTTGAGAACGTGCCTAAAATATGCTCTACTCATTCGGGTGGTAAGTAGTCATTGAGTTCAAGTCCCATTAATAAATCAAAACCATGTTAAATAAATACACTTTATTTACAAAAGCAAAATATGTACAATATACAGTGTACATTTGTTAACCAGGTAGTCACTCATTCACAATCATCCAAAACCAACCAACCAACCAAAAATCTAAGTCAAGAAATGTTCCCTTTAAAATCCTTAATTTCTATCAACATACCACCTTGAATCGTACATAAAATGGAACATGTACGCCTTATTTATTAATTTAACTGACCATCTTGAAGTCAGTACAATATATATCCAAAATAGAATACTTTTGACATACTGTACAGTAAAATGTACTTTCTGCCATGTGACCTTACAGCATGAAATATGATATAAATGTGACCTGAATTGTAGTTCCAACCTTTATTTCCAAACCCCCCCCAGATGTTGTATAAAAAGTAACTTTAGTACATGCGGCAATGCGCCACAAAAGTATTAGAGACAATTCCCCATTTACTGCTAAAATGTGTCAATTACTTTAGATGAAATGTATGATTGCAGCAGTGTTTAACTCCACATATAGTATAAACTTGCTGGGGCATATTAAGAGTTGTGAAGTTGATATGGGATATTGCCCAGGATCAATATGGTAGATTAGATTTAACGCAACAAAAAGAAAAAATACCAGTGCATACAAATCTGCTAAATCAGCAGACGAAGCAAAACAGCTTATACGAGCTGTACTAATTTAGGCTGTGGGGAGATGATACATTGAAGCCTGTGTGGATGTTACCTCAAGGATATTCTGATCCTTGCTGACCACCCCCCAAAAAGAAACAAAAAACATTTCAGTTTGAGATCTAGTTGACTTGGCCTTCATATGTTCCAAGGCCATCAATTACAGGGATCAAATTCAGATGATCTGCTTCTGCTCATTCGTCAAATGGGAAATTCGAGCCTTGACCTTGCAACATCTGAATAAAAAAAAAAAAAGCATAGTACTTGAAATCTTCATTGAATAAAGAAAAATGATAAGATTCCCGGAAAGTCAACTTGCCATCTTCTTCTTCTTAAAAAGCTTCATCAGCTGGGAAAATCTCTCTGCAATCTTAAAAAAATTAAATAAAAAGCTCAACAAATATACAGAACCGACATTAATGCTCAGCAATAACTACTAGTCTCATATCAAAAACATAGAATTCCATTACTATGAAAAAGAAACTCCAAAGACAGTAAATAGGTAAAGACATACCTGAGCGGGTGTCTTGCTCATCTTCTCCGATAGGGCAGAGAAAGTATCTGGAGAGGCACCTTTCATCTTCAGCGCGAGGAGAATATCTCGGTCTTCATCCCTTTAAAAGAAAATGATGGTTTTAGTGACAATCATGACACTTGACATGAAGACTCTCCAACAGCTAACATGCAGATGGTACGTAACAAAAAAGGCATGAATGTTAAAACCAACTCACCTTGTCCAAGTCACCACCACTGCACCCTTTTTCATGATGATATTCTTGGCAGACAGGCTGTTGGGTGATGGGGTAGATTGGGGAGGAGTAGTGACTTTACTTCTCTCTCTCTTGGAGCTTCTAGTCTCCTTTCCTTTGGCACTTTTTGAGGACTTCTTTTTATGCTTGATCTTCTCAGGGATCACCTCCTTTTTAGGCCGCTTTGCTTTCATTTCAACATGGTGCTTTGTCCGCTTTTTCCCAGTCTTATCCTTGCTGTGGTCTCTCTCCGGTGTGTCTTCTACGATGGTGAGGCATGGTGAAGATAGCGCAGATGCTGTTTCGGTGCTTGTTGAAAGGTAGAAAGGAGGACTGGCCTCTGAAAAATGGGTTTTAGAAGGAGTTTTTCGTGTGGGATGAGCTTTGTCTTTGCCATGTTGTTCTTCTCCTGGTGGTGTTTGAGGGCTTGAGACAGCCCTTGGATTGATGTCTGCACTTGTGGGGTAGATGCCTGGGTTGGTGCAGTTGACTTGTGGGCTTGTGGAGTTGACACATGGGTAGCTTGATTTTGTGTCTGGGTTGGGGGAGTTATTTCCTGGGTAGGTAGAGTTTACACTTCCTGGGCTTGAAGAGTTGACTCCTTGGCTTGTTGATTTAATTCCTAGGCATGTGCGGTTGACCACTAGGCTGGTGGAGTTGTTGCCTAGGTTGGAGAAGTTGACACCTGAGTTGTTGGAGTTGGTGTCTGGGCTGGTGTTTGCATGCCGTATTCTCACAATGAAATGATCATTTGACTTCTCCATCACTACTGCCTGCATGGGCAAGTGAGGCTTGAAGTGAAACAGGGGGTTAACAGAAGCCTCCCTGGTCCTGCCACCACCGCTTGACGCACCGCTGGAGTTGTCTGTGTCCAGGGCAAGGTGAATGTCCTGCTCTGTAGCATCTTCCCCATTCATAAGGGCATCCTCACTGAAGTGTGCACTGATAACACTATCTGGAGCAGACATGGGCTCCACGCTGGCTGGGTGCAAGAAGCTGAGGTGATTGTCAGACTTGAGAGGCGAAGGAATTGTGAGGGAGACAGCCAGATCTTCTGCCAAAATGGAATAAGATCTCTGCGAGAACACACTGGACTGTGATGTCATTTTGTCTTCTGGTAGGCTGGAGGGCACCTCTAACATGCAACTCTCATCCAACAAAGCTGGATTTAGTGGAATTTGGACTTTTGAATTTGGAGGGGAAAACTTGCAAGGTGAAATAGAAGACCATGTGGCAATGACTTTAGAGGGAGTACCAACTTTGCTTGTGGTACCAACTTTGCTTGGGGTGGTAACGCCTCGGAAGCGCTCTCCTTTCCGAGGAGTACCAAGAGGCCAGGCCTGATTGTCCCCAGCTGAGACACTAGTTTCTAGCAGATCAGACCCTTGTAAGAGACACTTGAAGATCTCTCCCATCTGGGAGTCTGTCACCAGGTTGAATGTTAGGTTGGAGGCTTGCTGTTCTGTGAGGATTTCGAAGTCAGACTTGTCATGGAGTGAGCCATTTTGAGACAGCCGGCGAACATAGGCAGCTGTTTTCTCAACAGATGAAGAGATGTTTGATGGTAAGATCTCTAACCCGTGTTGCAAAGGAGGTTGCATTGGAGGTTGCATAAGAGGATGATCTGAAGTTTGAGGCTCTGATTCCTTATCATCTTCAAATGACATTTTCATATTTTTGCCTCTTCCAAGACCGGTTTTGCAAGGGGGGAGGTTCTGAGCCCTGGTTCTTTTTATGTTGGGTTCAACACACTCTGTTAATTCCTCTTGCGGTCTTTTACTTGCAGATGTTCTGGACACACAATTAGTTTTTTGTACCGCTCCCTGCGGTCTTTTAAGTTTAGAGGCTGTGGACACCGATGACATCACTGGCTGCTTGGGGGACTTCACTGGCTGCTTGGAGAGACTCAAGTCCCTTTTTTTGGCTCCTGCAGACTGGTTTCCATTTGAGGATTTGCAAACACTTCTCAGAGCAGTCTGAATTTCCTTGAATAAGAAGTCTAACTGCACATTCACAAATTCCCACAGTTTCGACTTCATATTAAGTGGTTCCTGGTCAAAGATGCGGTTGACAATGCCATTATTTGATAACTTACTCAAAACAGACATTATGTTTTTCTTCAGTTTCACTTTGAGGTCATCTTCTTGGCTGCATAGTTTAGTAAAGCTAACACTATCAACAAAGTCTGTAAAAGAGTCAAGGGACATGTCCATAACACCGCAGAAGCGTTCCTTAGAGAAAGTTGAACGAAGCTTCATGTACTTTTTCCTGCACGCATAGCGGATCTTTACAAACATGGCCATAACCTCCTCCACGGTACACAAGGCGGCTTTGGGTAACGGAGGTTGAACAGTTTTATAGCGAGCTTTTGACATGGGGCTTCCAACTGGTGAAATCAAGGTTTTACTTAGGGGTTTAGAATTCCCTTTCTCTTCAGGCGACTTCTTGGAAAGTCTAGGGGATGACTTGGGAATTGGTTGACTTTTAACAGTGCTTGTGGGCCTAACCGTTTTGGCTGGAGAACTTGGCGTGACTGGAGTTTCTTCCCCTTCACTAAGAATTTCACCCTCCTCCAATTCATCCTCAAGGCTGGAAGAACGGACAGAAGCCCGATCCACATCTTGTCGTGTAGCACTTGCAATGGAGCGGCCAGGATTCTTGTTCTCCATATTCACATCCAACTTCTTCGAATTGGGATCCCCAGCAGCACTGGTAAACTCTGTCAAATACAATATTTTGGTTTCATTAGCAAAGTAAAGGCATAACCTGTAGGCCTATGTTGACAAAGTAAATTCAGTATCATGGAATTAGGCAGATGATTACAAACATAGGCTATTGCTGCATCTTAACTTTTCAGAAAATGAATAAAATCTTAACCATACCCATAGTGACATATCTTAAAGAGAAACTCCCCCACTTTTCAACCTCATTTTATTATCTCCAGGACAATACCATTGTCTACATGTGAAAACAAAGTTGGAAAATTCTACCCGATTACATCATCAAAAGTTGCAACATTTTAAAACTATGAGATTCGCTGCGATGTGGGGAGCAAGAAAATACTCTCCCCTCTGACTAGAAACTCATTGCAGGCTTTGAAAATGAACGTTTTTTTTTTTTTTACTATTAATCCTACCCTATTATGTCACAGAGAAGCATGTTTTAGGACCTTCCTTATCTTTTTAACAACAGATCATAGAAACGCGCCTTAGATGTACATGTAGACACTGGTATGGTGCTGTAATGAATACGAGGTTGAAAAGTGGCAGAATTGTCATTTAAGTGATGCTTACCTTTGCGAAGACTCTTGACGTAAGCAGGTTTGCTGTGACATGGCGGCTGCTGGCTTTTCCTCATTGGACGGACTGGGCTTGTGAGCGGGCTGATGGCATCTGGAATACCTTTTAGGCTGCTCAGCGTAAGCATCATCGAGTCCTCATCATGGGCCAATGGAATGGAGCTAGAGGGCTCAACATTCACATTTTCATTCTCTGTGTAACTTGGCTCAGAATTGGGGGACTTCTTTGGTGTCTGTGACAAACCACTGTTGTGCTGTGCTGATGGTGCAACCTCTCCTGTCGTGCTGCTCACCTTAGACACCCCAATGCTGCTCAACGGTGAACTTTGTTCCACAACAGTTTTCTCCTTCTCACACTCCAGAGGTATCTCTGTGACATCATTAACGATCTCAGATGTAATGCAGATCTCTGGAATTACCTCCATGCTAATCGTACTGGAAACACCATGCTTGGAAATATCTTGCACCTCCGCTGTCACATCTAGACTAGAATTGGAAATAACAGAGGCAGGCAGTGGCAATTGCAGAGATTCCGATTGTTCTTTTCCTGGAACACCTTCAACAGCAGGATTTCCCACACAGACAGCCGCAGGTGGACCTTGTGTCACATTTTCAACAGCTTGACTTTTACAGACCAAAGCACTGGGAGTTTTACCGTTTGGCTTACACACCCAATTGTCAGTAATAAGAACTACATTTTCCATTGGAAGTTCAGGGGTAAATCCGTTAGAAGATAGGCCAGTGTCAGTATTTGAATCGTTTCCACGATTCCCAGTAACAGTAGTAGCAGTGACAGCAGCAGCAGTAAAATCCTCAGACTCACTCATTTTATTTGCAGAGGCACATTCTTCAGGTCTGGTTTTCAGTGGAGTTCTCAAAACAATGTCACAGTCTGGTGCTGAAACACAAACCTTCCTGAGAAGTTCTGGTGTGGTGGGTTCAGTCCTCTGATCCAATGTGGCATCCAGCAGCTCAGGCCTACCTTCTGAGACATCTTGGACAATAGTGTCTTCCACTTCTAACTGGCACTTAGGTTGCTCATTGGCCTCAGCCACACCTTTGTTAGCATCCTGACAAGGTTCTTTGTCTGCATGTCTAAGGTTTATACTTTCAGGTTCTGAAGGCGTTGGGATTTCTGAAGAGGGCTGTACAACTGGGTCCTCGAAGACCTCATCGGTCTCTACCACACTGCTGTTGATTTCGTCTAAGATGAGTAATTCGTCTAGATCAGGCTGCCCACTGTCTTCCGCTGACTGGTCTTCAGGAACTTCCTCAGGTGGTGTGCCCTCCTGTTCCTTGGTTTCAGCAGGCTGTCTTGGTTTTTTAACTGGTGACAGGGTAAGATTCAGAGTTTCCATGAAACTTAACTTTCTGTTTGAACCGTTTTCCTCTACAGAGCTTTTCTCAGCCACTTTAACCTCAGATGGAAGCAATTCACACTTCTCATCCGTCTTTTGACCCCCAACTTTACTGTTGTCCATTGTCTTGTCCTTACTGCATTGGTCACTTTCCTTTGTTCTTCTTCTCTCTGTATAAGTGCTTTTTCTTTCTCCTGATTTTTTTGATCGATTCTTTTCTTTTCTGATCTCATCCTCTCTTCTTCTCTCCTCTTTCCTTCGATGGTCCCTTGGAGGACTTGTCCCTCCCTTGCGATTAAAAGATTCACTGGATCGTTCAGTGACACTGGCTTGATTCAAATAGGCATGCTTTCTGTTAGAGGAAATGTCTTTAGTATTTCTACTATGCCTATCATCATCATCATCATCATCATCCTTATCACGCCTGAGCTCCTTATAATGCCGACTAGAACCTTTTGATTGATAGGCTGCACAATCTTTAGACAATCCTTCAGAAGTGCGGTCAGAGGAAGCAGTGCAATGCAAAATGTCTGACGTTGGATTTTTAGCCCGCTCTGATCTCCTGTGTACCTCAACATCTGAGAGACGAGGGTATCTGCTTGACTTGGAGTTATATTTTCGCTGCTCCTTTGAGTCGGACAGCCTGGGATTCTCACCTCTGCCTTCTCTGTGCTTGGTTTGTTTTGGCTCGTCTGACGGGTCAAGTTCACGTGTAGGGTGTCTATTCACAGAGTCCTGGCTGGAACTACTAACAGTGCGTTTCACTGGAGCTTCTGAATCTCCTCTAGCTGTCTTTGAAGTGACAGGAAGAGGTGGTCTGAGAACTGTTGCATCAAGAAGAGGTGGTCTGAGAACTGTTGCATCAGGAAGAGGTGGTCGGAAAACTGTTGCATCAGAGGGGGTTGGAGGGAGAAGGGGGTGGACCACATCTCTGTCTTTACAGAGGAGCTGGCTAAGATCCTTTACAACACAATCCTGTCTAGGACCCGGTGGTTGGCTTGGTGGAGGCTGCCCAGTAGGATTCAGTCTGGTTGGAATTTGTGGTTGGCTAGGTTGCAGACTGCCCCGTAGGATTCTGTCTGGTTGGAATTTGTGGTTGGCTAGGTTGTGACTGCCCCGTAGGTTTCTGTCTGGTTGGAATTTGTGGTTGGCTAGGTTGTGACTGCCCCGTAGGATTCTGTCTGTTTGGAACTTGTGGTTGGCTAGGTTGTGACTGCCCCATAGGATTCTGTCTGGTTGGAATTTGTGGTTGGCTTGGTTGTGACTGCCCCGTAGGATTCTGTCTGGTTGGAACTTGTGGTTGGCTAGGTTGTGACTGCCCCGTAGGGTTCTGTCTGGTTGGAATTTGATTTCTCAGGCAGTTCATTTGAGATTGATGGTGAACTACAGGACCCCTCCTTGGCCTGAAACTAAAAGTTTAAACATAATTTACTCACATGCCTAGATTTACAGTGAGTTCATTGAAAGTATACATTTACCTAATGGGTACATAGAAAATGTGTATTTTTCATTCTTGCCTGTCCCCATTGGAGATGTACATCCCTAAAATAACGAAGTACCCTGCCAACTACGAGTTACCACTTCACAGGTGTAGATGAAGTATGAAGGTTCAAGACACTTACCTTTGGCTCAACCTATTTATCTCCTCGTCCTTCCGCACAACCTCCATTTTAGCTGTTTTGATGAGTGCACAGATGTTCTTCTTCAGACGGCTGTTCTCGGTGTTCAGTGTTGTATTCTTCAAAGTGAAAACGCATGTCAAGCATGTAAGTGGTAACACTAACTTACACTAACTGTAATGTAATTAGTTCTGGATAAGAGCGTCTGCTAAATTACTAAAAATGTAAATGAGATAATCTACGTAATAATTTTGTCAATTGAGCCTTTTCATCACGACAGAATCAATCATTCATGATTGTACAAATAAAAATGTTCCATGACAATCTAATTCAAGTCAATGTATCCAATTATTTCAAGTACTGGGTATGTTCCTCATACTTCAAGTACTGGGATGTTCCTCATATTTCAAGGGGTACTACTAGTATACAAGTGACACTTAAGACTTTCTATTACAAACCTGTGTTTCAGTCTGCTGCAACCTTCTCATTAACTCGTCAACTTGGCTTTGTGCTGCATTGAATCTTGTCCTCAACTGTAATGAGATAGGGGTACTGACGGTTATTCATTTCTAAATGGGAAAAGGAGCTGTGTACCCGCATTCCATTTAAGACAAACGAAAGGGTTCAACAAAAAAAAATGCATACCGTAAATTCCGGACTATAAGCCGCAACCTTTTTCCCAGGCTTTGAACCTCGCGGCTTAAACAATGAATTTTTCCCGCTTTGAATTTTTTTTCCTCTCCAAAAAAAACACATTCTGTGACGTGCTCAGTTTTTTGGCGGCATGAAGCTTTCATTAGACCAATGAAATTGCCGAACGGGTTAAGGTCAAACAACTTTTTAGTTTACTGTTTAGATTAAATCGAGCGCTCTCAAACTTCCCATCATTCTGATTACGGTAGTCATTTTGTCACCCTCATCATGGCAAAGACACGGAGAAATGCATATGATGCAGCTTTCAAGTTGAAGGCAATTGATCTGGCTGTTGGAAAAAGGAGATAGAGCTGCTGCACGGGAGCTTGGTCTTAATGAGTCGATGATAAGACGTTGGAAACAGCAGCGTGAGGAATTGACTCAGTGCAAAAAGACAACTAAAGCTTACTGCTAATTTTTTATTTTTTGTTACAAGCCGTGTTTCATTAAAGCCTGTGTAAAGTTCATTTGTTTCAATGTACCGGTAGGCACCTGCGGCTTATAGACATGTGCGGCTTATTTCTGTTCAAAATAATACTTTTTTTTTTTTTAATTCAGTGGGTGCGGCTTATATTCAGGTGCGCTTAATAGTCCGGAAATTACAGTATATGAATTGGATAAGCATTATGGTACAAACCTCATTGTAGGAAGACTCTCGATCCTGCTGTTCCTCTGTTATGATTTCTTCATATAAATCCATATATTTCAGATTCTGTGGTGAGAGGAGTGTGTAGTTCCTTTCTGTAATAAGATTGCACAAATGCAAAATATTTTATCAGTTCTCATATTCTGAGAGAACACAGCAACGTGGGTATCTTTTCTACTTCTAAAAATATATCTCTGACTCAGACCATCTCGTAAAGAACCGATGTGTGTGTTTGAGTGATGTTTACCTGCATTTGAATTCGTCTTTGGACTTTCTAAACCAAAATAAATATCCACAGAATCTTCATTTAAAGCTGCTGTGGTATCTGTGGGGTAAAAGTATCGCAAAGTTACCCACATATTGCACTTCTGTAATTTCATCACATGGAATAACATTACTGTAGAAATGCCTTGTATTATTGTTTTCACTATATATTTTACCTCTTGGGGATGTCATTCGAAAACATAATGTTAAATTTCACTGCTATGCGGACGACACACAGCTGTACATTTCAATGAAACATGGTGAAGCCCCAAAATTGCCCTCGCTAGAAGCCTGTCTTTCAGACATAAAGAAGTGGATGGCTGCAAACTTTCTACTTTTAAACTCGGACAAAACAGAGATGCTTGTTCTAGGTCCCAAGAAACAAAGAGATCTTCTGTTGAATCTGACAATTAATCTGGATGGTTGTACAGTCGTCTCAAATAAAACTGTGAAGGACCTCGGCGTTACTCTGGACCCTGATCTCTCTTTTGAAGAACATATCAAGACTGTTTCAAGGACAGCTTTTTTCCATCTACGTAACATTGCAAAAATCAGAAACTTTCTGTCCAAAAATGACGCAGAAAAATTAATCCATGCTTTTGTTACTTCTAGGCTGGACTACTGCAATGCTCTACTTTCCGGCTACCCGGATAAAGCACTAAACAAACTTCAGTTAGTGCTAAATACGGCTGCTAGAATCCTGACTAGAACCAAAAGATTTGATCATATTACTCCAGTGCTAGCCTCCCTACACTGGCTTCCTGTTAAGGCAAGGGCTGATTTCAAGGTTTTACTGCTAACCTACAAAGCATTACATGGGCTTGCTCCTACCTATCTTTCCGATTTGGTCCTGCCGTACATACCTACACGTACGCTACGGTCACAAGACGCAGGCCTCCTAATTGTCCCTAGAATTTCTAAGCAAACGGCTGGAGGTAGGGCTTTCTCCTATAGAGCTCCATTTTTATGGAATGGTCTGCCTACCCATGTGAGAGACGCAGACTCAGTCTCAACCTTTAAGTCTTTACTGAAGACTTATCTCTTCAGTAGGTCCTATGATTAAGTATAGTCTGGCCCAGGAGTGTGAAGGTGAACGGAAAGGCTGGAGCAACGAACTGCCCTTGCTGTCTCTGCCTTGCCGGTTCCCCTCTCTCCACTGGGATTCTCTGCCTCTAACCCTATTACAGGGGCTGAGTCACTGGCGTACTGGTGTTCTTCCATGCCGTCCATGGGAGGGGTGCGTCACTTGAGTGGGCTGAGTCACTGACGTGGTCTTCCTGTCTGGGTTGGCGCCCCCCCCCCCCCTTGGGTTGTGCCGTGGCGGAGATCTTTGTGGGCTATACTCGGCCTTGTCTTAGGACGGTAAGTTGGTGGTTGGAGACATCCCTCTAGTGGTGTGGGGGCTGTGCTTTGGCAAAGTGGGTGGGGTTATATCCTGCCTGTTTGGCCCTGTCCGGGGGTTTCATCGGATGGGGCCACAGTGTCTCCTGACCCCTCCTGTCTCAGCCTCCAGTATTTATGCTGCAGTAGTTTATGTGTCGGGGGGCTAGGGTCAGTCTGTTACATCTGGAGTATTTCTCTTGTCTTATCCGGTGTCCTGTGTGAATTTAAATATGCTCTCTCTAATTCTCTCTTTCTCTCGGAGGACCTGAGCCCTAGGACCATACCTCAGGACTACCTGGCATGATGACTCCTTGCTGTCCCCAGTCCACCTGGCCGTGCTGCTGCTCCAGTTTCAACTGTTCTGCCTGCGGCTATGGAACCCTGACCTGTTCACCGGACGTGCCTGTTGCACCCTCGACAACTACTATGATTATTATTATTTGACCATGCTGGTCATTTATGAACATTTTAACATCTTGACCATGTTCTGTTATAATATCCACCCGGCACAGCCAGAAGAGGACTGGCCACCCCTCATAGCCTGGTTCCTCTCTAGGTTTCTTCCTAGGTTTTTGGCCTTTCTAGGGAGTTTTACTTTGAGTGCATAAATCTGGTATGGCTCGACCTGTCACCTTTCACGGCAGATGCGGAAGTGGTGGATTGAGACGCATCCAATGCAAAAAAACATCTCTAGCTTAAACTGATTTTATGGGGATTTTTTATTTTTTATTATTATGCTAATTCGATTTTCGACCTTAGGGGGATTTATTAAAGTATCTGTGACCAACAACTGCATATCTGTATTCACAGTCATAAGAAATCCACAGATTAGGGCCTAACAAATTTATGTAAATGAACTGATTTCCTTATATGAACTCTGAGTAAAATCTTTGCAATTGTTGCATTTATATTTTTTGTTCGGTGTACTTTGGGAAAGTTGTACCATGTCTTTCAGCAGCCGATCTGTAAATAACCCACCCAACTACCTCATCCCCATATTGTTATTTATCTTTGCTCTTTTGCACCCCAGTATCTCTACTTGCACATCATCATCTGCACATCTATCACTCCAGTGTTAATGCTAAATTGTAATTATTTCACCACTATGGCCTATTTATTGCCTTACCTTCCTAACCTTACTACATTTGCACACACTGTAATATAGATTTTTCTATTGTTTCATTGACTGTACATTTGTTTATCCCATGTTTAACTCTGTGTTGTTGTTTTTGTCACACTGCTATGCTTTATCTTGGCCAGGTCACATTTGTAAATGAGATCTTGTTCTCAACTGGCCTACCTGGTTAAATAAAGGTGAAATTAAAAAAAAATGTATGGACAGTGAAATGGGTTATAGCATTGTACTCACTATGGTGGTCTTGGCTGAGGTCACCATACACTTCATCCATCAAATCCCCTTCCATTCTCCTGATGCTCAATCAATGGCTCACAGATGTACCTGGAAGTAGCTGGAAGAAACGATGCATAAGTTGTGTGGCAAGCCATGCATTACTTGCAAAAGAGTCCGGATAGTTTGAAATTGGTGAGGTCGATGGGAAAAGTGATCAGCAAAACATTTGGACCTTCTAGAGACTAATGCCTGGATTTTAAAGGAATAAGTTAGCATGAAGCATGATCTCACACAACTAGCTAGCTCTTATAATTATCAGTAAGCTTTCTAATGTCAACTACTGTAGCTAGTTATTAACAGTAAACTGTCTAATGTCAACTAGCAAGCTACCTAGGATCTAAGAAGCATAACGTTACAAAACATGTTACTGTGTCTGGAATGGCTAGCACATGGGCTTTGCTGGGTTGGTGCTTGGTACTGACTAGTACCAATCCCTAGCTTGTTAGTTAGCCAGTCATTTAGTTAACAAAACAATTCTGTTTGCAGTTCATTGAGCAAACTTAACATCAGCTATGTCGGCTCCTTGTAACGTTACATGCACCAAGGGCAAGGATATGATGGAATGACACAGCCGAGCCATCACAGGCACAATATAGTTACTGTTATATTACTTTAGCTAGCGGACTGACACATCAAGCCAGCTAACGTTAGCTAGCTATGGGACCCACACAAACGTACCCATCTACAAACTCAAGACACGGAGGAACATTAAATCATGAAAAAACCTTGGAATGTGAATTTACAAAAAATATCTACTCACCATATGAAAATCGATTCAAAGAATGTTGTTTGGCATGTTATTTTGCTTTATCATCTGTTTACAGCCACTGTCGCGACAACCCAACAACCTTCTTCAGGGAGCAGGAAATAACGACATTTTCCCGCGGTCTCTGCAAGACACATGCAGCGCCTCTTCCGGGACTTTCAAGCGTTCAAAATAAAATTATTAAATCAAAGCAGCCTATTGTTTAGGCCAGACTCAATCAAAGCCAAAGTCAATAAAACACTTTCTAATCATAGGACACCACCGTTTCTGACCTCGAAAACGTTGTCATTAAATTGTGAATAATTTTTAATTGGGACCTCCCAGTAAATATATTTATAACTATGTCCTTGTTCTATCTGTGCTCTTGGGTGTCTTTTATGAAATTAATTTCGATTTTTCCAAAGCAAAAAGCATCTATCTCAAGTAGGTATGCCTGTCGCTTCCAATAGCGTCATCTAAGCGACATCATTTGGACAATCGACCGAACCGGAAGTGTTTCTGATTTACTCACATGTGGACTGGATTTTAACAGTAACGGGAACGTGCTTGCTGTGTTGTGATACAACCTAGACAGACAAGTGATGTACCTCACGATTTGGTCAACGACTAATATAATAACCCATTACAGTTTTTATCCATTCTCGTACATTTCGCTGTGGATTTCTCTGTCCTAAACGACAAATGGTACGATGGAAAATTTAGAATTGAGCCTGTCATCACTTGGTAGCATATCCAGACATATTGACAAAAGTCACAACGAACTCAGCAAGTATTTAACTAAACAGGTAAGATACATTTCTCCTTGACTTATTAAAACCATAGTGTCTGTAATATGTCTCTTTATCTGACTTATTGATAGGTGATGCATCCTATCTGTGCATATTCCACCATCTTATAAATGCATAGATTAGATGTCTTATTAACCATCCAAGAAATTGCACTACGCCTACACACCATCTTAATGAATGCAAATGTAACCCAATTACAATTGTTTTTTATCAGGACGCTATTTACATTACATTGATGGGTGTCCCTTGAGATTGGAGGGTATAGACTTAGCCAATGCTTGTCTACAGTTGCCTGGAATGTCCTAATGAATTCAATGTCAATCTTGACTTTCACCTGATATGTCTTTCTGTCTGTCTGTCTGCAGATATGGAGCCAGCAGGACAGACAGAGCATCCTGGCATGTTTGTCTCAGCTGCTGTTGGAGAAGGACTATACACTGCTGCTCGCCCGCCACCTCCGGCCGCTGATCCTGGACCTGCTGGAGAGGAACGCGCAGAGGATCAAAGCAGACGGCAGAATCAACCATGATCTCCACGAGCGCCTGTGTGTGGCGCTCAGCAAACTCCTCGGCGTCAGTCCCGACGCACAGGCGTAAGTAGTGAACCTTCTGTGATCTCTGACGTGACGAACACTTCAAAAACACGAGTTATCTTTTCTGTTCTCGTCTAAGTGCTTGAAGTGGCATGAAAAAGCTGCCAATACTCTATTTTTTTTACTGTACCAGAGTTGGTATTTTAGTGCTGGTATTCCTTATGAGGGGCTTGTACTCAAGCAGTAGAAAATTTACAGTACTACCGGCCCACTTCAACCACTACTTCCAAGCTGTTACACTCCCCTCTTTTCTTTCTCAGGTTTGCTGCGAGGTACTTCAACGATGCCCCTCCGGTGTTCCAGAGGCTCTTCTTCACCAGTGAAGAGTCCTCGTCTGTCCAGTACGGCCCCAGGAGGATGAAGCTGCGGGACCTAATGGGTGCTACCCTCCGCTTCCTCCAGAGTGACTGTGCCAAGTTCCGAGTCCTCTGGGACTGGAGTGCATGTGTTTCTCAACTGCTCACCAGCGACATCATGGTTCGAGGGTGAGTATCTACCTTGTCTACCGTTTTCACGGTGTCTATTCTCTCTCGGGCCTTGCGACAGGCTTGCGTCCTGTCCGGGGGGGTGTACTTGTACAGCAAGCTGCCTCGCACCTCGGAAACGGGCTGAATGCTTTGATTGATGCTTTTACAACCGTCTGTTTGTTGATGTGAAGTCAACTTGAAGATGCTAATAACGGTCGTCCGGATTCTTTCCCATGTAGTTACACTGCCCAGTGTCTGGCCCTGGTGTCCCACATGACTGACAATCAGAAAACCATTTTTTTGAGGAAGGTGCTGTCGAGTGACGAGATTCAGCACATGAAGATAAAGTAGGTTCATTTCTGTTTCTATTATTACAATCTGTTACGTTTTCAGCGTATAACCTTTGCTTGTATCGGTTTATAAACATCTAGGTCACTGGAGGAAACTCAGCAGTTTGAGGTAGAGAAGGCCCTGGTCCTGGCTAATCAGGGTACTGTGATGTGGCGCCAGGAGAAGGGGAACAAATTCACCCGGGGTCAGGTAGTGTCAGAAGACCTGTCCCAGACTGTGGTGGCTGTCTGTGGGGTGGTGCTACCTAGGATCGCCCCCAAACAGACAGAACAGGTAAGACTTCCTGTTGAAATTAAGGGGCCATTTCCTGGACACAGATTAAATCTAGTCCTAGACTAAAAAGTAAACTTAATAGGGAATCTCCATCAAATGCTTTATAGTTATGTTATTTGAAAAAGTGGATATGATATATGGTTCAAACAACATCGGTAGTGTTGATTTGATTCGTGGAAATATATGTAAAATCTAGGGTAACCTAAAGGATCTGGTGCTAGTGGATTCGACCTGTCGCAACCTGCGGAGACTGGCCATGGCAGTGGCATCCCAGAAGGCTGTTCTTCTGGAAGGGCCCATTGGATGTGGTAAAACTGCCCTGGTGGAGTTCTTGGCTGCCGTGACCGGACATACCAAAACACCAGAGATTCTCAAAGTCCAACTTGGGGATCAAACTGACAGCAAGGTAAGAGCAGTGATTTAATATAGGCGACCTATGAAATCATTTTCGGGTATCAGTCCATATAGAGGGAGAGTCCAATGACACTGGTATGACCTCAACCTCTGAGAGCTTTCGAAAGTTTTTTTTAATGGTTGCAAATAGGAATTGTCTAATCTCTTTGCTGTCTTTTTTTGCAGCTGTTGCTCGGGATGTATCGCTGCACTGATATCCCTGGGAAGTTTGTGTGGCAGCCAGGCACGCTGACACAGGCTGTCTCTAAAGGACACTGGATCCTGTTGGAGGACATTGACCATGCTCCTCTAGATGTGGTGGGTATTTGCACACCTGAATCACACATGGAATTACATGAATTACACTTGTACAGTTATTACTGTAGTAGTGGGTTCAAGACTAGAAGGTATTTTCTAGCATGTCATCCCATGAGTTTGTATGCTTTGCAGATATCTGTACTCCTTCCCTTGATGGAGAATAAAAAGCTGATGATCCCAGGACGGGAGGACTGCGTTGAAGTGGCCCCAGGCTTCCAATTCTTTGCTACGAGAAGGTAAGAATATGATTATATGTGGCCCACGTGTGACTCTATACATGTCATCCTCTTTTTAAACACAGAAACTAACTGATGTTTGTGTTTGTTTGTAGGATGTTCCACAGTGCCGGAGGTTGGTACAGACCACAGAACACCCACGCAGCTCTCTTGGACAAGTACTGGACTAAACTGCAGATGGGAAATATGGCACGAGAGGAACTGAAGAAGGTGAGACGACTGAGGACCTGATCAAATGGAGTCCACATTGATTTCCTGTAGTTTTATATTTTGACCCTTGTATCAAGCGTAGTTTCTGTCGCAGGATGTACTACGGTACCCATAATGCTCAGTACACTGATTCCGTTGAACCTTACTAAACTAAAGAAGTCCCTGAAGCTACCAGTAGTGTTATTCTTTGTCTGTGCAGGTTCTGGTGAACAGGTACCCTAACCTGACGGTTGTTGTGGAGCGCCTCCTGGATATTTACTGCCAGCTGACTGGAGAGAGTCATCCTGACCCGGTGGCACTGGGCCACACAGACAGCCTGCAGCCCCCAGAGGTGTCCCATCACAGGCTGGAAGGCAAGACCACGTCCCTTGAGGGGAGGGGACTGTCCCTGAGGTAATGCCCAGTAACATGCTCTCATTTTTAGCTCTCGAGATTTTGAGAACTGGTACACGTTGAAGCCGGGGAAAAAACGGTTAAAGGAAAGATCTACCCATTTTGAATGTTTAAAAAAAATTAATTGTTTTGGTGCATCTCTGACCGATGTTCTGAGCTTCTTCCCTTCAAATAATGCAAAACATGTCATACTGGCTGTATTTCTGCCTGCTTAAGCAGCTAGCTCAGAAACACATGAAAACCTGAAATTACCCCATTCAAAATGGGTGAATATTTCCTTTAAGCTTCATTTTATACTTTGTAGCTACTTACATTTAGTTACATTTCTTGTAGCAATGGATTTAACCAATCACAGCTAACAATGCCAACCCTCAAAGGTGTTTACACCAATCTTTTTTCCCCTGCTCTGAAAGATGACACAGTCCATCTGTCTATATGCCGCTGTTAGCTCATGAACTTGTGATAAACTCATTGTCATAAGTCCCTAGCTATTCAGTCCCCCCCCATCATATAGCATCAAACCCAGCCAGCCCCATCCCTCCCACCACGTGTCCCAGAGCAGAGGAAGGTTGTGTGGTTCACATTTTGCTCTGTTGTGGCCTATTGGGAGATGAGATGACCAGCCAGCCCTCAGGACTTTAATTAGCTTTCCACTGGGTGCTGCTGCCTGCGCTCCATGGCCCATCGATTGGCCCCGTCTTTCTATAGAGCTTGTTTCACTAATGCTAGACGTCAAACCAGGACAGCCCTTATCATTAGATAACTAGTTCAAACCTGACCCCCCTCATTTGTAGGAGTTCACTCGTTGTTGGCAGCACGCTTTTCCATACGGCCTCTGTGGCCCTCTTCAATGTTGTATATGGTTTAGCTGCATGGATCAATGCAATTAACTTACATACTGAATGTATTTTTTCATTTGCAAAACTTAGCCTGGCCCTAGATCTGTATCTAGCCTGCTCCTAGATCTGTATCTAGCCTGCTCCTAGATCTGTATCTAGCCTGCTCCTAGATCTGAATGTCCTTAAGCCAACTCCTCTATCATTGTCATATTTATGTAACCTCGACACTATATTTTACAGAGACCTGCTGAAATGGTGTGATAGGATCAGCAGTAACTTTGACAGCACCTCGTCTGCCACCGCTCAACATGTCTTTCTGGAGGTAAGCCTCGAGTCACAGCACAGGCTGGCATTGCAATGTTATCGCCCACCTGCCATATTTACTTAGCTAATGAAGCTTTCTGGCTTGAACCGGCTTAAATCGGAGATCGTTATTCACCACTGTTCATTGGGCATTCTGTAACTTAGAACTCTGTGTGGAACTGAGGAGTTCTAGAGACTGGTAAGATTATAACCCAATCTTGGTTCGGAAAGAAAATCCTGCAGCTGCGCTAGCACTCGATGTCTTTAACACTTTGTCATAGCTGTTTCGGGTTAGCCTCGTGAACCAGAATGTGCTGCTGATCAGGATGGTTGAGCAAGGCTAGTTTAGGATAGACTATGGATAGATTCATTGGCATAGCACAATGTATCTTTGAATGGAAAAATCAATGTAGCTGTAACGGTCTCAGAAACATTTAACAGTTTGACTGCCCCCCCCCCCCCCCCCCCCCCTCCACCACACCGCTCTTCTTTACTGTACTGTTTTGTGGCTTTCCCCCCTTTTAGGCCCTAGACTGCTTCACGGCCATGCTATCCCGACCAGAGAGTAGGCTACGCATGGCTGAGGTCATCGGCAGCAAGCTCAACATCTCCAAAGAGAAGGTAAGTGCAGCACCACTGGAAATGACGGGCCACTGCCCGACAAGGTGGGCCATTTGGGACTCAGACATTGTGACTGTTTGTTTGTTGTTGACTGTTGACGTGATGGTCGTGTGCCCCTCAGGCCGCACATTTCTGCCAGATGTACAAGCCTGGCATCTCTGGGACGGAGTCGGAGGCCTTGGTGGGCAGAGTGACCCTGGAACGGAAGCAGAACGAAGTGGTCCGCATCTGCAAGTAAGTCAGCAAACTGTGTGACCTAAAATAACATTTGGTGGCATCTGATGCATCCCGATTTGTTTAAGCCAGTGAAGTAGCCGGCCGCCTAAGGGTTAGTAGTCAGTTATTTGGCTGGCAGCTGGGGCTTATGGAACGCACTGGGTCAGGCTGCCAGCCCTGTCAGTATGTGCACGTAATCTCTCTGTTTTACACAATATAGTCACTGTGCCAGGCCAAACACTTACCCAAGCTGGGGAACAGCCAAGTAGACTCCCCGCTGGTTGATGGAATCCACTTTTAATTGATCCCTACAGATGTCGGATCTTAACGTGATCACGCTTTTGTTGCCGAGAATTTTCCTGCTGCATCAGAGAATTCAAATGAGCCTGTTGAGTCCCTGGAAAAAGTGTCAGTGTGGGTTCGATTCCGGCCCACACCCTTCTGGCACAAATAACTAAATTGCCCTGATTTACTTGATTTATTTACACCTTTCAAATATGGACAGTCCAGGGATATTTTACCCCCCCCGATCCTGCTAAGAAATGACCACGCCAGACACTTTTGGATAACAGAAATAGGAAACATGTTGGCTACACCAACGTTAGTTTCCATTCACGCAGTGTCGGGTAAATTGTCACAGTAGGAAATCTATTACGTATTGACGTTTTAACAAGCTGGCGATGGTTGCAATAGATCCCTTGTTATTTGATTATATTCCAATAGGTTCCATTCTGTAGGCTCGGGGCTCTCCAATCCCATTCCTGTAGAGCTACCCTCCTGTTAGTTACAACTGGGGTTGGATTGAAAACCAACTTCATTCAGTCGGAGCGAAAACCAATAGGACGGTAGCTCTCCAGGAACATGGTTGGCGAGCCCTGTGTTAACCTATCACATATTGAAAGGTGTAAAAAAAAAAAAAAAAAAAAACGATAATAAGCTAGTTGATGAGCTGATTGGGCCATCAGTTGATTGACAGATGTAGTGGTACTGTAGAACGCTAACATTTCCTCCAGTGTGGATGCTCGTCCACGTTTCGTAGTCTATGTATCATTTGTCAATATAGTTTTGGTCTTAGGCGTGGAGTGAAAGCCTGTATTAATGTTTCGTAACGCTGTCAAGATGTTTATGCACTTGAGCCTATCCTAAGACGATTTTGTTGAGCTGAAGCATTTTTCTTTGTGCAAATTATTAGAATATTCGTTTTACTTCTTAAATGAATGCTATTTACTTGTAGGCCTAATGTATGCCGCACTATATCGCCCAGCGCTGGGCGCGAACTCGCAGTTGGAGCGCGCTGCTTAGACCACAATGCTACGGCAGGCAGTAAGAATACCGATGGAACGTGGGAGCGTCGTTTTTTTTGATCATTTTGTTTTAAGCGTTCCCCAAACCACAGATCCAACCATAACCACTCGGAATGAATGCCTAAACTGTTAACCTTTTCGAGTTGTTTCTGTTTTAACCCTGTAACCACGCGGAATTAATGCGTCAAAAATAGACCTTCATCCACGAGTCAAAGGGCAGTGGGCCGGATTCGAACCTACGCCGACTCTGGCATATGTGTGCCAGGGTCAGTGGCTGTAACCAGACATGCACTGAGGAAACTGTTCATTTATTCTGCCTGTTGCTTGCCTTCAACATACAGTACCAGTCAAAAGTTTGGACCCACCTACTCATTCAAGGGTTTTTCTTTATTTGTCCTATTTTCTACATTGTAGAATAATAGTGAAGACATCAAAGCTATGAAATAACACATATGGAGTCATGTAGTAACCAAATTCTAAATATTTCTTCAGATATTCAAATCCTCCCGCTGAAGGATTATTTTCCTTCCGCTGAAGGATTATTTTCCTCCTGCGGCGAAAGGGGTCAAGTTAAGATCCCGACATCTTTAACGACACACTATGATAAACCAGCAAATATTCCAAGCCTCCGCCTATGACTAAAAACATGTGGATTCTTCCTTTCCAAACCTGTCAGATCTATTGTACCCGGCTCTAAATCCCGAAGAAAGCAAATGCACATTTTGTTTTTGAAAGGCATTTGCTAAATAGAAATACAATTGGCAATTTCCGCAATAAGATAGCATAGGCCTAATTGTGGATTTCATGTGTCATTAGGTCTTTTGACCTTGTTTTATGCATTTGCATGTTGAAAGCATTCTAGGCAAAACTTGAGTGAAAGCATAACCTAACCTATATGTGCCTCCATGTGTACAGCGAGAAGCAGACATTTGCTGCCACGCGACCCTCTGCGGTGCTTTTGGAACAGCTAGCTGTGTGTGTTACCAAGGGGGAACCCATCCTCCTGGTTGGTGAGACGGGCACGGGCAAGACGTCCACTGTGCAGTACCTGGCTGGACTCACTGGTGAGACACACAACACTGCCAGGAAGCTCCTCTCAGACAACATGGTACAATGGGAACCCACTAACCACCACTTCTGTTCGCCTCCTGTCCTCGCTCCCTCTCCTCTCTCCTCTCTCTCCAGGACACAGGTTACGGGTGGTGAATATGAACCAGCAGAGCGACACAGCTGACCTGCTAGGAGGGTAAGTGAATTACAACAGAAGACCTAGCTAGTCCTTTTCTTATATGACCTTTCACCTATACCGGCATATTCAGACTGGGAAAATGCCTGTGTTGGTACTGAGTATCCATATTCTCTTCCCCGATCTGCAGGTATAAACCAGTGGACCACAAGCTGATCCTGCTGCCCCTGCGTGAGGCCTTCGAGGACGTGTTCTCCCAGACGTACTCCCGCAAGCAGAACCTGACCTTCCTGGGCCACGTGCAGACCTGCTTCAGGGGCAAGCGCTGGCCGGACCTGCTCAAGCTCATGGACCACGTCTGCAAGTCGGCCCTCGGCAAGTCGGAGCTGCAGGAGAAGAACAATGGTACCGTCACCCACTTTTTAGATGTTGTCTGTGTCCTAAGTGGCACCCTATTCCCTTGGGGATCTGGTCGAAAGTAGTGCACTATTTAGAGAATAGGGAGCCATTTGGGGAACTACGACAGAAGTACCTTAAACCCCTCTCATCTTGAATAGCTTAGCCGTACTCTCACTGTGACAGCGACGTGAGCGTTGCCTCAGGCTATTCTCACTGTGTGGTTTTGTGTGTCTCCTCCAGCTGCCTTGCTGCAGGACCAGTGGGAAGCCCTGGCTGTGAGGCTGGCTCAAACCCAGCAGCAGATCAGAGCCTGTGAGACCACACTGGTCTTTGCCTTTGTGGAGGTAATGGCTTACCTAAAGCCTCTCCTTTCTTACACACACACACACACACACACACACACACACACACACACACACACACACGCGCTACACATCCCTGTTGCTCACCAACCTGTTATTATGATGCTAAACTCTGTGTGTCTATCTTTCTACAGGGGACTCTGGCCCAGGCGGTGAAGAAAGGAGAGTGGATCCTGCTGGATGAGATGAACCTGGCTGCAGCAGAGACCCTGGAGTGTCTGAGTGGTCTGCTGGAGGGCACCGCCGGCTCTCTGGTGCTGCTGGACCGCGGAGACACTGGTGAGGCTCCCACCGCTCTCCGTAGCATGTTATGACATGTTATATATTACATGTAATAAATGACTTATTATTCTCATGATTTTGGTCATAAAGTTATTAGTTGATCATGACCTTGGAAATCACTTTGATGCTGACCAGAATAAAACTCCACCTTTTTTTTGTTGTTGCACAGAGCCCCTGGTTCGCCATCCAGACTTCCGTCTCTTTGCCTGCATGAACCCAGCGACTGACGTGGGGAAGAGGAACCTGCCCCTGGGCATCAGAAACAGGTGGGAACAAGAGAGAACCAGGCCTGGTGTGGGCCTGAAATGTCTTTAACTTACCGACAACCCCTACTAATGGTGGTTTGACTTTGTAACCGTTGTCTTTTTCCCCAGGTTCACTGAGCTGTATGTGGAAGAGCTGGAGAACGAGGGAGACCTGCTCATCCTGGTGTCTGACTACCTGAAAGGATTGAACCCTAGTAAAAACGTCATCAACGGCATCATAAGGTCAGGGGTCAGAACACTGTCGTAGCCATCACGTGGCTCATGAAGTTCCCGCAAAATCACGTTGAATGTCATGTCATATTGATTGCTGACTTGATTGATTGGATCATTTTGTCGATGCAGCTTTTACCTGGCGGTGCGTAAAGAGGCGACCTCCAAGCTGGTGGATGGGACAGGACACCATCCCCACTACAGCCTGCGTACCCTCTGCAGGGCTCTGAAGTACGTGGCAGCCAACCCCTGCCACAGCGTCCAGCGCTCTCTCTACGAGGTAGGAGGCCAAAGGCTGTGTCACTGTTGATATCCTCAGTAACGTCATTGATTTAGATGGGACCATAGGTTCAGATGTCACCAGATTCTCCATTGGTGTCTTTCTCCAGGGCTTCTGTCTGAGTTTCCTCACCCAGCTGGACCGCAGCTCCCATCCCATGGTCCAGAAACTGGTGTGTCAACACATCATGGGCGGAAACGTCAGGTGTCTGAAGCAGGTAAAACAGCAGTCCCGTACAATGACTAATTAGGTCCGAAGACATTTATGCAATGCCGATTTCTGAGTGTTTTGAACATTTTTAAAGGCACAATCTGGGGTCATTTCAAGTGCTTAATTAATCATGAGTTCACGAGTGAGCCGCGTCTCCTGATCTGTGTGTTTTCCCCCAGCCCATCCCGGAGCCCACTGGGCGACCCTGCATCCAGATGGAAGGCTACTGGGTTTCCCAGGGGGAGATGGAGCCAGCCCTGGACCCCAGCTACATTCTGACCACCTCCGTCAAGCTCAACCTGCGTGACCTGGCCAGGGTGGTGTCCGCCGGGTAGGCAAACTGACCTGCTGCCGTCAATCAACCTAGTCAATATCCGTGGAGCCCAGAACCATTTATTTAGTTGGGCCAATGACGTTTCTGCGTTGTGATGCGTTTACGTGACACGTCAACGTTCTATGGCAGCCATGTTATCTCCGCATTTAACATTACATGGGGGATATTAGGAAAAAAGTCCTATAAAACTGATGGCTCTGGAAGAGCCTGGTCATAGTAGCCACTATCTGACAGCTGTATTCAGGGTTGATTCTGTTTCTTTAAAGGGAAATTGTGTTGTCAACCTGAGCGTCACACGAGTTGTGTTAGCGAAACATTCGTTGCGTCATCACTCGCTGCTGCCATAAAGACGACATGGCTGGTTTTCACACGTCGTTGCGTGTTTCCATGCCCACACCGAACGGGTCAATCGTCCCCCCACTAAGTGCTTGATTGTTTCTCTGCCCTTCATTAATTCGGTCCTCTCTGGACACATGGGCTTGCATCCCAGATGGCACCCTGTTCCCTACGTAGTGCGCTACTTCTGACCAAAACCCTAGGCGCCATTTGGGACACGGCCATGGCCTCTACACTCGAGGCCAAGGAAAATCAATCAACTCCTCTTCCACGAATTGCGCAGTGGGACACGGCTACAAACAGACGGTACCAAAAGCCAGTAGAAGTGTTGTGTTGATGTGTTTCTGTTTTGTTCTTCAGGAGCCACCCGGTCCTGATCCAAGGAGAGACCTCGGTGGGAAAGACCAGCCTGATCAGGTGGATAGCGGCCGCCACGGGGAACCAGTGTGTGAGGATCAACAACCACGAGCACACAGACATCCAGGAGTACATCGGCTGCTACTCCTCTGACGGCAGGGGCAAGCTGGTCTTCAAAGAGGGTACGGCCAGTTCCATGCTGTAGCCCTGCAGTGTCTCACACAGCCTGTAGTAAACACTCTGTTCATGATTACGGTGTAATGTCGTGTGTGTGTGTGTGTCTCTCTGTGTTTGCTTCCCCTACAGGCGTTCTGATTGACGCCATGAGAAAAGGCTACTGGATCATTTTAGATGAATTGAACTTGGCCCCTACAGACGTCCTGGAGGCCCTGAACAGACTGCTGGACGACAACAGGGAGCTGTTTGTCGCAGAGACACAGGAAGTGGTCAAAGCTCATCCCCGATTCATGCTGTTCGCTACCCAGAATCCTCCTGGTTTCTACGGAGGCAGAAAGGTACGCGTCACTCAGGCCATAGTGGGATATTAAGATTCAGTTGGGATAGTGTAGTTTGGTTATTTCAAGCAAGCACACAGAGTACGATGTGATCTCTCCCTTAAGAGAGTCAAAGTGGGATAGTGATAGTGTAGCAGTGTTAATTTCATCAACAAAAATTGTGACAAGAATATTTGTCAAACACACTTTTTTTGTGGCAATTGACAAGACTATAACTGAGTAAATAGACCCAGAAAAAACTTTAACTAAACAAAATAGATTTTGATTTCCGTTGGCTAAAAGGAGATGAGTCAAAATTGTCTCTAACTAAAATCTAACTACTAAGTAGACTAGACAATAGTTTTTAGAGCGATTGAGAGCTTCTCAGTGATAAGCACAATATTAATATTAGCAGCCCTGATGTGGAGCGCAGTTTTGTTCAGCAGTGAGAAGGACACGGCCACACCTGGTACACACAGCCTGCTGTACATCAGCTGGTGAGCTGCGGAGGAGCAAGCGAGGAGTGTGGGCAGACAGGCTCCGCCTCCGATTATACACATCGCCAGGCGACTCTCTTGCTTCCGCGTAGCTAACCAATCACCTCCAGGCTTCTAGTTAACTACCCTTTCGCCGGGTTAAGAAACACAAGCTGCTTTACAAAATTCAAAACAATAGCAGCATTGAGTTTAATAGTAAAACAACAGTGCAGCTATGTTTTTCTCTCCCTTGAGTATAGAAAAGTAGGCGGTCTTTTGTAATTTGTAGTCTCGCTCAACCCTCCCACTTTCCCCAGTGATTTTCATAGCCAGGTTATGCAGCCAAATCTCCCTCTTTTCCTCCGAGAAAACATCTTGATTCTATCCCTTAGGCTAATTCTAGCCCGTAGGCTAACCCAAGGCGCTTTCAGCAGGACGCAACGTTTTGGAATGTTCAGATAGCATATTTCTATCTAGAACAAACATGCCTTTCTGACACGTTGAATACGGAACAACTTTGGCTCTATTCATGGGATTTCTATCTGCAACGTTTGAGGATATTTTGCAAAGAACGTGGCCCTGGTAACATTACCAATAGCCTACATGAAAACATTTAGTGGCACAAAAATAAAGGAAAAGGGATAGCAAGCTATTTATTGACTAAATCCCTCTAGCCACTTCACTATATCTGACTGGGTAAATCACTTTCTCGAGCACTGGGACTTCAGCGATAGGGACTCGTGACTCGACCGACCATTGGTGACTCGGACTCGATTACAGGGGACACTCTTGCTCTCCACTCTCTTCTGTGTGTCCTTGTTTGTTTTGTATGTAATGTGCAGTATCTAAGCTGAATTCGGGAATATATCATTCTTATATATGTTAGTCATATTTCTGCTGTTGGGACGAGAATAGGATGTTATGCAGTTGGACAAGGCTATGACAAGGCTATGTATGTTCGCGTACATGGAATAACTAGACTAAATCATTCTTGAAACGACATGATATTTTAGTCAGAATGACGTAAGACTGGACCAAATCTCAAAAAAAAAAAAAAGTGTCAAAAACAAACGCTGCGGTGTAGTTTGACAGGCCGAGTCCCATTGATTGCAATGTAATCTTACCGCCCGTCAGGTGCTGTCCAGGGCCTTCAGGAATCGCTTTGTGGAGCTTCACTTTGACGAGTTGCCCAGTGACGAGCTAGAGACCATCCTCTGCCAGAGATGTAGTCTCCCTCCGTCCTACTGCTCCAAGCTGGTCAAGGTCATGCAGGATCTCCAGGTGAGTGTCACATATTTGACCTCCCTTTCACATGCTAACTCATTGCTTTTGGCATTAAGGTAATGCTGTTGTGTGTGTGTGTGTGTGTGTAGTCTCTTCGCAGGGGATCCACAGTGTTTGCTGGGAAACATGGCTTCATCACCCTGAGAGATCTGTTCCGCTGGGCCGACCGCTATCGGCTGGAGGAGCAGACAGACGCCTCCCGCGATTGGCTGCAGCATTTAGCTGATGATGGTAAGGCCCAATCGAATCACACCCCTATCTTACGCAAAATGCACATTTTCGTTTTTTGTCTCTTGCTTTTTCCGTGCCTTTGGGGGGGGGGATTGTGTCGATGACACATCCACTTCATATAATGTAATCAAACGCTGTCTCTCTCTCTCAGGGTTCATGCTGCTGGCTGGGCGAGTGAGGAAGCCAGAGGAGGCCGCCACCATCCAGTCTATCCTGGAGAAACACTTCAAGAGGACGGTGAACCCTGACAACCTGTTCTCAGAGGAGCAGCTCACCACCCAGTTTAGTGAGTAGAGCAGAGCCTGGTTCACACAGACAACAATTGAACCACAACCCAACGGAGTGCATGACCCTGTTCGTTCACAGCCAATTCATATTGGAGGAGAGTGTCAACGACACAGGAAAGCATTCAACTAAAACTATCATGTCAAAAGTGCAGAATGTGGTATGGAGAATGTTTAATATAAAGGTGGTGTCCTGTGAGTGCATGTAAGAGGACCCACAAATTACCCACGGTTGTACGTACTCAATATGTACTTCAGGGTGTACTTCAAGGTGTGTATATCACTGTTCTCCATTATTTGGGGACAATAGTGTGTGAACATGAAAATTGAGTGTGAAGTGTATGGAATGTGGGTCACGTGGCGTTGTCCTTCTCAACTGGAATGACACCCGCTCCCTTTGCGTAACGTACCCCAATGATTTCAATCAAGTTGAGTAGGCCAAATTTTGTTTTTATCGGTCAGTGTGTGATAGGGTTATTGTGATTGGCAGGTCCGTCCGTGGACAGCATCGCGGGAGTGCCTGAGGAGTTCCGTCACGTGGTGTGGACGCGGGGGATGAGGAGACTGGCCGTGCTGGTGGGACGGGCCCTGCGTTTCGGGGAGTCTGTTCTGTTGGTGGGAGACACTGGGTACGATTCATACGGAGTCCCTGATTGTCCATTTGAATTAGAAATATAATTTCCAAAGCAAGCATGGTAAAGTGAATGGCTCAGTAGTACCTACAGAACGACAAATCTCTGTGTCTACATATCCGGAGGCCACTGCATTACAGTATTAGCCTCCAGAATGACAGATCAGTTAGGACGTAAGTTTTTCTCTCCCCCCCCCCCCCCCCAGGTGCGGTAAGACCACTATCTGCCAGCTCTTTGCTGCGCTGGCCGGACAGAAGTTCTTCTCCCTCAACTGTCACCTGCACATGGAGACGTCTGACTTCCTGGGCGGCCTGCGCCCTGTCAGACACACTGGGACGCAGCAGGTAGATGGATACTACACTGATATTGGGCACAATCTAAATGAACTATGAACGTATAAGGCTTAATGAAGCCATCATAAACTCTTCGTATGGCATTTTTAACTTATTAATTGAGGTAAAAAAATAAATGAAATAAAGTGATGCTGTATTGGTAAAGATAATGCAGTCACAAATGATAATGCAACAGATAATGCAGTCCCACTGACCCCCTCCTGTCGTTGTGTGTTGGTACAGGCGGACGCTGAGGACGGCAGGTTGTTTGAGTGGCACGACGGGCCCCTGGTCCTGGCCATGAGAGAGGGAGGGGTGTTCCTCATGGACGAGATCTCCCTGGCTGACGACTCTGTGTTGGAGAGACTCAACAGGTACACACCCTGACTATGTTCCAGTATCGGCACTAGTATACGACTTAGAATCCTTCCCCAATACACGACTTCATTCTAAATGGAATGCTAGTGTGGATATGGGAATAGAGCCGCTTCCTCACAAGAATTAGCGTATAGCACTTCATTAGATAGCATTGACCCTCTCTGACCCTGCTCTCTGATTGCTCTCTGATTGGCTCAGTGTCCTAGAGACGGAGAAGTCTCTGGTGCTGGCAGAGAAAGGAAGTGGCGACGACGACGACGTGGAGGTGATTACAGCAGGGCAGAACTTCCGCCTGGTAGCCACAATGAACCCTGGGGGAGACTTCGGGAAGAAGGAGGTGAACAGTCTATATTCTATTATTTTCTAACTCTGCCTGTAAAGGACCACAAGCACGTTTGTTTGTTAGGTGAACGATCAGTCCAACTTGTTAACATTTCTCTGCGTGTGTCCAGCTCTCACCTGCGCTGAGGAACAGGTTCACAGAGATCTGGTGCCCCCAGAGCAACAGCCGCAGTGACCTGGTGCAGATCATCCAGCACAACCTGAGGACTGGCCTCTCATTGGACGATAGCGACCAACAAGGTACTCCTCTCCTCCACACACCACAGACATAATACAGCTATTCATCTAGGAGTACCGTTTGGTAGGCTAGAATAGTCTGACCGCATATTTTATATGGTCTTCTCCAGTTTTTGTTGTGCTTTGCTTCAAATGTGTTGCACCCTCTGTGTTAATTTGGCGCCAGTACTTTCAATATCCGTTTTACTTCCTTTTTGTGGCCATCTCTCACCATGACCCTTTGACCCCCAACCCAGGAGGACACATCGCCGAGCTCATGCTGGACTTCATCGACTGGCTGACCGACCAGGACTTTGGGCGGCGCTGCATGGTCAGCGTCAGGGACATCCTGTCCTGGGTCAACTTCCTCAACCTGGTGTGTGAGCGAGACGCCGACGGCTTCATGACCATGGGGGACGAGGGCGAGGAGGAGGCCGAGTGGGATCTCCGGCTGGACACGGTCACTGCCTTCATCCACGCAGCGTGCCTGGTCTACGTGGACGGCATCGGCTCAGGTCAGACACCGGGGTGCAGACTGTTGTTGACGTGTGGAATTACAACAGCAAATGATCCATTGCCAGATTTAGTTTTGCTTATGTATGGCTAGAGTACACAGCACGTGGAAGACGCTGGCTGCTGTTGTGAGAGGCTTAGTAACTACTAGAATCGTTCAATCTCACGCGTCCCTCCTATGATGTCACAGGGACCACGGCGTCTGCTGCGGAGAACGCCCTGGTGGCGCGCAGGGCCTGTCTGAGCTTCCTGCGTACCAAACTGGGTGGGATCACCAAGCTGGACCAGGAGATGCTAGACGCGCTGAGGGTCTACGACACCAGCCTGTCCAGGGAGCCCCATTGGGGGGACGACTTCTTTGGCATCGACCCCTTCTACATCCCCTCAGGTTGGGGACACTTTGATCCTAGACGAGAGCATGGGCCATTGGTCAAAAGTAGTACGCTATATAGGGTGCCATAGGAAGCAAGACCGGAGCGTTTGGTTTAATGGACCTGTTTTTGTAAAACATCCTGCAGTTTCTGTGTGTCGTTGGCGATGAATGCGTTTACCTTTTTCGTTGATTTTGTTTCCTTTTTCCATCCGTTTTTCGTCCTTTTATTCTGATCAGGCCCGGAGAGGGAGAGCAGAAGCCTGACTGACTATGCCATAGCCGCAGGCACCACAGCGGTCAACGCCCAGAGGCTCCTACGGGCCCTGAAGCTGCAGAGACCTGTGCTGCTGGAGGGCTCCCCTGGAGTGGGCAAGACCAGCCTGGTGGCCGCCCTGGCAAAGGCTTCTGGGAACCACCTGGTCAGGATCAACCTCTCCGAGCAGACTGTAAGACGCTGTTCACTAACTTTCACTGGGGCTCTTGTGTTAATATAGAAGGCTTTACTATGATTATGCCAATTTCAAATGTCACATAAAGTTTCTGGATTCATATTTTGTATATGTGTATACTATATAGTATTATTATGTCATTCCTGAACTATCAACTTCAGGTACATGTTGTCATATCGTTGTACTGGTATAAATTTATGAGATTGTGAAATTAAATGAGCAAGGAATTAACAACACAGTAATGGACAAGTGGAAGAACTTTTAACCTATGTACGATGTCATATCCTTTCCTGACAGGATGTGACAGACCTGTTTGGGACAGACCTGCCTGTGGAGGGAGGAAAAGGCGGAGAGTTTGCATGGCGGGATGGCCCTCTCCTGGCTGGACTGAAGGCTGGACACTGGATTGTCCTGGATGAGGTGGGGGGCTCTCACTGTTTTTTGTTATTAACTCCCCAGCAAATAGACATTTGTATAAACTTACTCGAATTTGTGTTGTTTTAGGTGATTATAAATGAAATGTTTCGGAGAAGAATGCGATTTTTATGACACGTCTATTTTTCTGTGTAGTTAAACTTGGCATCACAGTCAGTCCTGGAGGGGTTAAACGCCTGCTTTGACCACCGTGCTGAGATCTACATCCCAGAGCTGGGCATGAGCTTCCAGGTACAACACGAGAAGACCAAGATCTTTGGCTGCCAGAACCCCTTTACTCAAGGAGGGGGGCGCAAGGGCCTGCCCAAATCCTTCCTCAACAGATTCACTCAGGTAAGTGATTAAAGAGCCGGTGTTTTAGATATATTATGTAATGATACGTTGAATAAATATTATGGTTGTTTTTGAATATATTGTAGTCATTTGGGGGGGGAATAAACAGACATTTCACATATTTTCTCAGGTGTTTGTGGATCAACTGACCAGTGAGGACATGGAATTCATAGGAGACTCAATCTTCCCGAACATTGACAATCAGATCATCTCTAAAATGGTGCAGTTCAACAACCGGGTAGGTAGAGCCGTCCTGTTACACCGACTCCCCATTCAGTCCTTTTCAACTCTTTGTTATTCTGGCTCTCTGTGACCGTTGGGGAGGTGACATGTGTCCATATTTGACCTCGCGGCCAAGGACAATGCCCGCCAGCCTGTAGAGCTGCGGCCGATGTTCCTCACATTCAGTGCCATTAGTGCGCGGCGAAGTGACCAAAAAACACGTTGTCCTTGTCAAATGGGTCACTGTAGTCATCTGATTTTATGTTGAGGACTTGTTTGATAGAGAATCAATTCTGTTTTTGTTTTTTCCACCTGTAATGTCATGAAGTAACTGAGCCCCCCCCCCCCCCCCCCCATTTCTTTGTTGGCCACCATATTTCTCATAGTCCGTTTTTGCTGTCTTAAACACCATTTTGTCCAGCCACTCATATTCCTTAACTCTGTTCCCCTAAAAAAACGCAGTAAAAAGAAAGATTTCTGTTTTAATGGACAAAGTTGTATTGCATTCTTATTTTCTCACAGCTGGTCCATGAGGTGTCTGTGGAGAGGAAGTGGGGTCAGAGAGGAGGCCCCTGGGAGTTCAACCTGCGTGACATGTTCCGCTGGTGTCAGCTGATGCAGGCCGACCAATCGCCAGGGTTCTTCAACCCGGGTCAGCATGTGGGGTTGGTGTACGCTGATAGGATGAGGACCGAGGCAGACAAAGCCCAGGTATGTAGACTACAACTCCTGTACATATGTAGCACCTTTACTCGGTGGGTTTGTGTTCAAACTTCCTTTTTTATCTCTTGACGTGTTTTTGTCTTCAGGTGCTGTCTGTGTTCAGGAAGGTGTTTGGTGAGGACTTTGAGCCTTACACCGGATCAAGACAATTCCACATCACTCCACTCAATCTGCAGGTCAGCCATGTTGCGAACTCCATCCAATTTTCAGTTGAAATATATTATTATTATTGGAAGATATTATCAAGAAATGTTTTGATTGTACTGATGAAATGGTGTCGTTCAGAGCTAATTATCGAGAAAGTGAATTGACCCTCTTCTCTGTCCTCCTCCTCTCTCCCTCTCATCCAGGTGGGCTTCTCTGTGCTCCAGCGTAGCGGAGGTGCCCCTGTGGCCCTGGACCCTCCTCTGTCCATCACCCACCAGGCACTGCGGCCCCTGGAGTCCCTGATGAAGTGTGTGGAGATGGGCTGGATGGCGGTGCTGGTGGGCCCCACGGCCAGCGGGAAGACCAGCCTGGTGCGCCTCCTGGCCCTGCTCACCGGACACCGCCTCCGCGTCATGGCCATGAACAGCGCCATGGACACCACCGAGCTGCTGGGAGGGTTCGAGCAGGTAACCAATCACAGAGAGACTTTTGAGAGGATCAGTTTGAGCAAGGCGACGAGCAGAGTAGTTATGTAATCAAGACACCTAATGAGTAGTAATTAGGAATACAAGGTGATTTGTAGATCAGTGATTCTGTGCAGTCCCACTGCAATTTAGCTGAACACGCATACTATAAATGCTTCTTTGTAGCATCTTAGTATTGAGTATTGAGTTATAGTGCTGGTTGAGTTGGGATTGCAGCACGGGTCGGGTCGGCCCCCGTTTTTCCTTCCCAGAGTGCCGAGTTGGGTCTGTTCTCTTTCCAGGTGGACATCGTTCGGCCCTGGCAGCAGGTGCTGGAGAACGTGGACTACATCGTCGCCATGGTGACGCGGCGGGGTCTGATGTCGCTGGACGGGGCGGGGGTGCAGGACACCGAGTTCCTGTTGAAGACCTGGAGCCTGTTCTACCGCTGGCTGAAGGAGGAGGGGCTGGAGAGGACCGGCGGGGCGGTGACCTCGGAGGCGCTCAACAAACTGGAGGTCATCATCCTCCTGCTGCAGAAGCTCAACACCAAGCTCAAGGTGTTCACAGGTACGGTATATTTGACACTTGACGTTGATTGAAGAACACAAACGGGCATGAAGGTACATGTGCATCGTCCTCGAGGTCGTGTCAGGACCAGGCAGCTCCCTCTGGAACAGACGATCGCTAGAGTCACGATGACAGTGTTTGAGTAGTCGATTAATGAAATGTTTGAAGCAAGTCGTAAAGAAGGACAACACTGGGTCGTTGTACACTGGGTCGTTGTACACAGGGGCTGTGGGGAAACTAACCGTAGCATTTTGCTCACTGCACGTATCGTTGCTCGAGGAAAATATCTACCCGTCTTCGTGTGATAAAGTAGTGTAACCTCTTATGTTCTGTGTCCCCGCCCTCTCTCCAGACATGTCCAAGCTGCAGATGGACTTCACCCTGCTGAAGGAGCGTCTGGCCCAGCTGCAGGACGGCTGGAGTAACGGAGGCTTTGAGTGGCTGGACGGCATGCTGGTGCAGGCCCTGCAGGCTGGGGATTGGCTGCTCATGGACAACGTCAACTTCTGCAGGTGAGAAATGGCCTGCATCTGAAATGATCACATTGAAGGAAAAGACACTGTTATATTTCTCAGGTAGTTCCTGAACCCCTTGGTTTGAGTTAACCCTTGGTTTGAGTTAACCCTTGGTCTGATGCAGGATGCCACAAGAGTGTGTTGCAGATGGTAGACGTGTGGTAAATGGCTGTTGTGTTTGTGTTAAGTCCCTCTGTGTTGGACCGTCTGAATGCCCTGCTGGAGCCCGGCGGCTGTCTGACCATCAACGAGCGCGGGGTCATCGACGGAACCACCCCCTCCATCACCCCACACCCCAACTTCAGGTACAATACAAAAGGTTACACACACACACACACACACTCTGTTTGGATAGTCCAGTCTCAACTCATCACGTCTCCCCATCTCCTTTAGGTTGTTCCTGACCATGGACCCAATCCATGGAGCGATCTCCAGAGCCATGAGGAACCGAGGGGTGGAGATCTACATCCCAGGGGAACACGAGGGGGTCTGCTGGGACACGCTGGACCTGAAGACTGTACTCCACACCGCCGGGGTGACCGGAGACTGTGTGTGTGACCTGCTGATCGAGATACACACCGACATCAAAGCTACCATCTGGGGTAAGCCCTGGGCACTGAGAGAAACCTCTCCAAAAGATGGAGGATATCAGTTAGATATCAGCTGGGGTTGGCACGTTGCTTGTTTCTTCCAAATCAAAGGTATCCGTAGAAGGAGTCATCTGACATGAATCTCTCTGTCCACCCAGACTCCCCTGCGTCATGCGTCTCCTCCCTGCTCCACGCTGCAGCCCTGCTGTCCTGCCAGCTGCAGAGAGGGGTGGACCTGCCCAGTGCCCTACAGCATGCCTGTGGTGAGGCCTACTCCCTCTGCCAACGCACCAACGCCAGCCAACAGGTACCAACCACCACCACCTTGTCTATTATAGACCACCGTATGAAACTCTCACCGCTACCCTCAGCCAATCAGCCTGTTACTCTGTGATGTGGGATACCCCGGAGACCAGTCTAGATCTATGTAGTGACATCCCACTGTCCAATACGACTTCTATTCTCATATGTTTATATTCTATCTTATTGATAAGCTTTACATGTTTTGCCCCCTGCTCTGTTTTGTTCCAGCAAGCCCAGGAGGTGATTGAGCGTCGCCTGTCCATCCTGGACACAGAGGACTGGGGCAGCGGGCTGCTGTGTGCCGGGGTGTGGCCCGACGGCTTCCCCTCCGCCCTGCTATCCACGGAGGACTCCTGCTTCTCCTCGGTCCTCCGCGACGGACAGGTCCTCTCCTTCTGCCTCAACACGCTCAGCATGCAGGGCAAGAGGTGAGAGACTCGTAGGTCACAGGTCGGGCCAGGGGTTTTTACTGATCATATGACAAGGCCTGGAAAAACAGATTAGAACTAGGCCCCAGAGATTTACCGGGTCTTATTGTAGCGATAATGCTACCGTTTTGGATTGACGTGTGTCACCAGGAGCCGTCCGCTGAGCCTGTGTGACCTCCAGAGGGCGCTTCAGAGCGGGACAGCGCTGCACGAGGGTCTGGTGTTCTCCGGCGGCGTGGTGGACCTGGTGGAGGACGGTGACGCCCTACGCCTGCTACCCACCGCCGTCAGACTGCTCATCGAAAGGGCCTCGCACTCCGACTGGATGCTCCGCACCGCCTGGCTCTCCAGCCTAGCCAAGAGCTACAAGCACGCCCCTGGTAGGGAGCTCCACTCACTGCTCTTATTCCTATGTTTTTTTAAATCCTTTATGGAGCTTTGTAGCCGTCTGTCTGTGGTGCATGTTACTCTGAAGGACTTCTCTGATATCCGTTTTATTGTTTCAGAGGTGGCACTGGTGCAGCTGGAGGCAGGGAACAGAGCTCTGAAGGCCATGTTCAGCAGCAAGCTGACTGTGAAGGGAAAGTCCCTCACTGAGCTGCTGCAGCCACACAGCACAGGTAGGCTAAACAAACTCAATTCCTCAACGTGTACGTTATATACCGATTGTACCAACAACAAAAACCTCCCCGGCTATTTCCGAACACCCTCCAACTCTTTTGCACAGATCTTACATACCATAACTCCCATCAAAACAATCCCTTTCCACAAATTGCACAGTTGACGTTAATGGTCATGTCTGTTCTTGTTAGATGACTACAGGATTCTGGTGGACATGCGTTGGAACAAGCAGTACCTGGACATTCTGGCTAACACGTGCAACTTTGAGGATGAGGAGAGGTACATGGAGTTCATGGAGGCTCTCAACGCAGTGGCCAACAGGTATGCGTTCGGCTGTGTCCCATATTGGACCCTATTCCCTATATAGTGCACTGTTTTGTTTTTTTTCACCGGGGCATATTGGGCTCCGGTCAAAACTAGTGCCTTTATATATATATATATATATATATATATATATATATATATATATATATATATATATATATATATATATATATATATATATATATAGGGAGCTATTTTGGATTCGACCTCTGTCTGGATGTTTAGCGACTGGGTTTACATCGGTGACTGTGGTTGCTGGGTAACCTGGGTGTGATGTGCGTCTTAACAGGATCATACTGTTGATGGACAGAGAGGAGAGGGCTGCGGTGGGGAGCTGTGCGATCAAGACATCAGCACACAACAGTGCGTTGAGGCTGGCCACTGCTTTCTCCAAAGGTACAGCTTCGTCTGTACAGTACACCATGTTGAACATATACTTAGTCAAGTATATAGTATTTCAGGGGGGGGGGGATTGTGGTAATAGGAAGGTTTTAATATTGATGGTGTTTTGTTTTGACCGTTAAAGGGACGGTGGACATTGGTCGTCTGCCTCACCCAGTGCTGATGCACCTGCGCTCCTTCTTTGACCTGTGGGACACCTTCACGCTGCAGGCCGTGCAGACTGGACAACCCTACATATCTGACCACCTCATGTTCGAGGTCCGTCGTAACACCGTCGTAGTCATTGCAGTTGCATTTGAGTTTCTCTCATTCAGCAACAGTCGTCAACCTTGGCTTAACTTGTGTGTGTGTGTGTGTGTGTGTGTGTGTGTGCGCGTGCGTGTCCACCATGGAATGAAATAGAAAGATAGTAATACATTGGATCTATGGTGTCCACAGATCCTGCAGCTGCTGCAGTGGAGAGACCGGTTCTGGCAGGTGTGTAACTCGCTGCCTGCCGACTCCCAGGGAGTGTCGGTCCTGTCGCTGCACTGGCAGTGGGTCCAGAAACACCTCATCCTTCGGCTGCCACAGCTGCTACTGGGAGATGGCACCCATGAGTGAGTGACGCCTTCCTTTTTTTACCCAGGAGTCAGCGTTAGAATCCTCCGATGGACTTTCTGGACATTTAGAATCAAACACATTGGCAGTAAAAGTTGTCGCGTCGCCTGTTCCCTACATCGTCCACTACTTTTGACCAGAGTCAGCGTAGTAATAACGGTCATTGGGGAGGGGGACTTTGTGTTTTCTGGCTGCAATGTAATGACTGACGACAACCCTGTGCTGCCCTGCTGTTCCAGTGGTCAGCGGGAGCTCCAGACGGTGTCAGCTGCCATCCAGACCGTCCTGTCCACCTCTGTTACCGTGGCCACCGCCCTGAAGGGGATCCAGAAGACCCTGGGGAAACCCCTTCCATTCAAGGTACAGAGGAAGAGCGAGAGCATTCAATCCACTATGACAAACACCTTTACACTGCCCTAACTGTTATTGGCAGTCAAGTGGAGTAGAGGTGCTAACTGAAGTTGAACTCTCCATTCTAAAACCAAAAAAAACATCTAGGATTTATTGTGAAAGTTAAAACATTGCGTAACGGTATTTGTCGGATACCTTCATCGGGTAGAGTTCATGGAGATCGTCCATGTTATATGATGCTGTCTCCCTCTCCATCTCCCACAGCTGGAGTCTGTGGCTGAGTGTGCTTCCCAGCTGAGGGTCCTGAGCAGGGCCCTGGACGTGGGTGACCTGAGGCTGGACAACACAGCCTCCCTGTGGAGACAGGAGCTGGTCCGCCTGCAGGGAGCAGCTCTGGGCCTGGACACCAAGGAAAGACTGCTCGAAGCCTGGGGCCTGGTCCTGCTAGCCAACAACCAGCTAGAGCCCCAGAACTCCGGTAACCTGGTGCTACAGAGTGAAGTGTCTGTGTGTCGATCTGACAGTGTTTGCATCAACTATTCATTATTCCATTCTATTCTGGCCCCAGGTGTCCTAGAGAGGCTGGTGTCGTGCGTCCAGCAGCAGCAGGATCACATGACCTCGTGCGGCCTTCTGGAGGTACGCCCCTCCTCCATGCACGACGAGGGGGACCAGGGGGACAGCGCCCCTCCCTGTAGAGAGGTGCTACAGCAGCTCAGCCGCAGGGCCCAGCTCTGGCCTCTCATGGAGGAGCTGGCCGTCCTCAACCAGCTCCGGCTCAGCACCGACCTGCTGCAGCTGGCTCTCACACAGGGGTAAGAGAACGGCCAAACTGGCTCAATGGAGGAAGTACACTTCATGACGGATGGAGGATTATCTTGCTTTACTGAATCGGATTTTGAATCATGCCTGAAAGTATGTAGCGTTTCAAATGTGTCATCTCTGGCATATTAGAAACCTCACACAAAAGCAGCAACAATGCCATCAAAAATACGGTTGTCGTGTCACGTAGTTGTATCGATAACTAGCTAGTGTTGACTTTTGCCCACAGGGACAGGGAGTCCGAGGACAGCCTGCGTCGTGAGGTCTCCCAACACCTGCGCTTCTGTCTCCAGTCCACCCCCATGAACGTCAGCCAGCTCCAGCCTCTCTGGTTCCTCCTCAGCAGTGACCGGGTCAGTGGTTCAACCAGTTTACCCTCAGTATGATTGATTTATCGTGTTGTTGTATTGTCCTTCAAGAGGACATCCCGGTACCTGTGCCTCAAACAGAACAGAAGATGTGGTTTTGTGTCATGCGTTGTTGACTGTTTGTGCCTGCCTGCATTTCCCCTCCCAGCCTGTGGAGGAGCTGCAGTTTGTGTGGTGTGATCTGCTGTCAGAGGCCCTGTGGGCCCTGTGGAGCAGCAGTGTGACCGCTGACCCCGAGCGCTGGCTGAAGTGGGACCCCCTGTGTCCTGAGGGCCAGATGATATCATCCAAGTCACCTCTGGGACCTGAAAAAATGGTAGCTAATGTAACATGTATGATATTAGAGAGGCTCACAGCTTGCCAAAACAATCTCAATGTGTGTTGATGTCAATGATGTTGGTTTGATTTGTGCATCAGGATTTGGACCCATTTACATCACTGAATTTAATTCCATTTCCTGCCATTCTGATTCCAATATGTTAATTCTTAACCTTCTTACTTCTTAACCTCAGTTGTAACACATACAGAGCCGGCTGGAGGATGAGATTTAGTTAATTATTTAATTGGATTTGGGTTTTCCATAAATGAGGCGTTCACTCACTCTCCTTGCGTCACCTCTAGGGTCCTGACATGCTGAGCAAAGCTGTGTGGTCCAGATGCATGTCAGGGGTTCTTAGCAGCAGCGAGACAGGGGGACGTTGGGACCCCACGGGGACGTCCCTCCTGTCCTCGTCCCGGGTCACCCTGGGGGAGTGGAGGGAGAGGACCGAGCAGCTCCAAGACGTCACCGCCGTGCTGTGGGACAACATGGCTGTCCCGGCCCTGGCCGAGTTCAGGTACACGCGCTGGAGAAAGACGCATGCACCTCAGGCTTCTAGAGAGGAATCATATAGAACGCTGACACTATCAATAGGAAAACTCCTTACCCTACCTATATCAAGAGTGGTGCACGCAATCTGTGGTTTTGGTGCATATCTACAAGGCCGCTATTAATATCCATTTGACTCGGCTAGAGGATCTCTGTCTCACCCTCTCTCTGTTGGTTCTCTCAGGAGTACTGACCTGCGGCTGCAGGGTGTGGTGCTGCGCAGGCAGCTACAGTCCCTGTCAGAGCTGCTCCCCCCAGGGCTGCAGGAGGGCTACACCGAGACCTGCGAGAGCCTGGTGGAGGACCAGGACCCTCTGGTAGCTGCCCAGGAGGTCCAGACCGCCCTCAGGGACTTCCTGCCCCCCAACCTGCTCCCCGAAGGCCTGCTGGACGCCCTCCTCACCTGCCTGCAGCAGTTTGTCCAGAACAGGGTCCAGGGCTCCATCCGCGTCCAGGGCTTCAGCCAGCTGGTCCGCTCCGGGGTCTTCTGGGTCAACATGGGCCTGCTGCAGATTAAGACCTGGACCCCACAGACCATCTTCGACCCGGCCGTGAAGAGGGCCTACAAGCTGGACTACGCCCAGGAGGAGGTGGGCCACTGTCAATGCAGCATTCTCTTAATCCTTTCAACCTTGTGGAGTGTAGTAATGACAGGAGATATTAAGTCTCTGGTCTTTCTTAACATTGGAGTTGAGTGTCATTCTCTTCCCCTATATGTGACGTTGACAGTGTCCCTTCCTTTTCTTTCCCAGCTGGCTTTGCTGCAGGAGGAGTGGCGAGGACGCAGTCTGTCCTCTCAGCTGCTGACCGGAGTTGAGCTGGAGGAGAGCAGCACCACCGACGGCTTCCAGCATCCTCGCATCAGGTGAACAACCGTCCGCAGTATCAGAACTCAACGTGTCCACAGACACCATGGCAATATATTATGCATTTGGCCACAGATAGTTCTGGTTTTTGCCAGATTGGGGTCTTTTTAAACGTGATTGTCTCTGTTTTCGCAGGTACCTGTGGATCCGTATGCAGCAGTTGAAGGAGCAGATAGCAGAGCTCTCCAGGAAGCAGGCCTGCAGGCCCAACGAGCCCCAGTACGGCAGGCTGTTCCAGGAGCTGCAGCACTACCTCTGCAGCATCGGCCAGCCGGCCGCTGTGGAAGACATGCTCTCCCACCTGCTGAAAGCCCTCCAGGGGAGCGGCCTCAAATTCAGGTCGGGGACTCAGGGCCTGCTGAAGGAGGAGGCTGTGTGGCAGGCATCGCAGCACCGCTTCGCCCAGAGGCTGGTGGAGGAGTACCCGCTGTACCCTGACGTGGTGGGGCCCCTGAGGACCGCCATCCTCCAGCTCCGGCACGGCATGAGGCTGGTGGCATCCCAGGTGGACTCCTCCCTAACCCCCATTCCTGGCCTGCCCAAGCTGGTGTCCTGCCTACTGGCCTTCCCTTCCATCTCCCCCAGCCTGCCCTCTTACCTGGCCAGGGCAGACTACCTGTGCTCCAGGGGCTGCATGGATGTTCTGAGGGGCCTAGGGAAGCTCTTGCCCCAGCCGGACCCAGATCACGTGGTCCCAGAGCCAGGGACGTTACTCCTGAACGCTCTGCTGTACCTGCAGTGTCACGCCCTCTCCACAGGCCAGCTCAGCCAGGACACACTCAAACTCTTCAGACACATCTGTCAGGTGGGCGTCACAACTTTTGATTGGATAACATTGGATGTCGACTTTTTGATTGGCATTTGTTGATCTTATTGATTGATAGTCAGGTGGACCAACCAGTGTTCATGTTGTTTGTCATGCGGTATGTCCAGGCTCTGGTGAACGAGTGGGACGAGCAGGAAAGACGTACGCGGGAGAGAGAGCAGCTCGAGGCCAGTCTGTACCGTCACCGCAGCAGACTCCACGGAACGGGCCTGAGCGAGGACGAGCAAGAGGAGAGAGACTTCCGACGCTGCTTCCCCCAGTTTAACAAGGTACAGTCACTTCAGGGCTAGCCAATGGATCCAATGTCATCTCTCTTTAGTTTGTTACATTTCACTATCACCTAGTCAACTTTTGCAACCGTAAACAACCTGCCTCTCTAACCCTCTCTCACTTTCTCTTCTGTCTCTCTCACTTTCTCTTCTGTCTCTCTCACTTTCTCTCATCTCTCCCTCTCTCACTTTCTCTTCTGTCTCTCTCTCTCTCCTCAGGACTTTTCTGACATCACTGCCCAGCCCAGTCTGGAAGGACCGGCAGACAGGGGAGAGCCAGAGGAGGAGGAAGTGACAGAAGATCCCAGCGACGCTGGCTGCCTGTCTCCAGCCTGTATGAACACTGTGGTACAGGTCCATCAACGCCTCTGTCTGGGCTACACCCAATCACTGTGGTACCAGGCCAGTGCTCCAGCCAATCACAGCAGAGATCACATCCGAGCTCTGGTCTCCTCCTATCAGACCACAGCCCCTGTGATGTCACGCTTCTACCATCTCATGGGTGGGTAGTACATTTAGTCACGCCATGTCTATATTTATATCTACACAATTACGCAAAAGCTGAGCCCTGCCTACAGGCATGTTATCCTATGATTTAACTGAATCCTGCTCTTCTCTTTAGAATATTTCCATAAATCTACTGTTTGCTGTGTTAAGACATTATGACTTTTGTCTAAAATGGCATTTCCCCCATCGTGGCCCTCAGACTCTGAGATGGACCAGCAGATGACAGGCACCCAGCTGCTCCTCAGCGCCCTGCTCCAGAACACTGTCCAGGGGACCCCGGGGCCCGAGGGCCTGACCCTCCAGCCAGACGGGCCCTATGACTTCTACCAGCAGCCCAACATGAGCGAGGCCCGCCTGTGTCTGCCTGTACTGGAACAGCTGGCCCTGGCTGTCAGACAGAGGCTGGAGGAGTGGCCCGAGCACCCTGCCCTAGTGCAGGTAAAGAGCCATGAGTGGCCCAGGCTATGGGCTTATAAGTGTCTCGTATCTCATATCCTCTAGTAAGGGTTCACTGATCTTAGTAGTTAAGTGCTATTTTAAAATGAATGTTACTTAATCCACTTAATTCCCGTGCGGAACATAAGGCTTTCACGAGAGAGAAATTGAACATTGAAGACATGATAGATCAGACGCATAGTATATAAAGGCGTGAGATCTGTAGAAAGACGGAGTGGCTGTGGAATGTGCCGGGTGGACGGGAGATCAAAGGATTGCTCTACGGGAAGCAGATGAACATCTGTGGATAAGGCGAAGGAGGGGTTGAGGTCAGATCCCCTGAAGGGAGTAAAACGGGTTTTACTACCCTCTTCCTGTTTAACCATAAGATGTAAGGATTGGAGAGAAGGAGGAGTGTCTTTAAGTGGGATATATATATATATATATATACCTGTGACGGTGAGAAATGTCTGGTTGTCTGAATTACAGCTGTCACGACCCTTTCGGGAAGAATTCAACTTGGTTAAGCTTCTCTAGTGTCCGTGAGATATTCACTCTGATAAAATAAGAACCTGACAGTAAGCATTCAGGTGTTTAGTGTTGCTGAGCGCGCGTCTGTCTCTCTGTTCCAGTTGACGGTGGTGATGGAGAGGATCATGGGCTTCAGTCTGGCCAGCCCACTGGCCAAGTTCCTCAACGGCCTGGAGATCCTGCTCAGCAAAGCCCAGGTGCGTCCTCCTGCCACTACTGCTGTTACGCTCCCTCTCTTAGCCTGGCCCTAGATCCAGTATGTTTGTGCTGTCGTGACCATAGGAGTTGGCAAGACCGTACAAACAGACCTGTGACCAGGCTATCCAGCGGCGGCAGGTAGCCTAGCAGTTTAAGAGCGTTGGGCCAGTAACCGAAAGGTCGCTGGTTTGAATCCCCGAGCCGACTGGGCTCCATACCCACTCCCCAAATGTCTCCCTATAGCCCTGAGCCCTAGTCATAAGTAGTGCCTTGTAAAGGCAATAGGGTGCCATTTGGGACATATCTTCCAATTAATCAAATTTTCAAATGTATTTTTATATAGCCCTTCGTACATCAGCTGATATTCTCAAAGTGCTGTACAGAAACCCAGCCTAAAACCCCAAACAGCAAGCAAAGCATGTGAAAGAAGCACGGTGGCTAGGAAAAACTCCCTAGGAAAAACTCCCTAGAAAGGCCAAAAACCTAGGAAGAAACCTAGAGAGGAACCAGGCTATGAGGGGTGGCCAGTCCTCTTCTGGCTGTGCAGGGTGGATATTATAACAGAACATGGTCAAAATGTTAAAATGTTCATAAATGACCAGCATGGTCAAATAATAATAATCATAGTAGTTGTCGAGGGTGCAACAAGCACGTCCGGTGAACAGGTCAGGGTTCCATAGCCGCAGGCAGAACAGTTGAAACTGGAGCAGCAGCACGGCCAGGTGGACTGGGGACAGCAAGGAGTCATCATACCAGGTAGTCCTGAGGCATGGTCCTAGGGCTCAGGTCCTCCGAGAGAAAGACAGAAAGAGAGAAAGAGAGAATTAGAGAGAGCATATTTAAATACACACAGGACACCGGATAAGACAAGAGAAATACTCCAGATGTAACAGACTGACCCTAGCCCCCCGACACATAAACTACTGCAGCATAAATACTGGAGGCTGAGACAGGAGGGATCAGAAGACACTGTGGCCCCATCCGATGATACCCCCGGACAGGGCCAAACAGGCAGGATATAACCCCACCCACTTTGCCAAAGCACAGCCCCCACACCACTAGAGGGATGTCTCCAACCACCAACTTACCGTCCTAAGACAAGGCCGAGTATAGCCCACAACGATCTCCGCCATGGCACAACCCAAGGGGGGGGGGGGGGGGGGCAACCCAGACAGGAAGACCACGTCAGTGACTCAACCCACTCAAGTGACGCACCCCTCCCATGGACGGCATGGAAGAACACCAGTAGGCCAGTGACTCAGCCTCTGTAAAAGGGTTAGAGGCAGAGAATCCCAGTGGAAAGAGGGGAACCGGCAAGGCAGAGACAGCAAGGGCGGTTCGTTGCTCCAGCCTTTCCGTTCACCTTCACACTCCTGGGCCAGACTATACTTAATCATAGGACCTACTGAAGAGATAAGTCTTCAGTAAAGACTTAAAGGTTGAGACTGAGTCTGCGTCTCTCACATTGGTAGGCAGACCATTCCATAAAAATGGAGCTCTATAGGAGAAAGCCCTACCTCCAGCCGTTTGCTTAGAAATTCTAGGGACAATTAGGAGGCCTGCGTCTTGTGACCGTAGCGTACGTGTAGGTATGTACGGCAGGACCAAATCGGAAAGATAGGTAGGAGCAAGCCCATGTAATGCTTTGTAGGTTAGCAGTAAAACCTTGAAATCAGCCCTTGCCTTAACAGGAAGCCAGTGTAGGGAGGCTAACACTGGAGTAATATGATCAAATTTTTTGGTTCTAGTCAGGATTCTAGCAGCCGTATTTAGCACTAACTGAAGTTTATTTAGTGCTTTATCCGGGTAGCCGGAAAGTAGAGCATTGCAGTAGTCCAGCCTAGAAGTAACAAAAGCATGGATTAATTTTTCTGCGTCATTTTTGGACAGAAAATTTCTGATTTTTGCAATGTTACGTAGATGGAAAAAAGCTGTCCTTGAAACAGTCTTGATATGTTCTTCAAAAGAGAGATCAGGGTCCAGAGTAACGCCGAGGTCCTTCACAGTTTTATTTGAGACGACTGTACAACCATCCAGATTAATTGTCAGATTCAACAGAAGATCTCTTTGTTTCTTGGGACCTAGAACAAGCATCTCTGTTTTGTCCGAGTTCAAAAGTAGAAAGTTTGCAGCCATCCACTTCTTTATGTCTGAAACACAGGCTTCTAGCGAGGGCAATTTTGGGGCTTCACCATGTTTCATTGAAATGTACAGCTGTGTGTCGTCTGCATAGCAGTGAAATTTAACATTATGTTTTCGAATGACATCCCCAAGAGGTAAAATATATAGTGAAAACAATAGTGGTCCTAAAACGGAACCTTGAGGAACACCGAAATTTACAATTGATTTGTCAGAGGACAAACCATTCACAGAGACAAACTGATATCTTTCCGACAGATAAGATCTAAACCAGGCCAGAACTTGTCCATGTAGATCAATTTGGGTTTCCAATCTCTCCAAAAGAATGTGGTGATCGATGGTATCAAAAGCGGCACTAAGATCTAGGAGCACGAGGACAGATGCAGAGCCTCGGTCTGACGTCATTAAAAGGTCATTTACCACCTTCACAAGTGCAGTCTCAGTGCTATGATGGGGTCTAAAACCAGACTGAAGCGTTTCGTATACATTGTTTGTCTTCAGGAAGGCAGTCAGTTGCTGTGCAACAGCTTTTTCTAAAATTTTGGAGAGGAATGGAAGATTCGATATAGGCCGATAGTTTTTTATAATTTCTGGATCAAGATTCGGCTTTTTCAAGAGAGGCTTTATTACTGCCACTTTTAGTGAGCTTGGTACACATCCGGTGGATAGAGAGCCGTTTATTATGTTCAACATAGGAGGGCCAAGCACAGGAAGCAACTCTTTCAGTAGTTTAGTTGGAATAGGGTCCAGTATGCAGCTTGAGGGTTTGGAGGCCATGATTATTTTCATCATTGCGTCAAGAGATATAGTACTAAAACACTTTAGTATCTCCCTTGATCCTAGGTCCTGGCAGAGTTGTGCAGACTCAGGACAATGGAGCTTTGGAGGAATACCCAGATTTAAAGAGGAGTCTGTAATTTGCTTTCTAATGATCATGATCTTTTCCTCAAAGAAGTTCATAAATTTATTACTGCTGAAGTGAAAGCCATCCTCCATTTGCGAAGGCTGCTTTTTAGTTAGCTTTGCGACAGTATCAAAAAGAAATTTCGGATTGTTCTTATTTTCCTCAATTAAGTTGGAAAAATAGGATGATCGAGCAGCAGTAAGGGCTCTTCGATACTGCACGGTACTGTCTTTCCAAGCTAGTCGGAAGACTTCCAGTTTGGTGTGGCGCCATTTCCGTTCCAATTTTCTGGAAGCTTGCTTCAGAGCTCGTGTATTTTCTGTATACCAGGGAGCTAGTTTCTTATGACAGATGTTTTTAGTTTTTAGGGGTGCAACTGCATCTAGGGTATTGCGCAAGGTTAAATTGAGTTCCTCGGTTAGGTGGTTAACTGATTTTTGTCCTCTGACGTCCTTGGGTAGGCAGAGGCAGTCTGGAAGGGCATCAAGGAATCTTTGGGTTGTCTGAGAATTTATAGCACGACTTTTAATGCTCCTTGGTTGGGGTCTGAGCAGATTATTTGTTGCAATTGCAAACGTAATAAAATGGTGGTCCGATAGTCCAGGATTATGAGGAAAAACATTTAGATCCACAACATTTATTCCATGGGACAAAACTAGGTCCAGAGTATGACTGTGGCAGTGAGTAGGTCCAGAGACATGTTGGACAAAACCCACTGAGTCGATGATGGCTCCGAAAGCCTTTTGGAGTGGGTCTGTGGACTTTTCCATGTGAATGTTAAAGTCACCAAAAATTAGAATATTATCTGCTATGACTACAAGATCCGATAGGAATTCAGGGAACTCAGTGAGGAACACTGCATATGGCCCAGGAGGCCTATAAACAGTAGCTATAAAAAGTGAGTGAGTAGGCTGCATAGATTTCATGACTAGAAGCTCAAAAGACGAAAACGTCATTGTTGTTTTTTTTTTTGTAAATTGAAATTTGCTATCGTAAATGTTAGCAACACCTCCGCCTTTGCCGGATGCACGGGGGGTATGGTCACTAATGTAACCTGGGGGTGAGGCCTCATTTAACACAGTAAATTCATCAGGCTTAAGCCATGTTTCAGTCAGGCCAATCACATCAAGATTATTATCAGTGATTAGTTCATTGACTATAACTGCCTTGGAAGTGAGGGATCTAACATTAAGTAACCCAATTTTGAGATGTGAGGTATCACAATCTCTTTCAATAATGGCAGGAATGGAGGAGGTCTTTATACTAGTGAGATTGCTAAAGCGAACACCGCCATTTTTAATTTTGCCCAACCTAGATCGAGGCACATTAATGGCCCTAACCCTGTTCTAACTTCACCCCCTTTGCCCTCCTCAGGACTGGGAGAACAACGCCAGCCGCAAGGTTTCTCTGAGGAGGGAGTTGGAGCCTGTCACTAACCTCATCATCCAGTGGCGCAAACTGGAGCTCAAGTAAGGCACAGAAACAGCAGGCAGGGTTATACTCCTGGTTATGATACTGTTACCTTTTTTTTTTATCACGTGTATAATAACATTTTCTGTTGGAGTTATTGTAGTGTAGACGTGGTGAGAAATTAGCATGCTTTTTGACATGGTGAAAAATGGATCCGGTTTCCCACAACCCGCTAGACTTTTTAAGGCCTTTCTATTTTCTTTCTTTCTACGCCTCAACAGCTGTTGGTCCAGCAGTCTGGACAACGCCTTGAAGCGTCACACAGAGAGATCCACCAAGCACTGGTTCTCCCTCTACCAGCTGGTTGAGAGGTACCTGGAGGAGCAGAGGATGGACACCAGCACAGGTACCTATTGCACATCCATGAAAATGTTGGGTCACATTCATAAGGTACCGAACGGAAGTAAACGGACTAAAACAGGAAGGGACTACCTGGACCTGTCCAATAAGAGAAACACATTTTTCTTTGTTTCCGTTGAAAAAAACGTTTCGATGCGTTTTCCATTGCATGCCCTAATGAACACTGGAGTATTAGCCAGCTAACTCTCCCTGTCCTCTGTTGTCTCCAGTAGAGGGCGATCTGTCTCTGGAGAGTCTGTCCCTGTCCACGGTGTCGTCCACGCTGCAGGCCTTCATGGAGGGTTCCACTCTAGGGGAGTACCACACGCGGCTGGCCATGCTGCTCAGCTTCCACTGCCACCTCCTCCTGGCCCCCAGCCAGCACGGAAAAGGTGGGACCCAACCCAGCGTCACCTCGCACACTTTACACACAGTAGTCTGCGCCAAGTCGGTTGACTTGGTGTTCACCGTTTTCAAACGTGCAGATGTAGTCCTGACTAGGAACTCCTTCCTGCTTTCACAGAACCTCTCTGCAGTCTCCTATGGAATCTGCACAAGTACTACACGCAGTTCTCAGAATGCATCCAGACCAAAGTCACTCAGCTCCGCCAGCCCATTGAGAAGGAGCTCAAGGACTTTGTGAAGATCTCCAAGTGGAATGACGTCAGTTTCTGGTCCATCAAACAGTCGGTGGACAAGACCCATCGGTAAGACTGCCTGTTAATGAAAGATCCTCATGTTCTTGTTTTATTTAAATAAAAATGACCGTTAAACCGTACCATTTGAAGCTTGATCACAATCCAGTCAATACATGACAATGTCCACCACTCTTATGGTTTCCCAGCACCCTGTTCAAGTTCGTGAAGAAGTTTGAGGCAGCGCTGAGCGGGCCGTGCGCCCCGGCACTGATGGAGCAGGGCGGCAGTGCCAGCCTGGACAGTGTGGATGCCAACCAAGAGAACACCCCGCTGCACAGGCTTCACCATGCCCTGAAGAACGCCCTACCTGGCAAGGCCAGAGACCTACAGGTGCAGTACAAACCACCCTCTAGCCACAATCACTCTCATCTGACACAAAAACATTATTGTTCTGACTCATAAAATGACAGTTTGGACCAGTATCGTTATCCATTCTTATGTTGGCAATGACTGTGCTTGTGTGTTGTGTGTGTGTGTGTGTGTGTGTGTGTGTTACAGAGTGAGTCCCCAGAGGAGGGCTTGGTAGGTGTGGAGCCCTCATCTCTGCAGGGCCGTCTTCCCCTCCTCACCAGGAAGATGAGGAAGATGTGTGTGACCCTGGTGAAGAAGAACCCCCTGCCCGAGCTCTCTGAGGACCTGGACGTCTTCACCGGTAAGAGCCGGAGAAAAACTATGGCCTCACAAGTTTTAGATGAGAAACGTCTGCTTGTACCGCCTCGTTGAGAATCTATCACAAAAACAAAAGATATCAAAGGTTTTGGATGAGAAATGTTTGCTTAAGTTCTACTGCCTCGGATTAGATTGTTGAAAAAGTCCCTTAATGATTGTAGTTTTGACTAAGGTATTTGTGTTTTTTATTTCAGGGGAGATCATCAGCAACCTGCGCGACCTCCAGAGCCTCACGATCGACCTGAAAGCTGAGAAGGAGAAGCAGAAGTCCGAGGTCAAACACATCCTCCAGCAGAAGCAGAGAGCTCTGTCTGACCTCTTCAAGATGCTGGCTGAGATCGGTGACTCCCTCTACATAGACTTTGTATCCCAAGTACATCTTATGTCAGTGTGGTAGAACACTGATACTGTACAGTATTTTATGACCGGAGTTTTACTGACGGTGCTGCTGTCTTCGTGCAGGTCTGTCCTACCGTAAGGGCCTGAACTGGAACAGGACAGCGGACTCAGAGGAGACCCTGTGTCTGCAGCCGCTGGAGCTGCAGACCGCCCTGGCAGCAGTCAGGACCCAGGAGCAGGCCGAGAACAGGTAAGACAAGACGCTCCCACCTGAAATATTACACTCTGAATAGCTGTGCAGTACGTCTTTGAATAGCTGTGCGGTACGTCTTTGAATAGCTGTGCGGTACGTCTTTGAATCGCTGTGCGGTACGTCTTTGAATAGCTGTGCGGTACGTCTTTGAATAGCTGTGCGGTACGTCTATGAATAGCTGTGCGGTACGTCTATGAATAGCTGTGCGGTACGTCTATGAATAGCTGTGCGGTACGTCTTTGAATAGCTGTGCGGTACGTCTTTGAATAGCTGTGCGGTACGTCTATCAATAGCTGTGCGGTACGTCTATGAATAGCTGTGCGGTACGTCTATGAATAGCTGTGCGGTACGTCTATAAATAGCTGTGCGGTACGTCTTTGAATAGCTGTGCGGTACGTCTTTGAATAGCTGTGCGGTACGTCTTTGAATAGCTGTGCGGTACGTCTATGAATAGCTGTGCGGTACGTCTTTGAATAGCTGTGCGGTACGTCTTTGAATAGCTGTGCGGTACGTCTTTGAATAGCTGTGCGGTACGTCTATGAATAGCTGTGCGGTACGTCTTTGAATAGCTGTGCGGTACGTCTTTGAATAGCTGTGCGGTACGTCTTTGAATAGCTGTGCGGTACGTCTTTGAATAGCTGTGCGGTACGTCTTTGAATAGCTGTGCGGTACGTCACGGAGTACCTGGTTGACTGTGGCATGGAACTGTGTCTGTTTTCAGTTTGTTTACTGAGATGAGCGCTGCGTGGGACGGCTGTCAGAAGTACTTCTACCGCTCGTGGGCCCGCAGAACGGCCATGATGACTGCTCTCCAGAGCGCTGCTAAGGTGAAAGACTGAAATGGAATGACCGACAGATTGACTTCATTGCAACTGCGATATATTGGTTATTTTGTGTGTTCTAAATGGGGCCTAAACCACTGAGTTACGTGCCAAATGATAGGATATCCATGGCCTTAACGGCGTCTGAACAACTGTGACGTAGTTTGAACTGTGTGTGTGTGTGTGTGTTCCAGGAGCTGGGGATTGGGAACATTGATCGATGCCGAGGCTTCTCCTCCCACCTGTTCAAGCTGCTGCTCAGACAGAGGCGACGCCTGGCCAAGCTCACGGAGCAGTGGGTCCACCACAGGTGAACCTTAACGTCTAACCTATGACCTTACACCTCAGAGCTTACAGTTTGGATAGAGGATCTGTGTATCTCATAGTATGGTTGTGTCCAAAATGGCACCCTGTTCCCTACATGGCACCTTATTCCGCATAGGGCCCTGGTCAAAAGCAGCGCACTATATAGGGTTCTATTTGGGAGACAACTTGAGTATCTCTATCTGTAGTTGTCCTTCTAACACTCCTTTTGGCTTGTTTCCCCTCTAACACATGCAGGAGGCTAACAGTCAGTGTTCAGGGCATCCAGGCTCACCTCCGGGCCCACAATGAGGACGCTGGTGGCCTTCCCCCCCAGGCGTCTCTCCAGGGCTGGGTGATCAAGGCCCAGGGCCTGTCGGTGCAGTGTGTCACCCTCCTCCAACAGCTCTCCTGGCTGCTGCAGTGTTGCCCTGAGGGCCCCCATCAGACTGACGGGTCAGGCGGGCAGAGGGAGCCCACCCTGAGGTACCCGTCCCCCCTGGCGTCTCAGAGGAAGCCCCCTGGGTGTCTGCTCAGGAGGGGAGACCCGGCCTGGAGCCAGCTGAGCCAGCGGGTGGCGGACATGTTGGGTCAAACCCAGAGCCTGAAGGAGGAGCTGGATGCAGTGGCACTGCAGTCCACACAGGGGGCGCTGCACTCCTGGTAAGGCCTAGGAGCACAAGATAGCATTAGGAATACTGATAGTACTAAACAGGAACTTAACACAGATAAGACTATTAAGCTTTGTCTTTCCTCCACATCTCCCCAGGAGCCACTTCTCTGTGTGTTGCTCGGGCTATGACCGGCTGGGTTCCGTGACGGCACAAATGCCCGCGGTGGAGCAGCTGTTCACCACCCCCGAGGGCACGGCCGACACCCAGCCTGGCCTGACCCGGGGCTTGCAGTACGTCAGAGGAGAGGTGGAGGCCGCCCTGACGGAGTTCACCACCTGGAAGACCCAGCTGCTCTCCCTGGGCCACGGACACACAGGTGAAAACAGACCGATCATGCTTAGTTAATCAATCAGTCGCATGTATATTATAATGCCCGTTTCTAAAAAAAAGTATATTCCATTGGTATTACACTGGTGTTAAAATTGTATCACAGTGTTATTGCATTGTTAAAATAATTTTCCCTCCACCTCTCCCCCCCCCTCCCCAGATTACCAGCAAACATTCCGCTCAGAGTTCTCTGCTGAACTTGAAAAGGCCATCAACGCTGTGCTGGTTGCCGTGCAGACCCTGGTGAAGAGGAGGGAGGGGGAGCAGCAGGGAGAACAGCAGACAGACACCAAGAGAGGTGAGGAGAGACCCCCTGCTGTCTTCCTCCAATAACACACCTGGGTCATATTCACTAGGCACCAAACAGACTGAAACTGGGAGGGGCTTTACTTTGTGTCCTTGTGTGATTATTACTGGAGACCTGTAGGAGAACTGTCTAAAAAGCGACCCAGGCAAGCCAGAGTGAGACTGGGCCAAGATGTATTAACGTGATCAATCCTAGGGTTCTGTAAAGTGTGTTGATCATTGATTGGGAATGGGGATGTCATTTCCTGTCGTATCTGTTCCAGAAGGTGAGGAGGAGGCGCCCCAGGAGGACCTGCTGAAGCCTGGTCACCTGAGCCGCCTGCTGGAGGAGGAGTTAGGAGCAGAGGTGGCGTCTCTCTCGCTGGGGGAGGTCAGCGACACGCTGGAACAGCTAGTGGAGAGACTCCGGGTCCACCGAGACTCCTGTTCATCTCACCAGCTCCAGGTGGGTGCAGTCACACAGCATATACTGTAGCCTATACCGCCCTCTAGTGTAGTGGAGATATAATACTAAAACGCAACGGTTCTGTAAGGTAGCCAACCATGTCAAAGTCGCCACAGGAGATCATTATTTCTTTCTCCTGAGGTTTTCTGAACGATGATGTCCTGTCGTTTTCAGATTGCTTTGTTCGTGATATTCATACGTCACCGTTGACCTTCTGTTTTACTGCTTTGTCCCGTGTGCTGTGTTTTTAGGAGCTGAGTGAGGCGTGCAGGCTGCTGGCGCGTCTGGAGCCCATGCTGGGGCTGTACTCAGAGCTGGTACGCTATTACCTGGCCGTGTCACTGGGAGCCCACAGGAGCACTGGGAAACTGCTCTCTGTCCTGGCCGGCATCTTCACTGAGCTAGCCCAGAAGGTACTGTATCCATTCTACTGGGATCTGCTTTAAAACATACTATAAGGTTCTTTGTGAAACTTTAAAAAAAAAAAATGTAAGTAGTGAAAAACATTAGGACAAACTGTAGTTTCAGTACCTGTTTATTCCTACTGTTGGGGTAAGTTACCTACGCTGCAACGGTGCCTACAGTACAGCTGCTTTTTTCCCTTGTTGATTGTCCTGTTGTCTTGTCCTGCAGGGCTTCTGTCTACCCCAGGAGCTGATGGAGGGAGGGGACGGAGAGGGGGCCACAGAGTTCCATGACTATGAGGGCGGTGGCATCGGAGAGGGAGAGGGCACCAAAGACGTCAGCGACAAGATCGAGAATGAAGAGCAGGTGACGCCTACAAGAATGACAATAAAATGCAGACACTATAAGATCTATGTTTTTTGACTAGCGTTGCTCATGAAAGGCCGAATCCCAACTTCCACTAAAGTCTAATTTCACTTAGTCTCCCACTGACATCAATACATGACTAAGTAAAAACAATATACTTGGTGAGAGTTGGGATTCACCCCAAAGGTTATAACGTTTCGCTAGCTAAAATTGTTCCGTTTCTGTCGTAGGTGGAGGACACGTTCCAGGAAGGCCAGGAGAAGGAGGAGGAGGAGCCTGACAAGAAGAACATTGAGGAGGAGGACAACGCCATCGAGATGTCCGAGGACTTTGACGGCCAGATGCATGATGGAGACCAGCAAGAGCCAGGTGGGACGACAGACCTCTTTAACGCACAGCCTCGTGGCAGTATGAACTTTCACCTGGGTCATGTTCATTAGGCAGCAACGGGAGAAAATAGACTGAAACATTAAGGGACTACCTCCAATTTGTCCAATTAAAATGCTCATTTTCATTGTCTGTTGCAAAACAGTTTTCTGTTTCATGCCCTAATAAACCCAACCCTGGTCTCACATCGCAAAGCGCTCTTGGTTATTCCTTTTCAGGTGAAGATGATGAGGAGGAGTCTGACAAAGAGGAGGATGAAGATCTGGATAAGAAGATGGGTGACCTGGGCGAGGGCCAGACGGACACGCTGGATGAGAGGATGTGGGGTGATGATGAGGATGACGAAGAAGAGGAGGGCAGTGACGAGGAGGAGTCAGGCCAAGGAATGGACCAGGTACTGGGAGAAAGAATTTGATTAAACTGTTCACATATCTGACAGCGAGTGCGGTATCTACCACTTGCGACCAGTCAGCATGCTACTGTATTCGTTGTTTAGTAATTGTTCTTCTGTTTGTCTTCAGGGGGAATCGGAACTGGTCGCCAAGGACGACAACCTGGATGCAGCCGACCCCAAAAAAGACAAGAACAAAGACGACAAAGACCAACAGTTGGACGAGGAGGAAAAGGAGAAGATCCACGAACAAGGGGACGAGGTACGCTTTAACTAGGAAACGATGTTTACTTCGAAAGACCAGTAGTTTGGTCAAACTATCCCTGGCTGTGTGATGAGCATGCGGCCACTAAATCTCAGGCTGTAGTTGGGTGTGTGTTTTAGCAGGACTGCCAGACCGTATCTGATTGAGTTTTTCTGTTTGTGTGTTCCAGCGGGAGTTTGATGAGAACGAGGTGGACCCGTACCACGGGAAGCAGGAGGAGAAGCCTGACACAGAGGCCATGGACCTGCCTGATGAACTCAACCTGGACCAGGAGGAGGAGCAGGTTGGGGACGAGGAGGAGGGAGAGGGAGAAGGTGAGGCTTCAGCAAGGGTCACGGGTCAACAGGGGAGGAGAGGAACATACCTGGGTTCAAATATTATTTGTCTTCTTTCAAATACTTTCAGTGTTTGAGTGCCAGGTAGGCAGGGTTTGCACTTTGGGACTATTCCATTGGGTCCATTGTGCCAGGCAAGCTTAAATAAAGCCCCCCCATGCAGTCTCTGTAATTGTATTTTTAAATCATCACTTTGTCTAATAAATTACTGTGTTTATGTAATGAAAATAACTCCAATATATATTTCCCTGATCCTCCTTTGGTCCTTGAAATGCTCAGTCTGATTGTGTGGGCTTCAGGAAACACATTTGAAGATATTTACATACACATCCCTGATTGGCTGATAGGTGTAGAGCCCACCCCCTTACCCAGATGAACAGTCATTGGTCTATTATAATCAGATCACATTGTGACAGGATGTGGGCCAAAAGTTCCAACCCACCCGAACAGGCTGAAATTCCTGGCATTTGTTTCCAAATAGATCTTACACAAAAATGGCATTATCAATTTCAGAGTTATTTTGACCTCCGCGTGGAAATATCTTTAATAAAACAGGACAATCGTGTTTTTAACTTTACTGCCCCTTGAAGCGCAGCTAAATAATTAGAAAGATAATAAATACTATTTGAGAGGAACAGGTGGAGACGCCACAGAACCAGTGTCTGACAATTGTTTATTTCCTCCAGAGGAAAACCCGTTCGACATTGACGCGAAGCCCATGGAGCTGGACGAGAAGGAGGGAGCAGAGAAAGATGAGGAGGGAGGAGCGGAGGAGATGGCTGAAGATCAGACAGACAAACAAGGAGAGGAGGAAGGCCAGGAACCCAAGACTGAGGAGGAAGAGGGAGGTGGAGGAGAACAAACAGAGGAGGACAAAGAGGCGGCCGAGGAGGATGAGGAGGAGGAGAGGACGAAGGACGGGAGGCAGGGAAAGAGGAGGACATGGCCATCCCTGCAAACGAAGGCCAGAAACCAAAGGTTGTTTGACTTGCCTTTTCGTGCACATTGGGGATTCAGATGTACCTAGAACGATTGTTTTGCTAGTCGGGTGTTTAACACCTTTCTTCGTCATTGCCCACAGGAGGAGGAAGAGGAGGGTACGGGTGAGGATGAGGAGCAGCCAGCGTCGGCAGAGAGGAAGGAGCACAACACGGACGGTCAGACGGGAGAGGAGAACGTCCAGAGTGAGACGGCCGTGGAGCTGGCAGGAGAACCATCCGAGAGAGACCAAGCTAAAGAGGTACACGCCCACCTCACCCAACCCATTTACAGCCCGTGTAAATGTCTAAATCCACACATTTGACCCTCTTGTGTTGTTGTGTTGTTGTCCAGGAGCACGGTAGCGGAGCGGCTGATGCCAGTCAGTCAGTGGGACACGAATCCAAACTCATGGCAAGGATGTCCTCTCAGAAACGGAGCCAGAGCAAGACACAGGTATGTCTGGTCAACGAATCAAACTCATTCCACGGTGGGCCGAGTGCCTGCGGGTTTTCGCTCCTCCCTTGTACTTGATTGACAAATTAAGGTCACTGATTACTAAAGAACTCCCCTCACCTGGTTGTCTGGGTCTTAATTGAAAGGAAAAAACTAAAACCCACAGACACTCGGGCCCTCCGTGGAATGGGTTTGCTCTGCACTGTGTTCTTGAGTTGAAGTGAGACCGAAACATTTCAAAACGGGCTCAAATTCCGTTTTTTTTGTGTTTTAAGATGAGCAATATATTTCCAAATGGGTTCTAATTCCGAATTGGCTGTTCCAGAGCTTCAAGAGGAAGCCTGGGCAGGCGGACAACGAGCGCTCGACGGGCGACTACAACGAGCGCATCAGCAAGCGCCTGCGAACAGCGGAGAGCAGTACGGAGAAGACGCAGGAGAGCAACCAGACTGAGGCCCGGCGGGAGTCGGACCTGTACGAGCACATCAAACAGGGAGAGACCGCCTACGACACGCAGACATACGGTGAAGCAGCAACACACCACAGAACACTGAGCTGCACAGATACCCATACCGCGGAGTTCGCTTCACACTTTTATCATCGTCGGAAGATGTTCTAAAACCATGGCCTCTTGACATGTTACAGATGTTGCCAGTGCAGACCAGCAGAAACCAGCCGGAGCCCCCCAAGAGGAGGACCAAGAGGATGAGGACATTGCTATGGATACAGAGGAGCAGGAAGAGGACCTGCAGGCTGTTGAGGCCCAGGAGTTGAAGCCAGAGAAGCTGGAGTCGAACAGAACGTCCCAGAAAGGTGCTCCAGCCATCTACTCATGTCATGTGTGTGTGTTTGCGTGCGTGCGCGTTTGCCTGTTGTTCGTGTGTGTTACTGTGTCTGTTCTCCACTGTAGGTCTAGACAGCGGAGAGCTGGAGGCTCAGAGGCAGTGTGAGGAGGACGAGGAGAGGCCAAAAGACACACGGGGTCGCAGTGACGAGGAGCACCCAGAGAGGAGCACAGAGTCTACCTTCCACACCGTCCCAGAGCTGCTGATGGACACACTGCAGGTACCCGAGAGATGATCCGAGCACCTGCTTTGTGCTACTAAAGAAACAGATCTGTCAGAAAGCTCTGGAGCGCTCCGTATAAGATTAGCTGAATGTCTGTGTGTCCCCAGAACCCAGTTCGCGACCCAGAGGAGCTGAGGAGGGAGATGGAGCTGCAGCTGGAAGCCTGGATGAAACAGGCCCCTGGAGACCGGGAGGAGGTACCGGCACTTTGGATGCCCTGCAAAACATTCCTAACACCGGACACTATTTACCCTGTCATTCTCTGTTCCCATTACCTACCACTAGAAGTTCAGATCTCTGTGTGAAACTGAGATGTGTAACTCATGCCGTGGTCTTGCCCTATAGGAGAGTGCAGCGGCAGCCATGTGGCACCAGTACCAGACGCTGACCTCGGCCCTGTCCCAGCAGCTGTGCGAGCAGCTCCGTCTCATCCTGGAGCCCACGCAGGCCGCCAAGCTCAAGTGAGTACCTACCGCAACCCCTAGATCATTCAGGGAGCATGACCATTGGTCGACTATTAGATGACACTCACAGACTAGAAGAGGAACAGGCTTTTGCAACCTTTTCTATTCATTCTTTCTATTTTTTCTTTTCATTTTTAAATAAGGTTTTTTCTTTTTAATTTCAGTACAAATATTTGCTTTTTAAAAAAAAAAAATATTCTGTTTTCTCGCTGTGTCACAGAGGAGACTTCCGCACAGGGAAACGTCTGAACATGCGAAAGGTGATCCCTTACATCGCCAGTCAGTTCCGTAAAGACAAAATCTGGCTGAGGAGGACCAAGCCCAGCAAGAGAGAGTACCAGATCTGTTTGGCCGTGGACGACTCCTCCAGCATGGTGGACAACCACTCCAAACAGGTACAGTAGGCCTTCTCAGAGGGATGAGTGGATACAATAATACAATAACCTTAGAGCGGGGATACAGGCGGCCCGTGGGCCAAAACCGACCCGCAAGGGATTTTATTTGGCCCCCCAAAGTTTTTAGCAAAATAAAAGAATCAAATCACCAGGAATTAAGCTACAAATGTGTTTAATTTAGGACATCTGTTGATCAAGTATTCCCACAAATAAAAGAGACCTGATTGTGTCTCAATGTAATGAAGGTATGAAATTATCATTTTCAAATACTATCTCTTTTTGGCCCCCCGACCAGCCACTCCGAGTCTAGCTGCCTTAGTCAGTTTGCTGCAGGAACAATGTATGAATCCCAAATGGCACACTATTCCCTTCATAGTGCACTACTTTTGACCAGGGCCTCATAGGTGTCTGTTCAAAAGGAGTGCCCTATATCGGGAATAGAATGCCATTTGGGGAACAGACAATGCCTCATTAATGTCTCACCTCTGTCTCCCGTGTGTCACAGCTGGCCTTTGAATCCCTGTCTGTTATTGTCAACGCTCTCACTCTCCTGGAGGTCGGGCAGGTGTCCGTGTGCAGGTGAGAGGAGCGGCCCTCTGTAGATGAATGAATATTGGTGTCCAGGTGTTGCTCTTCCCCAGACAGTGCTGTTCCATTTGTGAAATGTTTTGGTTGTCACCTCAGCTTCGGTGAGACGGTGCAGCTGCTCCATCCGTTCCAACAACAGTTTAACGACCAGTCTGGCGCCAGGATACTGAGGCTCTGTCAGTTCCAGCAGAAAAAGACCAGGATAGCCCAGGTGGGGTCCCGCTATTTTTTTTGTTTGTTGTTGTGCTTGATATCTTTGCTTTCATGAATTGAACGCCTTCCGGGCCCATTTGTTTACCGTCTGTGGTATTAGATGACATCTATTTAGTGAGGTACTCCTGTTTGAGACTGACCGCCACATTGTGCTCATGTCCTTTAGTTCCTGGAGACCTCAGCCAACATGTTTGTAGCAGCTAAGCAGCACAGCCCTGGATCCATGAACACAGGTAATGTATTGCGGTGGTGCAGCATCTCCTTTCACTTGATCAATGCAATAAGACTGTTCAGTATGATTACCATACTAGAGAACGGCCTCCCCAAGTCCGTTCTTCATTTGCTAATGTATTCAAGTGGGTTTAGAGCCCACTATACCTTACGGTAATGAGTTTACATAATAATCAACGCCTGCTGATTGCATCGTACTCTGAGCCTATGGGGTCCGTGCCCTGGGTGTATTTGATGTCCAACAAACAAGCCCTGAGGGAAACAGTGGGAGAGTAGATCACAATGACTGTTATTCAAAGGCAGGATATTGTTCCTGCTACAGTGCCCCTGGTGAGGCTAACATGTCCTCTATGGAGCCGTGGTGAAGATCACAGTGCAGAGCTGGTATCTGAGCCTTCACTGCTCTCCCTCTGCAGCCCAGAGGACTTGAACCTGTAAGCAGACACCCAGGGCCATTGTGGTGCAAGTGTAAACTGACCGCCTCCTCTCTCACTCCCTCTTTCGCTCTCGTCCCACTCTCCCTCCCCTCCTTGTCTCCCTCCCTCCCTCTTCCCCCCCCCCCCCCCCCCCCACACAGAGACAGCCCAGCTGCTGCTCATTGTGTCGGACGGCAGAGGGCTCTTCCTGGAGGGGAAGGAGAGGGTGACGGCAGCTGTGCAGGCGGCTCGCAGCGCCAACGTCTTCGTCATCTTCGTGGTGCTCGACAACCCAAACTCCAGGGTAAGGGACTTAAGTTGGTTTAGATGGAATCCATGTTATGTATCAAGGACTGTGGATGGTAATGCAAAATCTAATTTACATGATACATTTGTTAATGTGAATAATCAAATCACTATAAGATATGATATTCATATAGAACTATTCCCTTTGGTGTTTCCTTTGTCATTTTTCGACAGGATTCCATCCTGGACATCAAGGTGCCCATCTTCAAAGGTCCAGGAGAGATGCCTGAGATCCGCTCCTACATGGAGGAGTTCCCCTTCCCTTTCTACGTGATCCTGCGGGACGTCAACGCCTTGCCAGAAACCCTAAGTGACGCACTGAGGCAGTGGTTCGAACTCGTCACGGCAACCGACCAGTAGAAGCCATCTTAGAAGGCAGCAACCAACCGCACAACGCCACTCTGCTGCTAGCCTCTCGACAACACACGGACTCAAAAACAAAATAGGACTCGCAAAGAAAGACGGACTTGCCGCTGTGTACGTGCCTTTTTATCTCATTTTTTTTTTACTGTAATTTTAGTAGACTGTAGAGTTTGATAGCGACTTCCGCCATTGAGTCCTTGACTTCAGGCCAGGGGGATCCTGGAAGTTCTTTCGTAATGTAATAAGCATTGCTTTAACTTGCACGTCTGTAACAAATGATTAGAAAAGGATACAAAATGTGATTCCCTTCCGCGTAAACAACCCCAGTGAAGAGATACTGTTCCCCTGTGTACTATAACCCCCTTCATGTTGTATGGATGTTTTCAGTGTTACATGCTCATCATCAAGTCATTCTACTTCCATGTGAACACATCAACCGATAATGTATGGAGCTGACAGTAGTGTTGTGATGAAGTTGTTTTTGGACAACTGTTTGTAAAGAACAAAAAAAGAAGAAAAGCACCCCTTTTTCGTTATATCATGGCAAAACAAAAGCATGCCGATATGGTCTTGATCCATTTCTAAAGTAATCCCAAAAATTGTGCCTTGAAGAAATCTTATTGCATCTCACTTAACACCCATGTGCTTATAAAAGAATCCATTGTTTACATGGAAATTATCATTCTGCCCAAATGTGTTATTCATATAAATCTTAACCCTCTCTCTCATTAAAGGTCAAGGTTTTTGGGAAAATTTTAAGCACAAGAACTGCTAATAACAATTTTGATAAACGCTCCAATCGATGGCATTTCTCTGGTCTAAGAGACATATCCACTACATCTTACTGTAGATAAGGTTCATTCACTGACACGAAGACACCATTAGGAAATGTCATTGCTGTGGACAAATGGAACACAGTTGTAACTATAAGTAAACATATGATATTCATGGAAGTTTTTTTTTTCATACCATCCATAAATCACATATGACATGATACATTGTATGATGATAATAAACTTTTTAATCTGTGTTTTGAGCACGTTGTTTTATCTAATATGTACTGTATTTGGTAGTAGCCAATTCACATACAGTATTTTATGGTCCCTAAAGAAATCGATTTTCAATAATACTCCGCCCCACAAGAGGGCGACATTTATATTTCTATATGTTGACTGCCAAAACAGGTCAGCTAGAGCTGCCTCTACAACCATGTTTGCTACAATTCACATCATGGCTAGCTCAAGGTTACCCGCGTCAGCACTTACATTAAAACAGGTAATAAATACATATTTGTCGGTATCATGACCTGTAAACCATGCGGTTCGAGTACCACTGCCAACTAGATAGTGTTCTCTTTCATTCACACTTGAGAAATAGCCGTGGCAGCATGATGAGCTAGCTAGCGTTAGCATTTCAGCAGCAGCTCTAGTTAGCTCATCTGACAATTTGGTCTTAAGTGTAATATCCTCACTAAGTAGCTAATACTATGCCCTTTTTTTTTTTTTGTTAACGTTTTCTCCTTTAGCAAATTGCTCTGCTAATATGATTGTTGATAAATTAGCCAGGTAACTTGCTAGCTAGCTTGCTTGGTTGTTTTGCTTCCTCTGGTCTATTTCTAGTTTATACAGAGGCAGAAAGTGTTGAGTCTCTACAGAAACATGATGAGAACCATCAGACAAGTGCCAGACGAGGGAGACCGAAAATACCTGCGGGATTGGGCGAGAGATGAGTTCAAGAGGAATAAAAATAGCACGAATCAGGTGAGATAAGGTCTGAAATGACGTCATTCTGGGTTCTATCCCTGTTCTAACCTTCGTTGTCTCCGTATATCTAGGACGCCATCCGAATGATGATCACACAGGCAAACATGCATCATGATGAGCTACAGTCATCCCTTGCATTGGCTAACGTTAAGAAGTAATGTCACCTGTCTGGGGCTAAGGTAACCCACCGATTTATCCTGGACGTGGACGCCAGAAGCTTTTCTATGCTGCCTCAAATGGACTGTGAAAGCCAAAGGAATCAGTACTTGGACAAGTACACCACTTACTGTGGAAGCACCTTGGCATTTGGCCCCGACCAGCTCGTTGCCGTTCATAATGTGATTTGGACCATATCAGATGGTTGCCATCTACATGTCTAGCAGTGGTGACGCTTTCAAATCACTTGTGAGGAACGCTGTGAGAGCCATGTGTGATATGCCATTTGCGATCATGTCTGACATAATACCATCGTTCTCATGTTGGGCTATTGTAAAGCTGTTTGTGTCCAGATGACCCTCGTGAAATGTGTGATGTACATGTTGGACATAAAACAAAAATACATTTTGTAGTTTGTCTCTATTTTTTTTTTTTTTTTTTTACAAAATTCATTTGATATAATCTATTTTACTACACAGAATGTGTGTTCATATCAACAAAGACATCAATGTACCACAACCTCGCACCTGAACAGAACAAATGTCACACATCAGCACTAACTATATACTGTTTGCACAGGTCTATTTCAGAAGACAAAAACAGACTTTCCATCATGCAAAATGGTTCTTCTTAACAGTACCTCATTTTAGTGCTAAGGACAAGCAGTAGGATGTTATGGTTTTTACCATTAAAGAAATATACAGTAGTGGGTTGGAGTAAAGGTTATGAATACTAAAGTTTTCTTACTAGTTAAGACATTGCCAGTTTGGTTGTGTTCTCTTGAGTTCTGTTACCCTTGTAAGTCACATATCTGTATAAAAGCTTGCAGTAGCATATTCTACTGATATTTTAAGCATCCTAGTTACCTCAACTATTTCTGCTGTCTGCGTTTTGTCTTTCTCTACTCTCTCATTTGAATATAAATGAAGAACGTCACAAAAAATGACCCACATTTTCCACAAGCAAACCTCCAGAATCCTTCACGTAACAGGCTTTCTCATCACAGGATAAAAAGCACTGGAGTATTGGCATGTTGACTTAATGACAGTGTGACATTGTTCCCAGGTGTGTGTGTGTACCAGTTCCGTGATGGCCCCATGACATAATACATTATAAATAACTATCAGTTTTACAAACACAGGAGCTGCCCAAAACAAATGAATAACAAGACCACATTATACTGAATAGTCTGGCATGCCATAACATGTCTTTAAAATAAGTTACTATACAGATGATTTTCTACTGTTGCATGACATTATTTACCAAAAGTATTAAATCTGCTAAATTGAGTCAATGACAATTTTTGTTGGTCAGTGGGTCCAGTTGATCCAGGGTGCCATCTGTAATGAGCTCAGATGATGTTTTGTTGCTGTTCTGAAGGTATAGCTCTATACTCTGCAGTGGCGTCCCTGTGTTAGCTGTCGTCGTGCCTGTTAGTCCTGAGCATGCGTAGCTCGTCCTCCAGGTAGGTGATCCTCTCCACCAGGGAAGCTCTGTCTGCCTGAGCACGCTGGTCCGCCTGCCACCTGGCCTCCTGGATCTTCCTTTCATACCAGTGCTCCATCTGGGTCGACACCGCCTCGAAGAAGTACTGTGTCACCTCCAGGGCGTGCGTGTTCTCCCTCTCCTTTTCAAAGCCCTCCCCCACGCCTCTCTCCACGGCTCTCTCCCCAAACACCCCCAGAGTCTGAGTCCCCTCGGCCTGCCCCACCGAGGCCCCCTTGTCCCCCTTGGTCTTAGTTCTTCTGCCCTGGGAGTGCCTCTTGTGGTGCTTGCCCTTGTCCCTGCCCCGCTCCCTGTCTTTATCCCTCTCCCTGTCGCAGTCCTTGTCCTGCCTGCTGCTGCAGCGGCGCTCGGTGGCTGGGGACAGGCTGCTGGCCCGCTGGTTGTTGCCGCCGATGCTCGGCGCCAAATCCAGCAGTGCCATGTCCTGCAGTCCCTGGTATGGCCTGCGGGGGTCAGTACAACACAGCGAGCGTTCCTTGGGCCGCACCACTTGGGGAGATGGGGACAGGGACTTAGCGGGAGTTGGGGAGGAGATCTTTTCTCGCTTGTGATGTTTACCACCATCTGGGAGATTTCCGAGAGACAATTATTAAGTGAATTAGAATTAAAAAGTCAACCTCAGAGCACGGCACACAATAAATCATTTATGATTATTCAAATTAGTTCCAGTGAGATTGCCATCTTCAAATGCAGTGTGATAGATTAGGATGATAAATTAATTAACCTGCCAAAGGCAACTTTATATTTTGAGCATTTCTGTGAAAATGTTCTATTTGGGCCACATTCTCTGTTATTTACTTCAACAAAAAAAAGGGTATGACCTAAGAATAATATACTTAGATTACGTAACGCTTACATAAGCCTGTATCTGTGTGAAATGAGTTCCCTCTCCATTGTGTGTGTGCGTTCGTGCATGTGCATAAGAGTAGTAATTCGGAGCGCTGGCTATTTCACTGAGTTCTCTTTGAACCGTACCTGGAGAGCTGTCCACCTGAACCCCAAAGTTGTGATTGGCTGAGGGGTCCTCTGTGGCGGCCGTGTTGGGGTCTCCCTCGGTGAGGTCAGTGGTGTGGGGGGCCAGACACTCGACGCTGCACCCAGGCCCCCCTGCAGGCAGCACAGTGAGGCCCCCAGGGTCCATCTCACACAGGCCTTCAGCCATGGACGAGGACTGACGCAGCTTGGCGTTGCGGGGGTCTCCGGTGAAACGCACCTCAATGTTCTGGAGCTTGGCCAAGCACCAGTTTTTCAGCTCGTTCACCACTGATGCCTGCTTGAAGGGCAGGCCAAGACAAGAAAAGGTTTCGTGACAGAGATACAGCAGGGTATATACAGTGCCTTCGGAAAGTATTCAGACCCCTTGACTTTTTCCACATTTTGTTACGTTACAGCCTTAATCTAAAATGAATGAAATAAAAGAAAATACTCAGCAATCTACACACAATAACCCATAATGACAAAGCGAAAACAGAAATACCTTATTTATATAAGTATTCAAACTCTTTGCTATGAGACTTAAAATTGAGTTCAGGTGCATCCTCTTTCCATTGATCATCCTTGAGACCTTTCTACAACTTGATTGGAGTCCACCTGTGGTCAATTCAATTGATTGGACATGATTTGGAAAGGCACACACCTGTTTATATAAGGTCCTACAGTTGACAATACATGTCAGAGCAAACACCAAGCCATGAGGTCGAAGGAATTGTCCTTAGAGCTCCGAGACAGAATTGTGTCAAGGTACCAAAACATTTCTGCAGCATTGAAGGTCCCCAAGAACACAATGGCCTCCATCATTCTTAAATGGAAGAAGTTTGGAACCCCCAAGACTCTTCCTAGAGCTGGATGCCTGGCCAAACTGAGCAATCGGGGGAGAAGGGCCTTGGTCAGGGAGGTGACCAAGAACCTGATGGTCACTCTGACAGAGCTCTAGAGTTCCTCTGTGGAGATGGGAGAACCTTCCAGAAGGACAACCATCTCTGCAGCACTCCACCAATCAGGCCTTTATGGTAGAGTGGCCAGATGGAAGCCACTCCTCAGTAAAAGGCACATGACAGTCCACTTGGAGTTTGCCAAAAGGCACCTAAAGACTCTCAGATCATGAGAAAAAAGATGATCTGGTCTGATGAAACCAAGATTAAACTCTTTGGCCTGAATGCCAAGCGTCACGTCTGGAGGAAACCTGGCACCATCCCTAGGGTGAAGCATGGTGGTGGCAGTATCATGCTGTGGGAATGTTTCAGTGGCCGGGACTGGGAGACTAGTCAGGATCGAGGCAAAGATGAACGGAGCAAAGTACAGAAAGATAATTTATGAAAACCTGCTCCTGTGTGGACCTCAGGACCTCAGACTGGGGCAACAGTTCACTTTCCAACAGGACAACGACACTAAGCACACAGGCAAGACAATGCAGGAGTGGCTTTGGGACAAGTCTCTGAATGTCCTTGAGTGGCCCGGACTTGAACACGATCAAACATGTCTGGAGAGACCTGAAAATAGCTGTGCAGCAACGCTTCCCATCCAACCTGACAGAGCTTGAGAGGATCTGCAGAGCAGAATGGGAGAAACTCCCCAAATACAGGTGTGCCAAGCTTGTAGCGTCATACCTAAGAACACTCAAGGCTGTAATCGCTGCCAAAGGTGCTTCAACAAAGTACTGAGTAAAGGGTCTGAATACTTATGTAAATGTGATTCTTCCATATTTGTTATTTTAGAAATTGCCAAAAAATTCTAAAAACCTGTTTTTGCTTTGTCATTATAGGGTATGGTGTGTAGATTGATGAGGGGGAAAAAACTATTTAATCATTTTTAGAATAAGGCTGTAACCTAACAAAATGTGGAAAAAGTCAAGGGGTCTGAATACTTTCCGCACTGAACAAAAATATAAATGCAAAGTTTATAGTGTTGGTCCCATGTTTCATGAGCTGAAATAAAAGATCACAGAAATCTTCCATACGCACAAAAAGCTTATTTCTCTCAAATGTATTGCACAAATGTGTTTACTTCCCTGTTAGTGAGCATTTCTCCTTTGCTAAAATAATCCATCCACCTGACAGGTGTGGCATATCAAGAAGCTGATTAAACAGCATGATCATTACACAGGTGTACATTGTGATAGGGAAAATAAAAGCCACTAAAATGTGACACAACACAATGCCACAGATGCCACAGCATGCAATTGGCATTCTGACTGCAGGTATGTCCAACAGAGCTGTTGCCAGAGAGGGCCAGGACAAAGTTTGGGAAACCCTGGTCTAGAGGAGGATGAGCTGGCCAATCAGCTGTCTACTTGGGTGAATATTTTTGACGACCGGTATACGCCTACAACATTCTGTTGTTGGGGTACGCACACACCATTCCAACATAAAAATATGCTTTTTAACATAGCTAATTAAAACAATTTGGGAAGAAAAACTATTTCACTCATATAAGTCATTATAAGTCATATTTCATAGAAATCTGGAAACACTGGGCAGTCACTTTAAAGCATTGTTGTAATATTTTAACGACAACCTTGAATTAAAAAGTTTAATGACGGCACGTGAAGGTATAGGAACGAGTGTTTAGTCCATCTGAGACCCGCCTCCCTTGCGGTGTTGAGTGAGTTGACCCTGCTGTTAGTATTACCTGTCTCTTCTCCCTCTCCTGTCTCTCCTGCGTGGCCCTCTGGTCGATCCTGTGTTGGCACTCTGACCTCTCCGCTGAAACTCTCTCTACTGTCATCTTATCTAGGGCACGGATCTAGAACCACACAATCACAAACCACATAGTTAAATGCCCGAGCCTGATAAAGCTGTCGTGATTAATGCAAGACGCCGGTTGTGAAACAAAAGCTCACAGCTGCTTTTGACTTTAGTAACATTACACTTCATTTCATTAATAGGCAAAATCTGCAAATGATGAATGCATGCCTGCCCCACATCCACTGCTGTGACTTCAGAGGCTTGTGGGATGTAGGTCGAAAGCTACAATTTTCCGTTTACGTTGCAAAAAGTTGAAAACGCCCTAATGAACAGCACCCTGGTCTATTATGTACCTGATGTTTGTTCTTGCGGTCCAACTGTCCCATCTTGTTGTTCATCAGGTCCTGCACCGTGTGGATCTCCGTCTTCATCTCCTCCTTGGTGGCCTCCAGCTGGTTCTCCAGCTTGATGATCAAAGGCTCACAGCGGCAGCCATTGATAGGCGCCTGGGACACAGAAACAAACCACGGGCACTGATCCACTTGATAGCAGACACAAACTCAGGCTGAAATTGTATTAATTACTAAGTATGTAAGTCTTGTCCGAGCCAGAATGGCCCATAGGACAGGAGCCTATCATGTTTCTGTAGCATGAGGCAGCTAGATGTACAAGTACACCTCCTGGACAGGATGTTAGTCTGTCGCAGGGCCTTGCTCCGACTGAAATATGTGTTTTCTACTACCGTTACAAGGTTTCAACATGACAGAAAATCTCTGACAGTAGCTCCTTTCACAGCGCTTTCAAAGCAACGCACTTTAAATGTGAAGCGAAAGCATAATGAAATCATAGCATCACGTGAAAAATGTAAAACAAAAGCACTTTTTCTATCTACCTGCATGATTTTGCCATCCTTGCCGCGGTACAGAGTGTACAGCTGATAGGCCTTGTAGTTGTGAGGCGGGGCCTGGGGGGAGGAGCCACGCAGTTGGCCCCCCCTCTTCTTTCCGTGTTTGTTCCCTTTCCGGCGGAGGGGGTCGGAGAGCGAGGGCTGCAACGACATCACACCGCATTACATATTCCATCTGTTTAATATTGATAACATATCTCACCTGGGTAAACGTGTGCGGGTTGTTTAGAAGGTTAAGGTAATAGCTGACCTTCTCTTTGACCTTCCTGTTTGTGCTCTTGCTGGCGCTCGCCTCGACCACCTCGTGTTTGAGGGCGACGAGGTCGCTGCTGTGGGTGTCGTCGGCAGCAGATGCGCTGTCCTGTGAGGAACAACAACAATCAAACATCTCCGCATCTGTGTTATAATATGCTGGCGCACACGGTACGAGTGAGATGGTCAGCTGCACTATAACTGTACCTTCCTGGGGAGCATCTCATCCCTGGGGACAGACTGTGCTCGGCGCTCAGCCTTCAGCTTGTCCCTCCTCTTCCTCACAATCCTGCCTCGGGTGAAGCTCTGGACCTGAATACACGCAGGGAGAGCAGTGTGAGAACTAAGGGCCAGTCTTATTATTCACTGAGGCTTTACGTGTACTGACGGCCATTGATTGGTTGAAGGTCCTGTTTTTTGTTTACTTCAGCCTGTCCAGCTCTTTACGTGGAGCAAATGCAAATTCTTCAATTAGGTGAAGGTTTCTTGATTAAGTAGGGATATAGGTACAGCTAAAATAGCACAAATAATGCTAACTAGTTTAGCCTCTCCATTTCCCTATCACTTCCAAGTGCCAGTGCCTATCTAGATCTATAGCAGTTTCCCATGGACTCTGCCCATACTTGCACTTGACGCAGAAACACCTTTACTGCCAACCCACAGGAATGATGTCAGGTAGGCGTTATTGAGATATGAGAATTTCAGACAGATAAAAACGCCAGTCAAACACCTGAAGTATTGTAATTCAAGTCCAAACACAGTCTGCGGCATACATTTTTTCTATATATAGATAAGGTTGGTATGTGAGGTGTAAAAGTAAAATAATAACACTGCCTGGGTGCCCCTGCTGGACAGACTGGGTAAACCTGTACTCACCTGAGGTGCTTTGGTCAGAAGCAGAGCTATGTCTGGGTTGTTGTGGTCTCTGGCCTGGTCCAGTGCAGTCTGGCCTGCCTGCTCACACACAGAGACATGAGGCCAGTCAACCAGGGCCACAACGCCTAGTTAGAGATACATGATTCAACTGGCTATTGCACTATGTTCATTGCCTGGCTAGCCAAACTCCTTGCTCCGGCCAAACAGACGTTAGTTTCTTCTCCGCAATGAGTCTGGAACTGAGTACCTCCCTGACGTTTTCTAGAAATCAAACACATTCTAACCATTCTGATTGGTCTCAGAAACTGTGTTGGGCCAGAGCTAGAATACAAGTGGGTAAAGCTGCGTTTTGAAAAAGTGTCATTGGCTTTGATACTCTGATTGGTTAAAGATTAGCCGATCGCCGATGACTTTGTTTCGTACAACAGCCCTCGTTTTGACGTCACCACAAACGACTCCAACGACGTCTGTCTCAGACTGAAGTATGTAGCGAACGTAGAACAGCGGATGAATTCAGTTTGAGTCGTCAGGCAACGAAGTTAAGGGTAAATATAAATAGATATTTCCAAGTAGCTATTTCAGTTGTCAGTATGTCAAAATTACATTTCTTGAACAACATACTGTTGTTACTCATCAAAGTCCGCATGGCTTTACTGTGACTGAGTAAAAAACCATAGCCGTGGCTCCAGAGCAGGTTATTCACCAAACAGAATGTGCGGTGACATTAGTCATGATTAAGACGGCCTTTAGAAGTGCATGACTGCTCCAGAGCATAGTGAACATAGTATAGTATAGTATAGTATAGTATAGTATAGTATAGTATAGTATAGTATAGTATAGTATAGTATAGTACACTCTTAGAAAAAAGGTGCTATCTAAAACCTAAAATAGTTGTTTGGCTGTCCTCATCGAAGAACCCTTTGAAGAACCCTTTTTGGTTCTAGGTAGAACCCTTTTGGGTTCCATGTAAAACCCTTTCCACAGAAGGTTCTACCTGGGAACCAAAAAGGGTTATCCTATGGGGACAGCTGAAGAACCCTTTTTTTTTCTCTAAGAGTGTAGAACAGAGCCTGGTCCGGGGGCCTGGGGCACTCCACTCACGTTGTTGAGGATGCTGCTCTCTGTTCCAGCCTCTAGCAGAAGCCGCACCGTTTTCTTATGATTCAGCGCTGCTGCAACATGCAGCGGTGTGTCGCCAGCCTGGCCCAGAGAGAGAGAGAGGAAGAGAGAGAGAGAGACTTAGCATAATGAAGTGGATGTTCCGCCGGGTTTTTACGCTTCAACAAACAAATACAGAACAATGTTATACTCTAAGTCCCTGCTCTTTGCTATTAAAAGCTAAACACAGTCATACATATAATATTTCCAGTAGGCTTGCTGCACTATGTTACGGCTAACTTAGGGTAATTCAAGACCTTTGACAAAGAAATGATTTACATAATAATCATAGGAATGGTATTACATTTTAAGCGGATAAAAGCTACCGAGAAAAGTATATTCACATATTGCGTGTACATGCATCGCATACGTTTTCTGATCAGTAAGATTTCTACCCAGAAAAAAAACGGGTGAAAAAATGATATAAAAGTTGTAACACATGCAATTCTCCCATTACATCTCACTGAGGGTGAGCAGAAAGCAGAGAAAAAGTAGTGTCAAAGTATGGGTCTCGATTCAAACCCCTTTCCAAATATACACGACAGAACGTAAAAACCTGGAAAAGCCCTCTTGCGTGAAAGTAGTGTCAGTCACATGCTCAGACCAACCTGGTTCTTCTCTGCCACGGAGCAGAAGGCTCCCAGGAGGATGCGGAGCATGGACACGTGGTTGTAGCGGGCCGCCACATGCAGACACGTGTCACCCACCTGGAACACAATGAAGAGAGACCACCACCGCCACCCGCGGCTTGAGTTTCCTTTCACGCAGACGTTGGGAGAGCAGTCAATGGAGAAGTATAGTAGCGCTGCATGACACCCGGCAGTGGCTGGTGTAGCAGAGGAGCAACGAACTGCATTGGGAGACGCTTCCTCTGCTCAGCAGCTCTGTTCAATTCACCCATGAGGGGCGATTACGTTTGAAGTGCGGAGCAGAGCACTCGCATGCATACGTCGTTTCATAATTAAGTGACTGCATGCAAATTGCTCTGTGGTAGTAGCTAAATGTAGAGAGGCTTCTATTGTCAGCGTGTTTTCCTAAGCAGTGGTTCAGAGATACCTGGAGATCCTGTATAAAATCATGGGAAGGCTACTTTGGAGTGACATTTGTAACGTGCTATATTGTGTGACACGGAATTATTATTGTTCACAAATTATAGGACGGTACAAATGGCGCCCCATAGACTAGCCGACCCATGGAGGAGGAGGACTTACATGGTTCTTGCTGTCGGGCCTGGCGCCACCTAACAGCAGGACCTTGGAGCTCTGAGCATGGCCGTTCTGACAGGCCAGGTGGAGGGCCGTGTTCCCTGCCTACAGACAGACGGACGGACAGACAGACAGACACCAGGGTTGTGTTTAATAGGGAGACGACATTTTGGAACAGAGTGAAAGTGGGAGGTACTGTAACAAAACTCAACTTGTCCAATTAGAGCACAGCTTTCCGTTTGCGGTTCTATATCTCGGCTATGGTTTGCCCTACTGAAAACCACCCAGGTCAACACTAAGCACCACGAAAAGCTCTCCAGTCGTATAATAATCTGCAGTCACAGCACAGGACCTCTTGGAACCACAGCTGTTTTATAACTGTGAGCAATCAAATCTACAGTATTTGCAGTAGAATTACCTTGTTTTTTGAATGAACGTTGGCTCCGGCCTTGACCAGCAGTTTGACAGACTGGCTAAAGCCGTGCCACGAGACCTCATGCAAAGCAGTGTTACCGTCCTGCAATAACAAACACACAGTCAAGAGCTTCACACATCCACAGCCTGACCTCTGGATTGGTAACTATCATACTGGACAACTGTGATATTGTTACTCTTACAGTCAAAATAGCTAACATGCTAGCTAGCTAAGTAGGAGATTAGGGAGGTAACGTAAGAGGCTGCGTGTCTAGGCCTAGCTATAAACACACTTTCTATTCACATGGACTTCCATGGGCTATGTATGAATCCCAAATGACACCCTGTTCCCTATTTAGTGCACTACTTTTGACCAGGGCTCATAGGGTTCTGGTCAAAAGTAGTGCCCTATTTAGGGAATTGGGTGCCATTCGGGACACTTCCTATTTCTTCGCTGGGAATGAATGGGGGTTAAGCAGATTACAGGCCCAGTGTGTTCTCTATAGTTTTAGTGCTGTCTGACAGTTTGTTGGGGGTTTAAAATCCCTCTGTGCCTGTGAGTGCATTGGGCCGTGCTTTTAGCCCTGTGTGAGCGCTGCTGTGTGTGTGTGTGTGTGTGTGTGTGTGTGTGTGTGTGTGTGTGTGTGTGTGTGTGTGTGTGTGTGTGTGTGTGTGTGTGTGTGTGTGTGTGTGTGTGTGTGTGTGTGTGTGTGTGTGTGTGTGTGTGATATGTACCTTGTCCTGTCTGTCCAGAGCACACCCTTCCTGGATGAGGGCAGAGATAACGTCATTGTTTCCCACCACGGCTGCCCGGTGTAAGGCTGTCTGCTCACCCTGCGCATGCACACACACACACACACACACACACACACACACACACACACACACACACACACACACACACACACACACACACACACACACACACACACACACACACACACACACACACACGATCAGTTAGGGATTTTCACGACAATGGTGAATACAAATACCACATCCACTGGTTAATAACTTTCCATTCCATTGCAGTTGGCAAACTGACTTGAATATGATGGGTGGACTTTTTAGTAGAGTTTCTCAAGTAGAATGTTTCAGGTTATTATTAACACAAGAAATGACAATGATGTTACAACAATCATCCAACAGCGCAGTTTGACACCAGATAGGCCTCCATACTATCACAGTCTACTACAGTGGGCATCCTCCATACAAAGCAGTGAACACAGCACTCAGCAACAGCAGGCAAAAGCACTCAGTTCAGCCCAGCTCATTTATGCTCTACCATAAATGGAATTCCTACAAACATGAAGGACTCCTCCTAACAGCAGCTCAACAGTGACGTTTTGCAGACCAGGTTCGACATGTCACGAGAAAGGGGGGAAGAAAGAAGAGCAAGAAGAAGCGCTGATTCCTGTGAGTGGAGGAGGTGGGGCTGTGGTTTGTTCATTCCAAGCGAGATAACTAAGAGGCGTGCCCAAAAACCAGAGGACGTGCAGTAGTAGAGGATTGGGAGAGTGATTATTTTTCACGGGCTCAAAGTAGCTTTTCTCTAACCTCCTTCTTCACTCTCCCTGATCTTCCAGGCTCTCTCCCAGGCCCAGTTCCAGCAGCCTTCCTCCACGGCCGTCTCTCTCTCTCCCCTCCTCCCCCTCCTCCTTGCGACCACTCCCCCCCGTTGGTGGCAGAGGATGCGCTGTGGCCCGTTCGGGATCGGGAGCTCATTGACCAGATGGAGAGAATTTGGGAGCGCCAGAGCTTTGGACCATTATCTGTGGCTGTGGGACTGCGGAGGGGGAGGAAGGTTGACCTGCACCCAGAGGGTGAGACCCGTGGAGGTCTGCTGCATGCCTCAAACTGGCAATCCAAATAATCCCACTCTAGGCCACTGGAGGTCATTATACTACTAGCGTGACAGTCTTAGAGAAATGGAAAGGGCGTCCGCACGCAGGAGAAACTACACTGCAATCAAAACACACCAGCAGCCAGACTCAGAATCTCCATGCAGATGTCATGTCGTTTGTGTGCTTCAAAAAGTGACCTAGTTCACATGTAAAGGTCTATGTTAAATATTCTGGTGTTTGTTTATGTGATCGTACAAATATTACATGGTGTTAAATGGGTGTGATGTTCATTTGGGAAGATGGTGAGCGACACTAATGCAACGCCAGCGAAAACCAAGCGATGGTCCACACACAAATCCATCATCACAATCATGACTGTAGTGCTAGCTGGAAACATGGAAAGAGGGCAGTGCAAATGAAAGGCAGTATACAAACAGACAGTCTCTGGGTACTTACATCGTCCTGGATGTCCAGATCGCAGTCGGCCTTCAGGAGAATGCGCACAACCTCGATGTGGCCCTTATAGGAGGCCAGATGCAGGGGACTTCTGCCGTACTGTGGACACAGAACACACACTCTCACACACAGAAGAGAGGGCCACAGGAACTGAAGACAGACACACCAACTGAAGAGAGAGAAACCAAGTGAAGCCAACCACACAACCAGACCGTATGTGACAATGTGTCTACAGTTCCGCCATACCCAGTAACACATGGTGCTGTCATCATGACACAGCATTTAGCCGCATGCAATCTGTCTGTCATGGCCACACAGGCCATTTGAATAACGAGTCGCCAGTAAACAAACAAATATTTAATCCACATACGGTTTAAACGAGCTAGAATTGAAGGGAACCTATATAGCTGCTTATGGATAGGCCTCCCACATCCTCCGGCTCTTAGGCCCAGACTTATGGACCTGAAGCCTGCTATGGAGCAAATGTGTATTTATAGATTTGGGAGGTTTCTCTTTCTATGGTAATAATGGATTGTCTGTCAGGTTACATCAGTGATACTACCTGACATTACAATCATATGCTGTATTGGATTAGATAAAGTTAGAAATGTAAAGGTATGCTGGATACTCGTCATGGAAGGTTCCTTTTCTTATAACAACTGAAAGGAATCCAAACTGTTGGTCTTAAGGAAAACTAGATTTCATTCTTGGGAGGTGTGTTTCCTGACTGATTCCGTGTTTAGTTTATGATGTTTGTCCCCCATGAGACACTGTAGACGCAGAAGCCTATTTCACTTCCTCAATATCTCCAGAATGAATCTAAGATAACTTCAAGAAATCTGTAATAAATGTTGACGTTTTTGCCGAGGATGTTTTAGTTGTGCAATTTTACAAGTACAAAAGTTCTCAAGTAAAAAAAATGTGCAACGTGTTATCTTATGTAAACAAAGTCGTAGCTGCTGGGCAGGTCTGTCTCACTGTCTATGCTATTGGATGTAGAGCAATCACCGCAGCTGTTCACCCCATGTTAGTGGGCAAATGGACATAGTCAAATCAAAACCCAACTTTCATTTACCCGTTGTGACGCACGGATGTTCCAAACTCCGTTTTAAGACGAGACTGACTTTATGACCCAACTTATCCTATTTACACTGTAGTCAATTTTGACACAAACAACTACCTCTTCCCCTACTGTATTTATTTATTTTATTTATTTTGCTCCTTTGCACCCCATTATTTATTTCTACTTTGCACTTTCTTCTACTACAAATCTACCATTCCAGTGTTTTACTTGCTATATTGTATTTACTTTGCCACCATGGCCTTTTTTGCCTTTACCTCCCTTATCTCACCTCATTTGCTCACATTGTATATAGACTTATTTTTCTACTGTATTATTGACTGTATGTTTGTTTTACTCCATGTGTAACTCTGTGTTGTTGTATGTTGTCGAACTGCTTTGCTTTATCTTGGCCAGGTCGCAATTGTAAATGAGAACTTGTTCTCAACTTGCCTACCTGGTTAAATAAAGGTGAAATAAAAATAGAATAACTGTTTCTGACTCTAATCGATGCCAAATAGGCAGTTTTCAAAGGAGTTGTTGCTTGTTTGAAGGCAGTCGCTCTTTAAGAGGCTTAATTAGGGTTAAGCTAATGTAAACAGATGCTCTCAGTAAATCTTAAAGCATTATTTCAAGATACTAAACCCTATCTCTCCACATAGGCTACAGTAAAGGAAGGCCCTAAAAATTGTCAAAGACTCCAGCCACCCAGTTATGGACTGTTCTCTCTGCTACCGCACCGCAAGCGGTACCGGAGCACCAAGTCTAGGTCCAAAAGGCTTCTTAATACTTCTACCCCCAAGCCATAAGACTCCTGAACAGCTAATCAAAGGGCTACCCAAACCCCTCTTTTACGCTGCTGCTACTCTCTGTTTATTATCTCTGTACATATTATCTCAATTACCTCAACTAACCGGTGCCCCCGCACATTGACTCTGTACCGGTAACCCCTGTATATAGCCTCACTATTGTTATTTTACTGCTGCTGTTTAATTATTTGTTCTTCTTAAAGCATTGTTGGTTAAGGGCTTGTTAGTAAGCATTTCACTATAAGGTCTACACGTATTCAGCGCATGTGACAAATAACATTTGATTTTGATTTAAAGCACAGTAACAATCTGGAAGTGAGAAAATAAAGTGAAAACGCGCTATCTGCCTGCTGCAGAATCCCTCTCCTGAAACATGTAACTGGCAGCCATATTGAATCATCCACATTAATTCAATGTAATTAGAGATCAGGTGTGCAATCACAAAGAACCACATCAACACAACCCCCTTATTAACACCTAATCCTCATAGCCCTCCATTAAATGGGTAGAGACAGGAGAGACCACAATCCCTTTAGCAGGCGAGTGTGGCCTGATATATGGGTGCGGCTCGGCACTGCATGTTATTCACTATGGCCAGGCAGGGGTTGAGTTTCACTGGGCCAGGCTTGGATGTCTGCCATGGAAGCGTCTCAGGTAAACACAGTCAGGGCCCAGCCAGGGTGAAGTCTATTATCCCAGGAGACTGTGAATGGAAAGGGCCTGCTCTCTGCTCTGTGGCCTGGTATGACCTTAGATAGACTCACGACTGGTTCTATTCTAACTCCTCTCGTTCTCATTCTCAAAAGAGTTTCTCTTCCACAGAACTAAAACATCCATCCAAAACTTGACACTTTACCTCACACTCCCCAATACAATACCTTCCTCACCTCCCTTCCTCTTCCCCTGAAGCACCGGAATTTCCAACTGAAATACAATCCTCATGTTTCTAGTTTTTTTTGTTACTAGGGAACCCAGCCAAAATGTGAAAATACAGCTGGACGTAACATTATGAAAGAGACAGGTCGGCCTAGCAGATGCAACCATGTAAGATAGATAACCGACAACTTTCATATATTCAGTCAGTCATGTATTCATATTTCACTTAGTTTCAGCTGTAAGTGTAAGAATTGCAGTTCATTTCCTGAAACAAGGAAAAATGCTGCATTCTTGACAAATTAAAGACGATTGAAAGTCTTCCTTAACCCATAACTCTTGTGCGCTTTTAAAGGGGCACACAGCATTTAACATGAACACCACAGAAACCAGAAAAAAGCTTCTGCCCAGAGATGTGTTATTGAGGAAGTACATTTATGAGGCTCAGGAAAAAAGGCCTCTGCCTGGCTGTCTTATCGGCCAGTTTCACATTGCAGTCTATCAAGAGAAAGACTGGAGATCTGAGGAAGGCCTGACCTAAATACTATCTCGACACCTCAGGTTTGTCTTAATTACCAGAGCTGCTCTGACAGAGACACAAAGACAGGCTATTCACTTCACAGACAGATAGGATTGCTACTGCCGCACATTACTTCAATCAAGCATGTCTGTCTGTGACTCTCACAGGAAACACCCAAACACACAGGTGTATTTACTGTACTTACTGGGGCGGCAGGTAGCCTAGTGGTTAGAGCGTTGGACTAGTAACCAAAAGGTTGCGAGTTCAAATCCCTGAGCTGACAAGGTAAAAAAAAAATCTGTCGTTCTGCCCCTGAACAAGGCAGTTAACCCACTGTTCCTAGGCTGTCATTGAAAATAAGAATTTGTTCTGACTAGCCTAGTTAAATAAAGGTAAAATAAAAAAACACTGCCGCACACAACTACATTCACTGTCTTTGGGAGATCCATTACCACATTCTGTAAAGCCATGTCATGCAATGATGAACATACAGTATTACATCAGCCTATATTAAATGTGTCAGTCTTGGCATCTCTGCAGTGCAGAGGCTTGGGGCTACATGACATGTTTAAGAAATCTTCTCTCCCAGCATTGTGTGGTGTGACATCAAACAGATGTGTTGCGTGTGTCAGCGTGTTTACCCAGATCTGTGCTCCCACAGCTGTGGTCGCGGACAGCCAGATGGAACGATGGAAAAGCTCCTTCGCACAAGTGACACATACACACACGCGGGTAAAATCAGCATCAGAGAGCGTCCCTCATGGCCGTGTTCATTTGTAACCAACACATTCCTCTTCCTCTCCAAATACTGCAAATTGCAACTCCTCCTCCTTCCTGTAAAATACAGCTACTGTAACTTACTGTGAGGAAACAGTAGTTTTATAGATAGTGCTAGTATCCATGAAAGTGAGGATTATAATACAGTCCCACTAATCTTGCTCCAGTCCCACTAATCTTTTGACAGTGGACCGTAGAGGGGATCTAATCATAGCATGAATGATGTACTGCGCACATACATCTGCCCCATGGTCATTGCCCTGGTGGCTCAATGAAGCTGCAGTTGAGTGAGACACAGATAACTGTGTCACACAAACCCACCCATATTAGCTACACACAGAAACAGTACACAGCAGTGGAGGCTGCTGAGGGGAGGACGGCTCATAATAATGGCTGGAACGGAGCGAATGGAATGGCATCAAACCATGTGTTTGAGGTATTTGATACCATTCCACCTATTCCACTCCAGCCGTTACCACGAGCCCGTCCTCCCCAATTAAGGTGCCACCAACCTCCCGTGGTACACAGTACACGTTTGACAGAAAAAAGCCTGGTGGCCCAGCCTGTGTGACCGCCGCTACTTAGTATAATAAACACGTTGAAAAGACAAAAGTCTTATGAACACACAAGAAGGCAACCTCCTCTAATCCACTTACCTTGGTGACGGCTACTTTGGCGCCCTTGTTGATGAGCTGGACCACATTGTCGGCCTGGCCCTTATGCGAGGCTACAAGGAGGCGCTCAGAGAGTGCAAGGACCGCAGCCGCATCCTGCTGGCTCATGTAAGCAGGGCGAGTGAAGCACTGTCTCCAAGACGCAGTGCTCCAAGGAAGGGAGGGTGGGCTCACACCAACCCTAAGTCATGACCGTCACACACAGAGGTAGTGGGCAGAAAGAGAGGAGGAGAGAAGGAGAAGAGAGAGGGCTCGGACCTCCGGACACTCCCAGGTTGGCTCCCTCATGTCATCCTCAGCGCCTGGAAGAGAACAGGAAACACATGTGTGGTGATAACAGGCTAGCGCGTGTCACATGGTACAGTAGTAGAATGGCAAACAGGAAGCCAGGAGGGAATGGGGAGAATAGTTTGAGATTTTAATTGCTGCTAGCCATCTAGTTTCAAGTTTTATTAGTCGTATGTACGGGATACACATGGTATACACTGTCCAATGAAATGCTTACTTGCAAGTTCCTTATTGACAATGCAACAACAATCAGAAATAAAAAAAGATTAGTCTGACGGCTTGTAGATCGAAACTGTCTCTGAGCCTGTTGGGAGTGAACAGCTTATGACTGGGGTGTGTGGTGTCTTTGATGATTCTGCAGGTCTTCCTCAGGTACTGTTTTGAGTAGATGTCCTGGATGGGTGGGAAAACAGTCCCAGTGATGTACTGGGCCATCTGGAGGGCCCGCTGGAGGGCCTTGCGATCGTGAAAGTACCAATTCGCCTACCAGGCCGTGATGCAACCGGTCAGGACGCTCTCGATGGTGCAGCAGTATTATTTGGAGAAGACCCAGGCTGGCATGCAGAATTTCTTCAGCCACCTTAGGAAGTACAGGCGCTGTCGTGTCCTCTTGACAAGAGTGGTGGTGTTGTTGGTACATGACAAGTCCTCTGTGATGTGGACGCCGAGGAACTTTAAACTGCTGACTCTCTCTACTGCAGTCATGTGGATGCGGATCAGGACATGTTCCCTCCTCTGCTTCCTGAAGTCAACAATCAACTCCTTTGTTTTGCTGCCGTTGAGGGAGAGGTTGTTGTCCTGGCACCACAATGCCAGTTCACTTACCTCCTCCCTATAGGCTGACTCGTCGTTGTTGGTTATCAGGCCTACAACTGTGGTGTCGTCAGCAAACTTGATGATGGAGCTGGTGTCGTGCAAGGCCACGCAGTCATGGGTGAACATTACCAATCCTCACAGCCTGTGGTCTGCCCATCAGGAAGTCCAGGATCCAGTTGCAGAGGGTGGTGTCCAGACCCAGGGATCTAAGCTTGGTTTCGAGCTTGGCGGAAACAATAATGTTGAATGCTGAACTGTAGTCAATGAACAGAACTGTCACATAGGTGTTCCTCTTGTCCAGATGTGTTACGGCTGTGTGAATAGCGATAGAAATGGGATCTTCCGTGGATCTGTTGGAGCGGTAGACAAATAGGAGTATGTCCAGTGTACCTGACATGCTGGCCTTGATGTGGGCCATGACCATCCTCTCGAAGCATTTCATGATGACCAGGTGAGCGCGACGGGTGATAGTCATTTTGGCACGTTTTTCTTGGGCACTGGGATGATCTAACACACTATAGTCAGCTGTGGGAATGTGGAAAACAGGCTAGTTCCTGTTGGGGGAGACAGCAGCTGTACACAGTAGATCTGTCTGTCAAATGAGTTCATACAGATTGAATAGGGGTTAAGGTTTGACATTTCCAACAACAGAGAGTACTTTCTACACAAACACTGTTTTGTTTTCACTTTTATGCCATATCATCAGACATGAAGCTATAAAAAAGCTAATAAAAATAGCTTTAACCAACCACACACAGGAGTCAGACTTCTGTGGTTAGCTGAGCAAGACTTGGTGTGACCGCAGGCAGAGTGACTCACAGGAAAAAGGTTGTCTTTCCAGGAGTTCCTACTACTATCATTACAACCCATCAATGTGTTGAGCTGTCAAATCTGTCAATGTTTCTAACTGGCTCAGAGGAACTAGGTAATTGATTAAACACACCAGCATCTGGTGAAAACCACTATAGTCAATTGAATGTAGCTTATTAGCTCAATTAACCCTAGGAAGCTCTTTGCTACCTTCTCCTCCCTCCTGAATCCTCCTCCCCCTCCCCCCCCCCTCCTCCCTCTCTGCGGATGACTTCGTCAACCATTTTGAAAAGAAGGTTGACGACATCCGATCCTCGTTTGCTAAGTCAAACGACACTGCTGGTCCTGCTCACACTGCCCTACCCTGTGCTTTGACCTCTTTCTCCCCTCTCTCTCCAGATGAAATCTCGCGTCTTGTGACGGCCGGCCGCCCAACAACCTGCCCACTTGACCCTATCCCCTCCTCTCTTCTCCAGACCATTTCCGGAGACCTTCTCCCCTACCTCACCTCGCTCATCAACGCATCCTTGACCGCTGGCTACGTCCCTTCCGTCTTCAAGAGAGCGAGAGTTGCACCCCTTCTGAAAAAACCTACACTCGACCCCTCCGATGTCAACAACTACAGGCCAGTATCCCTTCTTTCCTTTCTCTCCAAAACTCTTGAACGCGCCGTGCTTGGCCAGCTCTCTTGCTATCTCTCTCAGAATGACCTTCTTGATCCTAATCAGTCAGGTTTCAAGACTGGGCATTCAACTGAGACTGCTCTTCTCTGTGTCACGGAGGCTCTCCGCACTGCTAAAGCTAACTCTCTCTCCTCTGCTCTCATCCTTCTAGACCTATCTGCTGCCTTTGATACCGTGAACCATCAGATCCTCCTCTCCACCCTCTCCGAGCTGGGCATCTCTGGCACCGCGCACGCTTGGATTGCGTCCTACCTGACAGGTCGCTCCTACCAGGTGGCGTGGCGAGAATCTGTCTCCGCACCACGTGCTCTCACCACTGGTGTCCCCCAGGGCTCTGTTCTTGGCCCACTCCTATTCTCGCTATACACCAAGTCACTTGGCTCTGTCATATCCTCACATGGTCTCTCATATCATTGCTATGCAGATGACACACAATTAATCTTCTCCTTTCCCCCTTCTGACAACCAGGTGGCGAATCGCATCTCTGCATGTCTGGCAGACATATCAGTGTGGATGACGGATCACCACCTCAAGCTGAACCTCGGCAAGACGGAGCTGCTCTTCCTCCCGGGGAAGGACTGCCCGTTCCATGATCTCGCCATCACGGTTGACAACTCCCTTGTGTCCTCCTCCCAGAGTGCTAAGAGCCTTGGCGTGACCCTGGACAACACCCTGTCGTTCTCCACCAACATCAAGGCGGTGACCCGATCCTGCAGGTTCATGCTCTACAACATTCGCAGAGTACGACCCTGCCTCACACAGGAAGCGGCGCAGGTCCTAATCCAGGCACTTGTCATCTCCCGTCTGGATTACTGCAACTCGCTGTTGGCTGGGCTCCCTGCCTGTGCCATTAAACCCCTACAACTCATCCAGAACGCCGCAGCCCGTCTGGTGTTCAACCTTCCCAAGTTCTCTCACGCCACCCCGCTCCTCCGCTCTCTCCACTGGCTTCCAGTCGAAGCTCGCATCCGCTACAAGACCATGGTGCTTGCCTACGGAGCTGTTAGGGGAACGGCACCTCCGTACCTTCAGGCTCTGATCAGGCCCTACACCCAAACAAGGGCACTCCGTTCATCCACCTCTGGCCTGCTCGCCTCCCTACCTCTGAGGAAGCACAGTTCCCGCTCAGCCCAGTCAAAACTGTTCGCTGCTCTGGCACCCCAATGGTGGAACAAGCTCCCTCACGACGCCAGGACAGCGGAGTCAATCACCACCTTCCGGAGACACCTGAAACCCCACCTCTTCAAGGAATACCTGGGTTAGGATAAGGTAATCCTTCGAACCCCCCCCCCTTAAAAGATTTAGATGCACTATTGTAAAGTGGTTGTTCCACTGGATATTATAGGTGAATGCACCAATTTGTAAGTCGCTCTGGATAAGAGCGTCTGCTAAATGGCTAAAATGTAAATGTAATAAGGCTGATCATCTGCCAGGCTGTATTCAGGCATACTTGTTGAAACTAAATGAACTGCCAAGAACATTCTCCATGGTTATTTAACATTAAGTATGTGTGAATTAGCGTGTTGAAATTACTAATGGTGGTCTGACAGCTTGCATGGCCTGTTTGTGTTCCTTCATTATGAAAGGTGATGAGGTCAAAGGACACAGACACAGTAAGCGATACGACAAAATAATGATTTCTTCCATTCAGCCCCATAGGCATTATATGGGTTTGTAATGGTACACCAGATGAAGCTATACCAAGGCAAAAAGATGTGTGCATAATATAGCATATCAATGCATACTTTAAATGCAGACCTTTTGCTTGTTTTTCTCTTTCCCAATCTTTTACTAATATCAAATCATATTTTGTTACGTTACAGCCTTACTCTAAAATGTATTAAATCTTTTTTTTCCCTTCATCAATCTACACACAATATTCCCTAGACCCTTTACTCAGTACTTTGTTGAAGCACCTTTGGCAGCGATTACAGCCTCGAGTCTTCTTGTGTATGATGCTACAAGCTTGGCACAACTATACTTGGGGAGTTTCTCCCATGCTTCTCTGCAGATCCTCTCAAGCTCTGTCAGGTTGGATGGGGAGCGTTGCTGCACAGCTATTTTCAAGTCTCTCCAGAGATGTTCGATCTGGTTCAAGTCCGGGCTCTGGCTGAGCCACTCAAGGACATTCAGAGACTTGTCCCGAAGCCACTCCTGCATTGTCGTGGCTGTGTGCTTAAGGTCATTGTCCTGTTGGAAGGGGAACCTTCACCCCAGTCCTGAGCGCTTGGAGCAGGTTTTCATTAAGGATCTCTGTACTTTGCTCCGTTCATCTTCCCTCAATCCTGACTAGTCTCCCAGTCCCTGCCGCTGAAAAATATCCCCACCATGCTTCACAGTAGGGATGGTGCCAGGTTTGCTCCAAACGTGACGCTTGGCATTCAGGCCAAAGAGTTCAATCTTGGTTGCATCAGACCAGAGAATCTTGTTTCTCATGGTCTGAGAGTCTTTAGGTGCCTTTTGCCAAACTCCAAGCGGGCTGTCATGTGCCTTTTACTGAGGATGACTTCCGTCTCGCCACTCTAACATTAAGGCCTGATTGGTGATTTGCTGCAGAGATGATTGTCCTTCTGGAAGGTACTCCCATCTCCACAAAGGAACTCTGGAGCTCTGTCAGAATGATCATCGGGTTCTTGGTCACCTAACTGACCAAGGCCCTTCTCTACCGATTGCTCAGTTTGGCCGGGTGGCCAGCTCTAGGAAGAGTCTTGGTGGTTCAAAACTTCTTCCATTTAAGAATGATGGAGGCCACTGTGTTCTTGGGGACCTACAATGCTGCAGAAATGTTTTGGTACCCTTCCCCAGATGTGCCTCGACACAATCCTGTCTCGGAGATCTATGGAAAATTCCTTTGACCTCATGGCTTGGTTTTTGAGCTGACATGCACTGTCAACTGTGGGACCTTATATAAATAGGTGTGTGCCTTTCCAAATCATGTCCAATCAATTGAATTTACTACAGGTGCCCTCAAATCAAGTTGAAGAAACATCTCAAGGATGATCAATGGAAACAGGATGCACATGAGCTCAATTTTGAGTCTCATAGCAAAGGGTCTGAGTACTTACAGTTGAAGTCGGAAGTTTACATACACTCAGGTTGGAGTCATTAAAACTCATTTTTCAACCACTCCACAAATTTCTTGTTAACAAACTATAGTTTTGGCAAGTCAGTTGGGACATCTATTTGGTGCGTGAAACAAGTAATTTTTCCAACAATTATTTACAGACAGATTATTTCACTTATAATTCACTGTATCACAATTCCAGTGGGTCAGATGTTTAAATACACTAAGTTGACTGTGCCTTTAAACAGCTTGGAAAATTCCAGAAAATGATGTCATGGCTTTAGAAGCTTCTGATAGGCTTATTGACATCATTTGAGTCAATTGGAGGTGTTCCTGTGGATGTATTTCAAGACCTACCTTCAAACTCAGTGCCTCTTTGCTTGACATCATGGGAAAATCAAAAGAAATCTAAAAAAAAAATTGTAGACCTCCACAAGTCTGGTTCATCATTGGGAGCAATTTCCAAACGCCTGAAGGTACCACATTCATCTCTACAAACAATAGTACGCAACTATAAACACCATGGGACCAAGCAGCCGTCATACTGTTCAGGAAGGAGACATGTTCTGTCTCCTAGAGATGAACGTACTTTGGTGCGAAAAGTGCAAATCAATCCGAGAACAACAGCATAGGACCTTGTGAAGATGCTGGAGGAAACAGGTACAAAAGTATCTATATCCACAGTAAAACGAGTCCTATATCGACATAACCTGAAAGGCCGCTCAGCAAGGAAGAAGCCACTGCTCCAAAACCACCATAAAAAAGCCAGACTACGGTTTGCAACTGCACATGGGGACAAAGATCGTACTTTTTGGAGAAATGTCCTCTGGTCTGATGAAACAAAAATAGAACTGTTTTTCCATAATGACCATCGTTATGTTTGGAGGAAAAAGAGGGAGGCTTGCAAGCCGAAAACACCATCCCAACCGTGAAGCAAGAGAGTGGCAACATCATGTTGTGGGGGTGCTTTGCTGCAGGAGGGACTGGTGCACTTCACAAAATAGATGGCTTCATGAGAAGGAAAATTATGTGGATATATTGAAGCAACATCTCAAGACATCAGTCAGGAAGTTAAAGCTTGGTCGCAAATGTGTCTTCCAAATGGACAATGACCCCAAGCATACTTCCAAAGTTGTGGCAAAATGGCTTAAAGACAACAAAGTCAAGGTATTGGAGTGGCCATCACAAAGCCCTGACCTTAATCCCATAGAAAATGTGTGGGCAGAACTGAAAAGGCGTGTGCGAGCAAGGAGGCCTACAAACCTGACTCAGTTACACCAGCTCTGTCAGGAGGAATGGGCCAAAATTCACCCAACTTATTGTGGGAAGCTTGTGGAAGGCTACCCGAAACGTTTGACCCAAGTTAAACAATTTAAAGGCAATGCTACCAAATACTAATTGAGTGCATGTAAACTTCTGACCCACTGGGAATGTGATGAAAGAAATGAAAGCTGAAATAAATCATTCTCCCTACTATTATTCTGACATTTCACATTCTTAAAATAAAGTGGTGATCCTAACTGACCTAAGACAGGGGATTTTTACTAGGATTAAATGTCAGGAATTGTGAAAAAATAAGTTTAAATGTATTTGGCTAAGGTATATGTAAACTTCTGACTTCAACTGTATGTAAATAAGGTATTTCTGTTTCGTTTTTTTAATCAATTAGCAAAAATGTATAAAAACCTGTTAACACTTTGTCATTATGGGGCATTGTGTGTAGATTGATGATGATTTTCTTTTAAAATCCATTTTAGAATAAGGCTGTAATGTAACAAAATGTGGAAAAAGTCAAGGGGTCTGAATAATTTACGAAGGCACTGTATATAAATGATACCATTTTTAAAATATATTTTCCATTATTATTTTCCCCTAACCCTACCATCCCTTTCCTAATTGGAGTAAACTAATGGACAACACTTAGGCTTCTACTTCCAGCTTATACATACTATATACATTTTATGGCACAGTATATTTTTACAATAGTTATCTTTTGTTTGTTTTTAGTCCCATACTTCAGCTCCACTCAACTCTTGGCATTTCATAGATGAGTGGTTAATCGGCATGGCCGATTAATTAGGGCCGATTTCAAGTTTTCATAACAATCGGTAATCGGTATTTTTGGACGCCGATTATGGCCGATTACATTGCAATCCGCAAGGAGACTGCGTGGCAGGCTGACCACCTGTTACGCGAGTGCAGCATCAAAAGGACCTTGTGGCTGCAAGGAGCCAATGTAAGTTGCTAGCTAGCACTAAACTTATCTAATAAAAAACAATCAATCTTAACATAATCACTAGTTAACTACACATGGTTGATGATATTACTAGTTTAACTAGCTTGTCCTAGTTGGTGTTTGAAGATATCCCTCTAGTGGTGTGGGGGCTGTGCTTTGGCAAAGTGGGTGGGGTTATATCCTTCCTGTTTGGCCCTGTCCGGGGGTATCACCGGATGGGGCCACAGTGTCTCCTGACCCCTCCTGTCTCAGCCTCCAGTATTTATGCTGCAGTAGTTTATGTGTCGGGGGGCTAGGGTCAGTCTGTTATATCTGGAGTATTTCTCCTGTGTCCTATGTGAATTTAAGTATGCTCTCTCTAATTCTCTCTTTCTTTCTTTTTCTCTCTCGGAGGACCTGAGCCCTAGGACCATGCCTCAGGACTACCTGACATGATGCCTCCTTGCTGTCCCCAGTCCACCTGGCCGTGCTGCTGCTCCAGTTTCAACTGTTCTGCCTGCAGCTATGGAACCCTGACCTGTTCACCGGACGTGCTACCTGTCCCAGACCTGCTGTTTTCAACTCTCTAGAGACAGCAGGAGCGGTAGAGATACTCCCAATGATTGGCTATGAAAAGCCAACTGACATTTACTCTCGAGGTGCTGAATTGTTGCACCCTCGACAACTACTGTGATTATTATTATTTGACCATGCTGGTCATTTATGAACATTTGAACATCTTGGCCATGTTCTGTTATAATCTCCACCCGGCACAGCCAGAAGAGGACTGGCCACCCCTCATAGCCTGGTTCCTCTCTAGGTTTCTTCCTAGGTTTTGGCCTTTCTAGGGAGTTTTTCCTAGCCACCGTGCTTCTACATCTGCATTGCTTGCTGTTTGGGGTTTTAGGCTGGGTTTCTGTACAGCACTTTGAGATATCAGCTGATGTAAGAAGGGCTATATAAATACATTTGATTTGTCCTGCGTGGCATATAATCAATGCGGTGCCTGTTAATTTATCATCGAATCACAGCCTACTTCAACTTCGCCAAACGGATGATGATTTAACAAGAGCACATTCGCGAAAAAAGCACAATCGTTGCACCAATGTACCTAACCATAAACATCAATGCCTTTCTTAAAATCAATACACAAGTATATATTTTTAAACCTGCATATTTAGTTAAAAGAAATTCATGTTAGCGGGCAATATTAACTAGGGAAATTGTGTCACTTCTCTTGCTTTTAGTGCAAGCAGAGTCAGAGTATATGCAGCAGTTTGGGCCGCCTGGCGCACAGCACTGTTTATGACTTCAAGCCTTCAACTCCCGAGATAAGGCTGGCAATACTATAGTGCCTATAAGAACTTCCAATAGTCAAAGGTATATGAAACACAAATGGTATAGAGAGAAATAGTCCTAAAATTACTATAATAACTACAACCTAAAACTTCTTAACTGGGAATATTGAAGACTCATGTTAAAAGGAACCACCAGCTTTCATATGTTCTCATGTTCTGAGCAAGGAACTTAAACGTTAGCTTTTTTTACATGGCACATATTGCACTTTTACTTTCTTCTCCAACACAACACTCCAACACTTGCATCATCTATACCAAATTGAACATTCTTCATTATTCATTTGAGACTAAATAGATTTTATATATGTATTATATTAAGTTCAAATAAAAGTGTTCATTGTTCATTCAGTATTGTTGTAATTGTCATTATTACAAATATATAAAAATCGGCCGATTAATCGGCATCGGCTTTTTTGGTCCTCCAATAATCGGTATTGGCGTTGAAAAATCCAAATAGGTCGACCCTGGCCGTCGTTGTTGAGGGTGAAATTTCAACCACAGGATTATGTCATCATTGTAACCCATTTTCAACATAGACAAACCTTGTATAAAATATGTTGAATTTGTACTGTACCTAGATATTGAATTGTGTTTGGTTGTTAACGGAGATGTATCTTCTGCTTGGATAGTTCCATCTTTGCAACTGACTTAGTCTGGCTTTAATTCCAGTTTGTCTACAAATAAATAATTGATATGTTGGATTCACGTCTCCATCTCAACCAAAAATCTAAGTTAAAGAATAGGACTAAATCTAATATAATCAAACTTTAAATGCACATTTAGTCCTATTCTTTAACTTTGATTCTTGGTTGAGATGGAGATGTGAATCCAACATATCAATTATTAATTTGTATACAAACTAGAATTTGTTGACAACCAAACACAATTCAATATCACTTTTGCAATACAGTAAATAGCCACAAGTTAACAAATTATATGTTGGACTCACATCTCCAACTAAACCAAAAAAAAAAGTTAAAGAATAGGATTAAGCCAGTGGCTCAGATGAAACTATCCAAGCATTAGGTATCCTTTAAATGTTGATATTTGGTTGCGTTGTCAACCAAACACATTTCAACATTACTTTTGTAATACAGTAAATAGCCTAAAGGCTATCTTATAAACTAATTTAACAGTATTTATTCAACCGTAAAATGAGTAACACATCCATGGCCACATTTTGAGGTTAGCCTACTGTAACTATAAATGACTTCTTATGCAATCATAGAAAGCGTGCATGTTCAAGAAAGCATGCAAAGGTCGCAGGTCGCTGGAGAGCTTCACAACTGCTGTAATAATCTGCACAGAATCTTAAACAGCATTGATCACTTGCGCTATGTACTTTTAATGTAATCTCAACTACAATCCACGTAATTTGTTTGTGCTATTAGATGAAGCACAGCGATAACACATTAAAGCTGCAATATGTAACTTTTTGGGTGACCCAACCAAATTCACATGGAAATGTGAGTTATTGATCTGTCATTCTTATTGAAAGCAAGTCTAAGAAGCGATAGTTCTTAAGTTTTGTTTTTACGTCGGGTTTACTTTCGGGTTTGTACACCGAGCTTCAAACAGCTGAAAATACAATATTTGGGGTTATGTAAAATATATTTGGTTTAGATTCTCTACACTATACTTGCTTGTTTTGTCACATAAACTGAAATTAGGCAAACTATTAGAATTTTAGCAACCAGGAAATGAAAGAGCAATTTTTGCACATTGCACCATTAAGTTATTGTATAAATACAAAACATCTGACATTGTATTCCCATTTGAACTGTGTTGTGTGTGATGAGGTGTGCCCAGTGGGTCCTTACATGTCTTAACATTACTCACTATTTGATTACAGAGCTTCCAATTCATGCTATTTGCTATTTGTGCTGTAAGTGGAGGCAATTATTTGAGGATATTATGTTCCCCCTTTTGCCATGCAACATATAGGCTAGGTCTACAGCAGGTGAATGAAATTCAACGATTCAAGAAGTTAATGGGCGGATAAGTCTTAAATTACACATTCCAGGGACAGCTGTAAATCTACACCACGAAAGAACATTACGCTTCCATAGAGGCAAAGTAGAGTTACATGAAGAAGAAGCTCACCATGTCTTCGTGTAATCCTGAAAAATACAGGTCCCTGCACTAGTTACCCTGTTTATTTTCCTGATGTGGACCTCCCATTTCTGTGTCTGAGACGTATGTGCAGATAATCCTAATTATAGAGCCCTGAGGAATCTCAGTCTACTGCTTGGTCCATCGCACCTAGTCTAAGGTTTCAGACATTCCTATTTCACAGGCAATACCGAACCCACCAAAAGAACCAAACAAGTCGGCTGTCATGCTATGTCTTAATAATAGTTTGGATAATGTCACGACTTCCACCGAAGGTGGCTCCTCTCCCTGTTCGGGCGGCGCTCGGCGGTCGGCGTCGCCGGTCTACTAGCTGCCACCGATCCTTTTTCCTTTTCGTTTAGTCATGTCTGTTTTGACTGTTCACCTGTGTCTAGTTGAGGTTGGTTAGTTGGTGTATTTAATCTCGCCCTACCCATTGTGTTTCGTGCGGGTTTGTTTGCGTTTTCCTGTCTTTGGTTTTGGGTGGCGTATATTTTGTTCATTGTTTTTAACAGGTGTTTTTCCCTAGACGATGTTCTAGTGATTTTTGTGGACTGCTATTTAGTCTGTGCCTGTTGTGTTTGATGAACTGTTAATAAATATGCCTTCTCCGTATTTACTCCTCTCCTGCGCCTGACTTCTACACCCACCTCTCCTAGAGAGACCTGAAAGATAAGCTGGTCTATGTCTCCCTCAGCCCCCCTACCGACTTAAACAGATTGTCTAGATAAAGCTCTTTGAAAAGCTAAATAAATCAAACAAGCAGACTATTCTGTAGCTATAGACCGTACGTCTGTTGATAACACTTCAAAACATCTGTTTCATCAGGGACATATGCTACATACCTTCCTAATCTCCATTTACTAAGAGTAGTGTTTCTCTGTCAGAACCTCTGTCATGAAGGGACTGGGCATGCTCAGAACAGGCAGGTCCCTCTGATTATGACCGGGGCTACAGATCAGCGGGGCCCACCTGCTCCTCTCTCACTGTGGCTTTAATCAAGTTTCTCACAGTCCCTCACACCTCTAGGCCTGGCCCCAATGAACCAGATGAATGTTGGTGTGTATAATACAGCGCTACGATTAAAGCAAAGATAACCGTCGGGTGCCTCTAATCCGGAGTCTATTGAATCTATACGCTGTAAAGCCTCAAGGTGGCTGGATCATTACACAGCTAATGGCACCCACCTCGGTGTTATCTGTGGCTTCTGTCAACCATTATAATAGGAAGGGGCCAGGGCACCTCTTCACCAGTCAGTTCCTCTCTCAGTTCACTTTAAATGGCCCTGCCATAAAGGGCTGTTGTTTGGGGAATTCAATGGTCAAATCTAAGTGAGAAAGATGGTACTAGACAGGAATGTCCCAACTTATATCATTCTGGGCACCTTACAAGTCCAAGGGTACGACTACGAAACATGAGACGAACCTGAGCTAACTATTAGCTCAAACGGCCATCTTTCCAGAGAAAGTGAGAGACACCAAGAAAAATCTGAACAATTTTTGCTGTAACATTGTTCAGCTTCAATCTGGAGAGGAAAAGGCATGTCCCATCAAATCCCCTGAGTCTAATCTACTTTGACAACTACTCTAGTGGCTCTGTTGAAATTATTTCTCTGCAAATAGTTGTCACACGCATGTATTGCATGTTTGATGTACACTGTAAATCATACTAACAGCGTTCTGCATTATTAAATCTATGAAAATATATATTTAGAAATGAAACTCTACTCTTCTTTGAATTACCTATTGCACAGTGAATGCATTGTAGGCTATTCCTGTTTAATATTTTGCAAACCATATTCCAGGATGTATCACAGTTGCCAGGTTAAAAGAATACATTACTGAAGCCATGTCCTTTCTATTGTACACCGGGGGGACCTCATTAAAAAGAGTTAGTTACCATTCCTGTACGGTCGCTGTCATGTGGAACTATGCCATTGTCAGGCCAAGGTGATCACACTAGGATGAGCACTAACACGTCTAACAAACATAGCAGACCCAAAACATCTGTGGTGTTTAGAAAACACGGTGCCTTTTCTGTAACCCTTCATTACCCACGATGCATTCTTTTCACATTTACTGTGCCTTCAGAAGGTATTCATACCCCTTGACTTATTCCACATTTAGTTGTGTTATAGCCTGAATTCCAAATGGATCAAATCCATTTTTTTCCTCACCCGTCTACACACAATTTTTTGCAAATGTATTGAACATGAAATACAGAAATGTTTCATTTACATAAGTATTCACATGCCTTGGTCAAAACATGTTAGAACCACCTTTGGCAGCTATTACAGATATGAGTCTTTCTGAGTCTAAGAGCTTTGCACACCTGGATTGTACAATACTTGCACTTAAAATTCTTCAAGCTCTGTCAAGTTGATTGTTGATCATTGCAAGACAGCCATTTTCAAGTCTTGCCATAGATTTTCAAGCCGATTAAAGTCAAAACTGTAACTGGGCCACTCAGGAATATTCAATGTGGTATCGGTAAACCACTCAAGTGTATATTTGGCCTTGTGTTTTAGGTTATTGTCCTGCTCAAAATGTTATTTGTCTCCCAGTGTCTGTTGGAAATCAGAGTGAACCAGGTTTTCCACCAGGATTTTGCCTGTGTTTAGCTCTATTCCATGTATTTTCATCCTAAAAATAACCGAAAGGATGCTTGTTAAAAGAAATCTGCTGTTCTGCCCTTGAGAAAGGCAGTTAACCCCCACAACAATTGCTCCCCGAGTGCCGGTGACGTAGATGTCGATTAAGGGGTTGGGTTAAATGTGGAAGACTCATTTCGGTTGAATGCATTCAGTTGTGCAACTGACTAGGTATCCCCTTTCCCCTTTCTTTGCGAGGCATTGGACAACCTCTCTGGTCTTTGTGGTTGAATCTGTGTTTTAAATTCACTGCTCGACTGAGGGACCTTACAGATAATTGTATGTGGTACAGAGACGAAGTAGCCATTCAAAAACGTTTTAATTTTTATTAAAATCTAAAACCATTATTCCACTTTGACATTATGGGGTATTCTGTGTAGGCCACTGACACAACATCTCAATTGAATCCATTTTAAATTCAAGCTGTAAGACAACAAAATGTGGAAAAAGTCAAGGGGTGTGAATACTTTCTGAAGGCCTTGTAGCTGTGTTGTAATCTTCTGTCACTTTAAAATAGAAGCATAGCAAATATGTTTTGTTCCCTAATATGCTATGACAAAAAGTTTAATCAGACCAGGGGAATATCTTCCATACAAGCATTACATCCTAAATCCATTAGAATCAAACGGAGAACATTACTTTTTATGAAGCCAACATTGAAAACACTTACTGGACTCCAAGAGCAGATTTTCTTGCAATATCAACCAATATCTCATTCCACAAACATCTATATAACTCTCAATGATGTCATCATACTGAAGCTTCTGAAGGAGGAAGCCATTTCCTCTGTCTGGGTCTTACAGGCAAAGACATTCCAGAGCTTTCTATCTATAGATGGTGAGTCTCTGAAATGTCCTAAGGGGGGTTAAGAAAAGCAAGGCAATGATTATACCCTTACAAATCTGCAGAATGCCATGCATGGATAATTCACACACAGATGAAGACATGTTGAAATGTTTCAGATTGACAAGGGCTTTTTTATCATGTCATAAACTTGACAAGGAAAAAAAGTCACCTTTCGTTGGCTATTTAGAAGAGAATGTCTGTGCACAATGCGAAAACTACTATTCTATTCATCAGGAATGCACTATAACTAGAGTCAAAGAATAGTTTTTTTTCTGAAATACATTTTCTTTGAGTTAAAATGGTTGCTAAATGTACTATGGTAACATTTAAATGACTCCCTCCTGCCAGCTGAGAAATTAATCCATTCTTGTGGATCTCCATAAGAGGTCTGTTCAGCCATATAGCCACACACAAAGGCTGACAGAACAGGGATCCTCACAGGCAGCTAGGCAACGGGGCTTTTGTGCGAACCTTTCAGGAACTCAGGACTCGGTTCAAAACGAAGAAATGCCAAGATCTCTTTGATTTTCATACCAATTTTGAGAGGGAGGAGGCCTAAGGACACAAAGTATTTTTTATACAGGCATGTTTTGAGACTGCTAGATTTAACCTTCTTCTCCCTCAATGTAGTTTGATCTATCCCTGGATTGGCATCTTGTGAATCTGAGGGAAAGTCAGGTCTCCAGGCGGTTTCCATCCACACCAATGGGATGATGGGTGGACTTGTCTGGGATAGTCTCTGAGGTGATATACTCAAGCATATTAATAAATCCACTTAAATGTAAAGTCCCCGGTTTAGGGGATCTGCGTGGTTCTGGTACCGGCTCCGATCAAACATTTTCGCTTATAAATCAATCTGTGGATACAGTAGATCAAAATGGCTAGCATTGAGCGATAGCCCTGGTTCCCACGGACACAGTAGTATAATTGAGCCTGTGTTATGTAGGATGTGAAATCTGAAACCACTTGTAGCTGGGATGTCTCTCCTACCGTTTTATTCGCTCTTCTGACTGTCCATCAACTCTTGGCTGAACCCTATGTCACAAACCTACAATCCTTTCATCGTAGCGCAGCAGGAGAGAGTGGTTTCATCATGGTAGCACATTCAGAGATCGATTTATAGCCATTCATGTAAAATAGATTTGAAACAAAAAACACTTTTGGTTTGTCATAGACATAGAGTTCAAGAAGTCAAGCTAGAGCTCTGTGAGACGTTCACAGCAATGGGGGCAGACGTTTTGACCAAGATAGACTTTTAGAAAAGATGCACATTTTCTCAAACACTAAACATAGAAATATGTATTTTACATTTAAGGAAGGTGAAATCTTATAGTTAGTAGTTTCATAATTTGACTATACTATATTTAGAAAGCATATGTAATTTTAAGCATTATTCATACAGTTTTGTTGAATAGGAAATACATCAACTATTTCTATCAGAACGGTGAGATTTTAGCCTTTTTTGGAGTATGTAGTATTACTAGTTATTGTTTATGGGCCGATCATCATAAATAATTACTTTTGGGGATTACGTAGATTACATTTAATTACAGTTAAATGGTTATAAAGGAGGCTGCCCGCCTCCAAACTAGCTTGACCACGTTGGAATGTCTTAGGCCGCTGTTTATTCCTTGAGCTGTCAAATAGCAGCGACAAGAGGTCAGCCAAAATACTAAAGCATAACTCTTTCAACCCTGGGTCACTGTCATGTATTCGCCTACACTGTAGTTCTGACATCAGACATGCTTCGAGACTGTAGGCTACTTGTTTTAAGAGTTTGAGAAAAACTTTGTGAACGTGAAGGACTACATTCATAGACGCACCAAGAGACATAAGCCGTACTACAGCTGATGATAACTCATTCAGCTAATGCTTGGTCCATCATCATTGTGCCATTTTTATCTTCGGCATTGACAGCTTGTTCTCCTGTAAAACAGATGGGTGTCTGAAACTGCCCATATTTTGGGGTTTTCTGACGGTCTGACCCACTGAAATTAACAAATGTCAAATCTGATTTAGTTATTGACCGAGTTCATGTCTGCACCAAATGTATGCTTCCCAAATGGCACCCTATACTATACTACTATACTATACTACTATAATATACTATACTACTATAGTACTATAGTACTATACTACTATACTATACTACTATACTATACTATATGACTATACTACAGGATGCCATGTGTCTGACACACACAATGTTATTACATATGGAAGGGAATCCTTATTGAACTGATATTAATTCTATTCAAGACACTGCAATATGGCATGGTCTAAAGTAGGGCCGGGCAATATGGCCAACATAATATATAATTATATTCTTCTCATTTTTGACCGTATTGCGTCATGACCCTAAGATTGCAAGAAATTAATTCTAAGTGGTTTTAATGGGCTTTTTTCCATTCGGATTGTTTTATACTCAACCAAACTAGGACAAAGCTGACAGTAAAGTAGTCCAATTTGTAGAACTTTTCATTTGTTTAGCACTGTATCAAAAGATTGTTATAGACGGTATTGTAAAAATCTAAGTACCTTTAAACCAGAGGAAAAATAACTCTAGACCACCTTTACTCCACACACAGAGACGCGTACAAAGCTCTCCCTCGACGTCCATTTGGTAAATCTGACCATAACACTATCCTCCTGATTCCTGCATACATGCAAAAACTAAAGCAGGAAGCACCAGTGACTCGGTCAATAAATAAGTGGTCAGATGACTCAGATGCTAAGCTACAGGACTGTTTTGCTAGCACAGACTGGAATATGTTCTGAGATTCTTCCGTTGGCATTGAGGAGTCACTTGGCATTGAGGAGTCACTGGCTTCATCAATAAGTGCATCGATGATGTCATCCCCACAGTACCAAAACCAGAAGTCATGGATTACAGGCAACATCCGCACTAAGCTCAAGGAGCGGGACTCTAACCCGGAAGCTTATAACAAATCCCGCTATGCCCTCTGACGAACCATCAAACAGGCAAAGCATCAATACAGGACTAAGATTGAATTGTACTACACTGGCTCTGACGCTTGCAAATTATTACAGACTACAAAGGGAAACACAACCGAGAGCTGCCCAGTGACATGAGCTTACCAGATAAGCTAAATTACCTCTATGCTCGCTTCGAGGCAAGCAACACTGAAGCATGCATGAGAGCATCAGCTGTTCCGGACGACAGTGTGATCATGCTCTCCGTACCCCATGTGAGTAAGACCTTTAAACAGGTCAACATAGACAAGGCCACACGGCCAGACGGATTACCAGGACATGTACTCCGAGCATGCGCTGACCAACTGGCAAGTGTCTTCACTGACATTTTCAACCTGTCCTTGACTGAGTCTATAATACCAATATGTTTCAAGCAGACCACCATAGTCTCTGTGCCCAAGAACACTAAGTTAACCTGCCTACGTGACTACCGACCATGTAGCCATGAAGTGCTTTGAAAGGCTGGTCATGGATCACATCAACATCATTATCCTAGATACCCTAGACCCACTTCAATTTGCATACCGCCCCAACATATCCACAGATTATGCGATCTCTATTGCACTGCCCTTTCCCACCTGGACAAAAGGAACACCTATGTGAAAATGCTATTCATTGACTACAGCTCAGCGTTCAACACCATAGTTCCCTCTAAGTTCATCACTAAGCTAAGGACCCTGGGACTAAGCACCTCCCTCTGCAACTGGATCCTGGACTTCCTGACGGGCCGCCCCCAGGTGGTATGGGTAGGTAACAACACATCTGCCACGCTGATCCTCAACACGGGGGCCCCTCAGGGGTGCGTGCTCAGTCCCCTCCTGTACTCCCTGTTCACTCATGACTGCACGGCCAGGCACGACTCCAACACCATCATTAAGTCTGCAGATGACACAACAGTGGTAGGCCTGATAACCGACAACGATGAGACAGCCTATAGGGAGGAGGTCAGAGACCTGGCCGTGTGGTGCCAGGATAACAACCTCTCCCTCAACGTGATCAAGACAAAGGAAATGATCGTGGACTACAGGAAAAGGACAACTGAGCACGCCCCCATTCTCATCGATGGGGCTGTAGTGGAGCAGGTTGAGAGCTTGAAGTTCCTCCGACAACAAGGCACTACAGAGGGTAGTGCGTACGTCCCAGTACATCACTGGGGCCAAGCTTGCTGCCATCCAGGACCTCTATACCAGGCGGTGTCAGAGGAAGGCCTTAAAAATTGCCAAAGACTCCAGCAACCCTAGTCATAGACTGTTCTCCCTACTACTGCACGGCAAGCTGTACCGGAGCACCAAGTCTAGGTTCAAAAGGCTTCTTAACAGCTTCTACCCCCAACCCCCAAGCCATAAGACTCCTGAACAGCTAATCAAATGGCTACCCAGACTATTTGCTTTGACCCCCCCCCCCCCTTTACGCTGCTGCTACTCTCAGTTTATTATCTATGCATAGTCACTTTAACTCTAGCTACATATTACCTCAATTACCTCGACTAACCTGTGCCCCTGCACATTGACTCTGTACCGGTACCCCCTGTATAAAGCCTCACTATTGTTATATCACTGCTTCTCTTTGATTCTTTTTTTATTTAAATTTAAATGTTTTACTTACCAATTTTTTTCCTATTTTAACACTTATTTTTCTTAAAACTGCATTGTTGGTTAAGGGCTTGTAAGTAAGCATTTCACTGTAAGGTCTACAACCGTTGTATTTGGCGCATGTGACAAATAACATTTGACGTGATTTGAACAGGATACATCGCCCAGTCCTAGCCCAAAGTCCAAAAGTCTAAAGTGTTTTAACACCTCTAGATCGGCTTCATTTTCTAGCACTTCATCTTCAATGGAACTTAAGCAGTCAGTTGTCAGTTGGTAGGTGCCAAGAACGATAAGCGAGGAGAAAACTGCACACCTCCTGAATAACTGCACAGCACTTGATATCCATGAAGCATGTCAGGAAAACCCACAACCGCTATTCTGGTTGACAGAAACAAACGATTCCCCAGGGAGTCCAGCGTAATGTTTTCAGACACCTGGCAACAGAAACAGTACGGGGAGCCAGCCAACACTGCCGGGCCTTCATGTACTGTAGAGTGAGTCAGAGCAATGCTCACCTCCACCTGAGACATGCACACAGCACAGCACTGGATGGAGCCGGTCCAAACAACAACATTACATCCACACAGCACAGGATGGAGCCGGTCCAAACAACAACATTACATCCACACAATGAGACCTATAACAAACGCGCTAGAATGAACGTGTTTGTGCTCTTGTCATTCTAAGTCGCTGCCGGCTGTCTCTAACATTCCCATCAGTGAGGGCACTTTCTCCCTCCATTTGTTTAAGCTCACATCCATCCACCACAACAACAGTAAGTCTTTCTTTAGCATGCTCTGGGGCATAGACTAGCCTAACACACAGGGATTTAACCTCTTGTGTTCTGGACCAGCTGTAGCTCTACTCTAGAGATCTCCCTCTACTCTTACATAAACCTTCCAGAGCTAGCGCCGATGGGGACAGAGGGGGTTACATAAGAAGCCATGAAGCCACAGCAAGATGAGAGGAGCCTCTGGATTGAAAAAGAAGGCCTTGCTTGTGTTGTTTTTTTATGTCTCAGGGCATCTGCTGGACCAGTTTCACTAACTCAGTGAGCCGCCAGCTTGGCTGGGACCCTTATTGCTTGGGTCAAGCATCTTTGTTGTTTGTAATGAAGTAAGCCAGAGACAAGATTCCTGAGTCTGACCCCAAAGGATTGTGATCTATTTAATTTTCTGGCAGCATATAATTTGTTTTATTTTATTTTTTACATTTGACTGAAATACAACTTGTAGCTGTGGCTTCTTTGGTCATGTTCTATGCTGTAGGGGTGTTCCCCAGCGGAGTATGGAACAGGGATCAGCGACGTGATTAGACAATGACTGAGACGAGCACTCAGTCCAGAGCAGGATTGGCTCCCTAGTCCCCAGTATTTAGTCAAACTCAGCCATCTGTCTTTCCCCACCCCCACTTCCAGCAAACAGAGGCAGAAACAGAGAGAGACAGAGACAAAAGACAGAAAGAGAAAAAGAGAGAGAGAGGGAGAGAGAGGGCAGAGAGAGGAGAGGGCAGAGAGAGAGAAGAGGGCAGAGAAAGAAAGGGCCGAGAGAAAGAGAGGGCAGAGAGAGAGATAAGGAGAAAGAGAGAGATTAAATCAAAACTTTGACCCTTTCGCTAATCCCAAGATCTATTTCAGAGCTCATAGCCCCGGTTCCTCCAGGGGTGGAGCCTTGGAAACCTCTGACACACACAGATCAAGGAGTTTATTTCTGAATCAGAGATTTATGGTAATCACTAATCACAAAATCGAAATAGTCAGATAGTTTAAATAGTCTAAATATAGATCCTATACTTTCAAATGACCCAATTCCAAAAGTCTATTTTGGGCGACTCGTGAGTGTCAGCCTTGAGGAAAGACTCCAGGGCTGTTGTTACTCTGAGGTAGTTGGACAGTGATAATTAAGCTGTTCTGTGTGTGACTGATGCCTGCCAGATGTGAGACTGGAGATAACGCTAACAGCATTTCGAAGACACTCAACATCAAAGGTATTCCCAGGGGTCGTAACCTCTATAGCAAGCCAAGATTTCAGCCTCATATGCAGACATTGACAATAAATAAGTGAGGTTTAGGATGTTGTCACAAGACCAGCGCTGCCACAGTAGTATACACACACTTCCAGCTGTGGGAAGATACTGTACTGACCAAAGACTCTAGACTCTGGTCAATCTAGTTATCCTAATCATCTGATTTGGATTCATTGTCCTGGACCACTGAACAGAAAAGGCCCCTTGTGTTAGTCAGAGAGAGGCCAGTCAAACACAAATCTCTCTCTTTCCCTCTGGGTAATTCCACGGAAATGGAATTACGCTTTGACTCAGATTTCTCACTTTAAAATGTATGCCAGACAAAAACCATTGATTTCAAAGTTTAACAAACCATATAACTCTATGCACAAGGACTACTTTGAACACAAACAATTTTACAAAAACACATTTACTGGAAGACCTGCGCAGGTGCAAAGTTTGGTAACAGAAAACCTCCTTCGTTTTTTATGTGACCACCTTTTCCAAAAACTCTGTTAAATACAGATGTAGGATCTTCATTTGAGCCAGTTTCTACAGCAGAAATATTATACTGCAGCAACAGAAAATGTGAATTATTATATGGATTATAATTAATGGAATTTCTTTGTATTGGTTGCTACATTTTCCGTTAGGACAAATCAAGTCTGCCATTTTAAAGTGGAAATTACAAACTTTAAAAGCCTTTTTAAACCTCACATTCACTACAAGTTTTCATTTCCTGTAGCGCAGGGAAATTCTCAGCAACAAGTGTGATCAAATTAAGATCCTACATCTGTATCTGCTCCGATTAAGTTTCAAATTGGTTATTGAACTAGAGTAGGTGAAGTGGATTTACATTCAGTAACGGAATTACGGTAATGGAATTATATCATGGGTCCCTGATCTGTACTATACAGAAATGCATAATTATCGATATGAATATCATTCTCTTTATGGTGATGTTTCCTGAATAGGTACACAAAGGTAGAAATATGCAATATCCTTATTTTCCATATTTGGATATTAGCCTACACACTGGCTATTATTGTAATGAACTCCGCCCCAAACAAGACCACATTTGGTTGGTCCGGACGAGACCAAATCTGAAACAATCATAGACAAATATGTTTGGAAATCACGGTACAGCAACGTAGAGTACAGTGGAGTAAAGTACAGTACAGCATAGCACAGTTCAGTAGAGTACAGTAGAGTACATACAATAAGGTTCTGTAGAGTAGGGTACAGAACAATACAGTACATCATACTGTACTATACTCTAGTGTGCTCTACTGTACTGAACTATCCAAACTTGTGAAACATAGACGTCTATGATTGGTTCAGATTGGCTCCGGCCAGGGTCAACTGACCAAATTTCAACTACTTTTCAACATCCATGGACGTCCGGTGTCGGTCGGTGCTCAGTGGGTGAGGATGCTTGTTACAGTAAATGGAAAGAGGGTAGGTGTCAGTAAGAGCCAGGAGAGGTGACATTAACTGGAGAGAGAGAGAGAACAGAGAGTGGCAGTGAGAGAGAATGAGAGGGAGGTGTTGTCCAGACTGTTTTCACAGTCTTGCTTTGACCACCAGACGACAGAAAGCCGAAGAAAAAAAATGATGAGCTGAACATAACAGTATGCCAGTGAAAGGGAGGACAGTAGCATGTCCTTTCTATCTACTGTGATTTACCATTGTGGCCAATTCAATTGCAGTAATTCTGTTGCTGAGTTTTAATCACTTACAGTTTTTTTATCGCTTTGGTACTATTTTCACAAGTATGTGGTCAAAGTTCACAACTCTTAGTACAAAAATCAAAATAGATCTTCAAAAAGGCTGTTTTAAAAAAAACTTTAAAGCACATTTTCAATTGACTAAGTACAACAGACAACACTCGCACAGTAACCTTTCTTTATATGAAATTCCTTTTAGTTATCCAAAGTGGGTGTGTGAACACCTGCAATTTCGTTCAACACGGAGCAGGATAGACAGCAAGGGAGAGGAAGAAATCAAAGAGCTAGTGGAAAAAGGGCCCGTCAGAGAGGTGGGCATGGGCCCAAACAATCAGGTCAAAGAGGTGGGCATGGGCCCCGTCAAAGAGTTGGACATCAGAGAGAGAGGGGGAGGCAGACGGCAGGGAACTGTTGTCTAATGAAGTCCGGACCATCGTCGTTGACCACGTGGTAAACAGAGGCCTTACAATTGCAGAGGCTGCCAAATGAGTTCACCCCATTCTGAAAAGATACATTCAATCTTGAGAACATTTCGCCAAGAAAACTGGTAAGTCTGAAGGATATGCACTATGCTTTACCATTACATTTACAGTAAATGAATTTGTAATGCATGTAAATTCACAAAACATGTTACAGTATGATCTATTGACAGTATACTCTGTTCTACCCTCAGAATTGACAGAAGACCCCATGGTGGTGTCTGTGGCCGTGTGCTGACCGACCAGCAGGAGTGGGCAGTGGTGGAAATAATGAGGGCCAGGAATGACATACGGCTGTCCGAAATAAAGCAGGCCATTGGGGAGAACGATGACGCCAACGTGGCATCAACCTACCAACATTCACCCGCCTTTTGAAAAGACACCAGGTATCTATGAAACCCATTTACCCGGTGCTTTTTGAGAGAAACAACGACCGGGTGAAACAACTGAGGGCCGAGTATGTTCAAGTACAACACTATATACTGTATTACTGATACTATTTTATGCACATGCTATTTCACAACATCATATTGGAACTATACTGTAAAAATACATTTTTTAAAGGGTGATTGTGAGTGATGCTACTGTGAACCATCACAAGTATACACTACATGACCAAAAGTATGTGGACACCTGCTTGTCGAACATCTAATTCCCAAATCATGGGCATTAATATGGAGTTGATCCCCCCCTTTTCTGCTATAACAGCCTCCACTCTTCTGGGAAGGCTTTCCACTAGATGTTGGAACATTGCTACAGGGACTTGCTTCCATTCTGCCACAAGAGCAATAGGGAGGTCGGGCACTGATGTGCAAATAGGCCTGGCTCGCAGTCGGTGTTCCAATTCATCCCAAAGGTGTTGAAGTAAAGGTGGTCTAGAGTGTTTTTTTTCTCCTCTGGTTGCATGTGACATGCTGGTAGAAATTAGGTAAAATGGATTTAAGTTTCCCTGCATTAAAGTCCCCGGCCACTAGGCACACCGCCTCTGGATGAGCATTTTCGTGTTTGCTTATGGCCTTTTACAGCTTGTTGAGTGCCCTCTTAGTGCCAGCATCAGTTTGTGGTGGTAAATAAATGAAGAATGTGGCGAAAAATATAGAAACTCTTGGTAAATAGTGTGGTCTACAGCTTTTCATGAGATACTCTACCTCAGGCGAGCAAAACCTTGAGACTTCCTTAATATTAGATTGTGTGCACCGGCTGTTATTTACTAATAGACAGAGACCGCCACCCCTTGTCTTACCGTAGGCAGCTGTTCTATCTTGCCGGTGGACTGAAAACCCAGCCAGCTGTATGTTATCCATGTCGTCGTTCAGCCACAACTCGGTGAAACACAAGCTATTACCTTTTTTAATGTCCTGTTGGTAGGATTGTCTTGATCTGAGTTCATCCATTTAGTTATCCAATGATTGCACGTTGGGTAATAGGTCTGATGGTAGACGGGGATTACTCAATTGCCGTCGGATCCTTACAAGGCACCCCGACCTACGTCCCCAATATCTCCGTCTCTTCTTCATACGAATTACAGGGATTTGGGCCTTATCGGGTGTCTGAAGTAAATCCTTTGCGTCCCACTCGTTAAAGAACATTTTTTGTCCAGTACGAGGTGAGTAATTGCTGTCCTGATATCCGGAAGCTCTTTTTGGTCATTAGAGACGGTGGCAGAAACATTATGAACAAAATAGGTTACAAATAATGCGAAAACACACACAATAGCGCAATTGGTTAGGAGCACGTAAAATGGCAGCCATCTCCTCCGGCGCCATCATCAGCTCATTAAGTAGTGAATGAGGACATTCACTGTGATGTGGATGACAATTTATGGCCAAATGCTCAAGACAGGCTTGACGCAAATGAATGCGTGCATTACATTTGATTAGACAGTAGACCTACTGTATGTGGCAAATATATCTGAAAAAAAAAATATTGATTACACATTGGGTATATATTATGGAAATTATAGATTATCTTTCAATTTTGTTGGGTAATGTAAGCATATTGCCTAAAACTGTGATCTGCTGTAATTTACAGTACTGTAGCATATAACTTTCAACATTTCTAAGGGCGATTTGAAACTTTTATCTTGCATTATATGCTATTGGATTAACTGGTAGTTAAAATGACTAAATTGAAAATATATTAAGCTGTGTTTTGGTGATTAAACCAATGTTCTATTACATTTCCCAATAAACTTATATTTTGAATCAAATGGTTGTGTGATGAGATGTTTACATCCAAATGAATGCACAAAATGACAGGTTTTGGATGAAAGAATGGCTGCGTTTCAAGTGGGACCAGTTTTGTACTAAAAGTTGTGAAAATGTACCACATACTTGTGAAAATAGTACCAGTACCAAAGCAAAAAAAAAAGAATAATTCATTACCAAACTTTATATCAGTAAAAACACTAACTAATTGGTAGGTCTAGCTTTACTGCTTACTTATGTAAACTTTCATTATCCTCCCTCATGAGGGAGAGAAATTAGAAAATATCTTAAAGATATGTGGAGTTTTGGTAATAGAATTACAAAGCAATGTTACTTAAACTTACAGTTCAGAAGGCAAATGATTTCTCCAACTAAAAATAAGTTATATTTTTGGGCAAGGGCATTTACTTCAGCATTATTATGTTTTGATGCATTTCAAAGACCTGCTTTTCATCTGTTTGACCAGAAATCAAAGCCTTTTGCTTATTTAAAAAAAATGTATGATGGAAAATTGTCTATATATATTTATTTCCCTAAAACAGACTCTTAGCTTTCATTTGACACGCTCCTATGAACTTCACGTTGCTGCTCACGGGTTCGTTTATATGGAAATGCCCCTCTACACACACACACACACACACACACACACACACACACACACACACACACACACACACACACACACACACACACACACACACACACACACACACACACACACACACACACACACACACACACACACACACACACACACACACTAGCAAGTGCACAGCAAAGGGCCTGCCAGCCTTGTCACCCAGTCTCCAGCTGCAGAGGGCTAACAAATGTTTGTGTGAAATGAAGGCTGAGGCACAGCCTGAAGAGAAGACTTACTCCCCCCACTACCACTGCTTTGTTTGGAGCATCTCCTTTCAGCCTGCCTCTGAAAAGAAGGACCAAACATCAATATGTTTCAGCAGCGTGGGGTGGGGGGGACCATCTCAGACCCACATTGTTTTTAAAGGACCTCTTGGCCGCAGAGACTCAATGTTGCTGTTTCAAAGCTAATTTCTACACATTTTTCCAAGGCTTATGCCGTGTTCTTCATGCTATGTGAGTGACTGAAACATAACTAAATCAATGGTGGCCCCATGACTGTCTGTTTTATTTTGGTGATTGTTAGTTCTCAAAGATAATCATATTTGAAAATACACTGAACAAAAATATAAACGCTACATGCAAAGTTTTGGTTTCATGACCTGAAATATCCCAGAAATGTTCCATTGGCAGAAAAAATATGATTTATCTCAAATTTCTTGCACAAATTTGTTTACATCCCTGTTAGTGAGCATTTCTCCTTTGCCAAGATAATCCATCCACTTGACTGGTGTGGCATATCAAGAAGTTTATTAAACAGCATGGTCATTAATACAGGTGTACCTTGTGCTGGGGACAACAAAAGGCCACTCTAAAATGTGCAGTTTCGTTACACAACACAATGCCACAGATGTCTCAAGTTTTGAGGGAGCGTGCAACTGGCATGCTGACTGCAGGAATGTCCACCAGAGCTGTTGACAGAGAATGTAATGTTCATTTCTCAACCATAGGCCGCCTCTAACCTCATTTTAGAGAATTTGGCACTACGTCCAACCGGCCTCACAACCGCAGACCATGTATATGGAATTGTGTGGGCGAGTGGTTTGCTAATGTCAACACTGTGAATAGAGAGCCCTATGGTGGCGGTGGGGTTATGGGCAGGCATAAGCTACGGACAACGAGCACAATTGCATTTTATCGATGGCAATTTAAATGCAAAGAGATACCGTGACGAGATCCTGAGGCCCAGTGTCATGCCATTCATCCGCCGCCGTCACCTCATGTTTCAGCTTGATAATGCACGGCCCCCCATGCCGCAAGGATCTGTACACCATTCCTGGAAGCTGAAAATGTCCCAGTTCTTCCATGGCCTGCATACTCACCAGACATGTCACCCATTGAGCATGTTTGGCATGCTCTGAATTGGCGTGTACGACAGTGTGCCAGTTCCCGCCAATATCCAGCAACTTCGCACAGCCATTGAAGAGGAGTTGGACAACATTCCACAGGCCAGTCAACCACCTGATCAACTCTATGCGAAGGAGATGTCGCACTGCATGAGGCAAATGGTGTTCCCACCGTGTACTGACTGATTTTCTGATCCACCCCTCCTACCCTTTTATTTAAGGTATCTGTGAACAACATGCCTATCTGTATTCCCAGTCATGTGAAATCCATATATTAGGGCCTAATGAATTTATTTAAATTGGCTGATTACCTTAAATGAACTATAACTTGAAATTGTTGCATGTTGCGTTTATATTTTTGTTAAGTATACTTTTTCCACTTTTTTTACGTTACAGCCTTATTTAAAAAAAAATATTAAATACATTTTACTCAACAATTTACACACAATACCCCATAATGACAAAGCAAAAACAGGTTTTTAATTTTTTTGTGTGCAAATGTATAAAAAAAAGATCACATTTACATAAGTATTCAGACCCTTTACTCAGTACTTTGTTGAAGCACCTTTGGCAACAATTACAGCCTTGAGTCTTCTTGGGTATGACGCTACATGCTTAGCACAGCTGTATTTGGGGAGTTTCTCCCATTCTTCTCTGCAGATACTCTCACGCTCTGTCAGGTTGAATGGGGAGCGTTGCTGCACAGCTATTTTCAGGTCTCTCCAGAGATGTTCGGAATCTGGCTGGGCCACTCAAGGGCATTCAGAGACTTGTCCCGAAGCCACTCCTGCATTGTCTTGGCTGTGTGCTTAGTGTTGTTGTCCTGTTGAAAGGTGAACCTTCTCCCCAGTCTGAGGTCCTGAGCACTCTGGAGAAGGTTTTCATCAAGTATCTCTCTGTACTTTGCTCCGTTCATCTTTCCCTCAATCCTGACTAGTCTCCCAGTCCCGGCCGCTGAAAAATATCCCCACAGCATGATGCTTCCACCACCATGCTTCACCGTAGGGATGGTGCCAGGTTTACTCCAGAAGACAAGCTTGACATTCAGGCCAAATAGTTCAATCTTGGTTTCATCAGACCAGAGAATCTTATTTCTCATGGCCTGAGTCCTAAAGGTACCTTTTGGCAAACTCCATGTGGGCTGTCATGTGCCTTTTACTGAGGAGTGGTTTCCGTCTGGCCACTCTACAATAAAGGCCTGATTGGTGGAGTGCTGCAGAGATGTTTGTCCTTCTGGAAGGTTCTCCCATCTCCACAGAGGAACTCTGGGGCTCTGTCAGTATGACCATTGGGTTCTTGGTCACCTCCCTGACCAAGGCCCTTCTACCCCGATTGTTCAGTTTGGCTGGGCGGCCAGCTCTAGGAAGAGTCGGTGGTTTCAAATTTCTTCCATTTAAGAATGATTGAGGCCACTGTTCTTGGGGACCTTCAATGCTACAGAAATTTGGAACCTGTCTTGGAGCTTTACAGACAATTCCTTCAACCTCATGGCTTGGTTTTTGCTTTTACATGCACTGTCAACTATGGGACCTTACAAAAAAGAACTGTTTTCACTTTGTCATTATGGGGTATTGTATGTAGATTGAAGAGGATTTTTTAAAATTTAACCCATTTTAGAATAAGCCTGTAACGTAAGAAAATGTGGAAAAAATGTATAGCTCCATTATCTTTTTACATACTTTATCTGGTTTTAGTAATTGTATGTTTTTTCAAATATTTTTGGGAGTGGTGGCCTGTCGCTGCTCTATTAATATAGGCGAAACACCTTAAATCCTCTGCGCTAAAACACTTAATGATAGCAGATGTGGTTGTGTTGAAAGAGCAAGGAGCTGTGGGTAATGACAAGCGTTTACTGTACCAATAAAGAGGTTTAGAGAACCTGCAAGGCAAAGGAGTGAAGAAATATATTTTTATTGTCCAACCAGGCTATTCACTTGTTCAATGGCCTACTATTTATGTCAAAAGGTGCACTTCTGTTTTACAATCACACTAACCACACAATTCCCTAAAATGTCAATAAAAAATACAAAACATAGCAGTAGTAGGCTAGTAATCCATCATTAAATGGCCCCTTCCTTCCTCTCCTTCTCATTTATCTTGTACGTTGATAATAGGCATTGTCTCACCACCTGGGAAGTGAAACCGTAATCAATGTAAAAAGAATCTCATCCATATAACACTATCTGGTTTCCTCATCTCATATAAGTTTAATGGGCCCCCTGCCCCAGACGTCCATTATGGGTCATCCTTTCCCAGTTACACACCTGGTGCCGCGCTGACCTCTCCATCACACTGGCACGCTAATCAGCTCCCCGGGGATCCCCAGGGAACCCAAGAGATGGCCAGGCAGGGGGAAACAGCTAGGCAACTCCTACACACACTGACTGCATGCATGAGCGCTTTCATGATAAACACAAAACTGAAGACACTGGCTATACTCCAATGCACAATTAGGCGAGGCCTATGCATCACCCTCAGACAAACCTAATTCAATCACACATACTGTATTAAGATTGATTGGATAAAATGGGGATATTATTTACAGCACAATGCATGATCGCATAATTTCCTCCCTTTATGTCACAGTTTTAATGTCTCTTGTCGACATCTTTAATATGTAAAACTGAGTAGTTGGTTCTGGTTTCTCTGCATTACAGTTTTAATATGGTTGAAGAGAATTCTGATTAGCCCTCTTAAAGGCGTCCGCATGCTTCCCAGCCGAAACGTTTTGGAAGACTTTGTTCATATAATATGACAACATTTTGTGCAGTTTATTTTTTTCGGACTTCGGTAAGGGTTTTTTCAGCTGTTCGGGCACACTACATTTTTTTCTTGAGGCAAGCCGAAGTTGGTAGCTGAAGTCTATGCCCCTTCGTCGGTAATTGGTCAACGGTAGTGTTACGGTTGTCGTAAGGAGAGGACCAAAATGCAGCAGGAATATGTACACTCATCTTCTTTATTATGGACAAAGAAGGAAAAACCCAAAACAAACACGTATACACAACGACGAATAACAGGCCGGTAAGGCACAAAGCTATACACAGCACAATCTCCCACAAACTAACAGGTGAAAACAGGCGACCTAAGTATGACTCTCAATCAGCAACAAGGATGTACAGCTGTTCCTGATTGAGAGTCATACCAGGCCAACACAGAAATACAAAACTAGAACAGCCCCTTAGAAATACAAACACAAGAACATACCCAACACCCCGGAACATATAAATCAAATACCCCTCTACAATACACACACACTCCGAACCACCTAAATCAACTACCCCCTCTACATCGACACTTACACCAATAAACCCCAGAAACACTCTACACAAAATATCCCTCTATCTAAACACATACACAAAACCATGAAAACAAATACCCTCTGCCACGTCCTGACCAAACTACAAATAACAAATAGACCCCTTTACTGGTCAGGACGTGACAGGTAGGGATTATTCAGTAAAGTCTTTGTTGTCATTCAATGAGAAATCAATCAATCAAATGTATTTATAAAGCCCTTTTTACATCAGCTGACATCACAAAGTGCTGTGAAATGAATGAAATACTGCACCAAACATCTTAGTTAGATGTAAAATTGCATGACTAAGACCTCCTCGACTATTTTGAGGAAGTGTATACTCGCTACAGCGTCTCTAAATGGACAAACAGTACTATTGCCGCTTCTTTCAAATTTTTCAAGTGAAGGTCTTTTAAAGGAGTAGCCAGTATACCCTTCCTCAAAATAGTCAGAATGAACCTGAAATAACTCAAGAAATCTGTCATTCATTTTCACGTTTTTGCCAAGGAGATCTGAGAGATCGTGCAATTTTACATCTAACTAAGAAGAATACCTTTTTTTTTTAAAAAAGGTTTACTCTCTCAAAGTCACAAGTGCACAGGCACCTAGCACTGTTTGGTTAGCATGTTTCTGCAGTGCACATGAGATGGAGTTTGCTTCCATCTCATCGTCCCACACACAATAGCAGACCGAACGGAGGGTGGTGCGGCAGGTGCCGCTTCTCCTCCAGATGCTGTTATTTTATCTAAATTATCAGGTGTACGCCGACTCCAGCCAAGTAATTCTTGCAAAGATTTAAAGTACAATTGTGTTTTATCTCCAGTACATTGCCACGATTGTCAGTTATATAGCTGCTCTACTGATAATCTCAGTGAGTCCTTGCTGGGATGACACAACCAATCTACTGTCGAGGAATGCCAACATCCCAGACAAACACATTGGTTCACCGTTCCATGGAAGCGGACAGTACACAGCATACTGTACCATAATGTTCTGAATAATGGCCAAGTGTACCTCGCTCCCTATTCTACTGAATCGGTTAGGAGTAACAAACACAAGTCCAACATATATTGGAAACTGCTAAACTACCTGTTCACCACCCTCCTGCTCTCCGGGGATGTACACGTCAATCCTGGGCCTAACACCACCGAGTGGAAAGCAGTGGATGGCTGCGTCCTCAAAACACCGCCGTCGCGGAAGTGGGTGAGTGCTATGATTTCTCTCGAGTCACCCGGCTCCAAGATGAAATTTGACTCCCCAAAAATATCCAAGTCGCTATACATGATCCCCGACTACATTTTAGTCATTTAGCAGACGCTCTTATCCAGAACGACTTAAATTGTATACATTTTTTTTCTTTTTCGTACTGGTCCCCTGTGGGAATCGAACCCACAATCCTGGCGTTGCAAACACCATGCTCTACCAACTGAGCCACACGGGACTGTTGTGGTGACTGTATTACCGCCACACCGGTGGTCAGGAGTCATGAAGGCAGTCAAATTCCAAGTGACCGTTTAGTAACGGTAATTAGGCTTCTCTAAGCTCTGATGCTGCTGATGGTCATTAGTAGCCTACCAAACTTGATAACTGCCTGGTACTCAGAACTCTATTGTCTCTCTAATCATTCTGGCATCAATGCAAATGTGTTTGAAAATCTAATCAAACACTTCATGAGAACCCATGAGCTCATTTTGTGCAAATACACGAGAAAACAGAGTGATGGCCTCTACTAAACAGAGGAGGTACCCATCAGCTTTCTATAGGCTAGGCCTACTATATTTATTTCTAAATGTTTTCCTAATATTAAGCACATTGTTTATCTTTACGACAGGAGTATAGCCTACCTGGCTGGCATGAAAATGAACCACGGGAAAAGCGTCCTCCATTCGCTATTTAAGTGCATAGAAGACATTAATTTTCCCCGCTGCCCCTGTTTTGAAAGAGGTGCATGATAATGATCCATTCTAAATCAAAACAAATTGAACACGTATATGTAAAGACAAGATTAAATCAAGAATAGTCTGATTAGCCTATCACTTGTGAATTATGCCCAGCATAAACTGCCTTTTATTTGTGCGACTTTTTCAAATGATAGTCGCCCACCTCATGTAGCCTAACCCATAGGCCTATATGTTTTGATAAGGTTTGTAATCACAACAAAAGTGGGCAAATAATACATTCTTAAAATTAAGCACATGAATCCGCTTTACAAGGGGTTTAGTGCCTAACTGGCATACATAAGCAGAGCTTAAGTTTCAAGTTTGGGGAAGATAATTTTCACCATAAAAATGCACTCAATTTTGATAATGGTGTTTTCCCGCTCATGGAACATTCGTGCTTATAACCTACTGCCATGTGCGCATTGCTGTACTAATAATGTGAAGAAATAGCCTAATAGTCTATCAACATTTTAAGGTAAATGTTCTGATCTGCTACGTCAGCCACATTGCTTAAAAAAGTTTTTTTGATGCTAGTGGTTGTATTAATTTGGCATCTATTGCATCCCACAACTGTCCCAGACTATGTTTGAAATATTTATTTATCGCACAGAATAGAATAGTTTGACTTTTGTGCTATGGGTGATAGTAGATTGACATAGGCTAGTGCTTTTGCTGTTCGTTAAGCCTACTCATCTTGTTGGCTGACAAAGTAAATGTGGACAGTTCTTCCAATATCTTCAATATGCACCTCCGAATTGGATAAGAATGCGCACAGTTGCGCCCCCGATGTGTCTGTCTTCACTTGTAGCCTGTGAGAAAGACCCAATCAAGTGATGGAGATCCATGTGAGTGAGGGGTGCTTAAGCGCACAACGGCCACTGGCTGCAAAAGGTATGTATTTTCTGGGGGTGCATTACGGCCACAAAGGCATTATCAGGTGCTTGTCAAATTGTGAATGAGAGACTAATGAAGAGTGTACAACCTGCGCAAAAAAACTGAGCAGAGCTCATGCCTTTCAAGCGACTTTTTTCAAATCATCATTAGTCACATCATGCAGCCTTGCAATGTATAAAAAATCTAAACATAAAGCCCAACTTTGTAGAACAACTAAAGTTTCCTTAACTCTAAATGAAGCATATAGGAGTACCTATTTCTTTGTTAACTTTTCAACACTGAATAGCCGCATGTGCACACTCCCTCAAATCATTTGGAGGAAATATTTATATTTTATTCAGCTTTGTTGTCACGTCCTGACCCTTGTAAGAGGTCATTTTCTAAAGTAGAGTATGTCAGGGTGTGACAGGGGGTGTTTTTGGGTGGTTTTCTATGTTTTCTATTTCTATGTTTAATTCTAGGTTTCTATTTCTATGTGTTTTTTTGGGGGGGGTTGATCTCCACTTGGAGGCAGCTGGTCCTCGTTGCCTCTAATTGGAGATCATATTTAAGTAGGTTTTTTTTCCACATGTGTATGTGTGCAGTTGCATTCTGTTTAGTCTCTGTACCTGACAGAACTGTAAGTTGATCGGTTCCTTTTGTCATTAGTGTTTTGAGTTAATAAATATCATCATGAGCACTCAACATGCTGCGTTTTGGTCCCCTCTATATGACGCCCGTTACATTTGTTCAATTGTTTTCTTCATAATATAAAATAATGCCACGGAATCCTGCTAAATGAAGTAGTGTAGCCCACAGCCATTTGGCATAGCCAAATCAGGATCTAACATAAGGACAACTCAGAGTATGCTATTCTGTTCTTCTGAAATAGACTAGATGTTCTTCATATCATGCTTCTTTAGACATGTCCACAATAAATAATGGATTTATTGTGAAGGTGTAGGCTATATTACATGGATTTATTAGACTTTTTAAAATGTAGATGTTCCAAAGGTGTGTGTGTGTGTGTGTGTGTGTGTGAAAGCCAGGAGAGCTAAATATGTTTGTTAATTAAACTGAGACCGACAGTTATTTGCTTGACAATCACCGGCTGACGAAATTTCGTGACCGCCACAGCCCTATCTCCGACTCTGCTTCTGGCACACAAAATGTTTTAAATAGTTCCCCGCATCCAGTGCAAGCGCAAGGGATAGTTAATTGTACTACCGAACTACTTTTTTCAATGTGTAAATCATGCTTGAGTCATCTGGGACCCACAAGCTAATTCCAAGCGACTACTAGGGGGGCACTTGAAAATTCGCAACGTCATTCCAAAAAGTGATAAAATTCAACATCTTCTCACAGACTTCCGCTGCCTTTCAGAGACATGGCTCCATCTGCTGCTTTGATTGTGCCTGGCTACAATGTTATCATGAGAGACAGGATTGAAGGAAAAGGAGGGGGTGATTTATATTAAAGAACATATCCGATGTAAACAAATTGATAACGTGATAATGAACTATGTATGGGCCTAAACGTTACACTGTCTCCCCAAATGTCTTCTACCCTTATTGGAATGTACACACCACCTTCCACCAAAAGTGTTTTTTTTTTAATCCGTTTAATAACATACTTAGGGAATGTGATTTTGGGAAAGAGGTATCTTAATGTGAGATTTTAACATTCATTATGAAGACAAGTCTTTGTAGGAAATCCCTCAAACGGATCACTAATACCTTTGAACTCACACAGCTAGTTAAAGGGCCAACCAGGGTGACTAAAACACATCTGGTGTTCAGTAATAAACCAGAAAGAGTGACTAAATCATTCAATATGGTAACTGGGCTGTCTGATCATAATCTGACACTCATAGCCAGAAAGCTTTCTAAGTACAGGTTTAACCTCTCTACTGTTAGAAAGCTTGATCAGCTCAGAATACCTAAGAGTGAATTAAATCATTTTGAAAACATAATTAAGGGAATTAACTGGAATGATCTCTTGTCCTATACAAATTATGTGGAAGCTGATAGTCAGGCTTGTCTATCCACAATCCAAACTACAATAAATGGCTTCCTAAAGAAAATCTAATCCAAACCTGGCCAAAAGTTCACTTTTCCTTGGTTAAATGGAGAAATCTGGAAACTGATGAAAGAAAGAGATCATGCTCTAAAAACAGCCCTAAAGTCCAAATTATAGGGAAATTATAAATTGATCTGGGAGAATCTAAAGTTAACAGGGAAAGACCATAGTAACACTGCAAAAAGACTAGAAATCGATGTGAATGACAGGATGCAGTCGAACTGGCAACAGCCTTCAATTCCTACTTTGTTGACTGTCAAGGTACTGACACAAAGCCCCTCCACTGGTTTCTTGGGCTCAGCGCCAGTGAATGATTCTCAACCTGTCTTCATCATAAGGGAGGTTTCTGAGTCAGAGGTGAACAAGGTGATTAGCTCACTAAAGGGGTGGTGGGGGGGGGGTTCCAAGGGTCTGGAAGTCGGCCATAATAACATCCATCTTTAAATCAGGTGACCCTGCTGACATGAGTAACTACAGGCCCATTAGTGTACTACCTCGAAGGTTGCTGAAAAGTGTAGCAGAGCAACTGATTGCCCACCTCAAAAACAGTCCCTTCACATTACCCTGCATGCAGTTTGGCTTCTGAGCAAAACACTCCACAGAAACGGCCAACTGCTTTATTCTGGAAAATGTGAAGTCCAAGATGGGCAAAGGGGGCGTTGTTGGGGCTGTGTTTCTAGACCTAAGGAAAGCTTTTGATGCTGTTAACCATGAGGTTCTTGCAATGGACATTTTAATGTTTGTGCTTTTCTTATAACTAATTTCTGTCTTCTATTCATGTGCTGTTCTAATAACCAATTTCTGTGTTCATGCAAGTGGCTGACTGTACAAATCCTCATTATCAGTAGCTGCAATTTGGCAGTACGCCCAGAACCTTGTTTTGAGAATGAATGAAAGATATCTCAGTTTCAAGGACTCAGTTTAGAGAAAGAAGCCTTGTGAGGTGTTGGTCTGTCACATGTTATGAACCAGTATTGGTCGGTCACATGAATGAAACAAAACAGTAATGATTCATTAATTATGCTAAATCATGCAAATATAACTTGTCTGTGTATAGTCGTATATAAGACAACTTCTGGGTCTGCCCAGGTGGAGCTCCTGATTGACATGTGTAATATGGTGCATTGAGTTGGTTGGAACCTCTCCAGCACACTGACAATAAACAATTATTCATTTAAGATTGACTTTGAGTATCCCTGTGTATGAATTTCTACGATGTTCTCATCACAAAACTGTCCAAGTTCAACATTTCCCCCGATGCCCTGAGATGGATGAAATCATACCTTGAAAGCAGAACCCAGTGTGTCAGAGTGAGCAATGAGCTGTCGCCCACCCTCAGCTATGATGTGGGCGTGCCCCATGGGTCAATACTGGGGCCCCTCCTGTTCAGCCTGTACATTGAATGGTCTGCCTTCTGTCTGTACTGGGTCTGAAGTTCAAATGTATGCAGATGATACAGTGATATATGTGCATGCAAACAACAAGCTGCACAATAACTCACCACTGTAATAGTCCATCTTACAAAGTGTCTCAGTGACTCATGTTTGCATCTCAATGGGAAAAAAACAGTCTGCATTTTCTTCACAAAGAGGGAAACTGATGCTTCTGAGCCAGATGTCTATGTATCAGGGGAGAAGCTCCAGGTGATATACGATTTTAAGTACTATACCTTGGCCTAATACTCTCTTAAAAAGTATGTGAAAAAGGGTAACTCAAATAACGAAATTCAACCAAATCTAATTTCCAATTCATATGAAATTGTTTGACTACAGAGGTAGCAAAACTATACTTCAATGCTATGATACTCCCCCACTTAACATACTGCTTGACTAGTTGGGCCCAAGCTTGTTGTACAACATTAAAACCCATTCAGTCTGTATACAAACAGGCTCTCAAAGTGCTTGATAGAAAGCCCAATAGCCATCATCACTGTTACGTCCTCAGAAAGCATGCACAAAATCTTGTGCAATATTCAAGATCCTAAATGGTCTGGCTTCCCCTCCACTTAGTACTTTAGTCAAACAGAAAACCCAAACCCATGGCAGCAGATCCACAAGGTCTGCCATGAGAGGTAACTGTATAGTTCCCTTACAGAAAAGCACCTTTAGTCAATCTGCTTTCTTTGTGAGAGCTTCCCATGTCTGGAACACACTGCCATTAGACACATGCAACTGCACCACCTATCGAACCTTCACAAAAAAAAACCCAGAAAGACATGGATAAAGGTCAATCAGTCTTGTGAACATAATGCCTAGCTGTGTATTGCCGCTTTCCATGTTATCTGTAGCTTGTGAGGTGTGGAACCACTTTGCTGCTTTTATGTATTTAGTTTTGTTGCATTTTGTGCCATTTCTCTGACTGTGCTACGTGTTGCTTGTCCTATGTTGCTCTGCATGTGCTCACTGCTCATTGTTTGCCTGTATTGTAATTGTTTTCAATAACCTGCCCAGGGACTGCGGTTGAAAATTAGCCGGCTGGCTAAAATCGTCACTTTTCCTTAAATGTTGATTAAAGTGCACTGTGCATGTAAATAAAACTCAAACTCAAACTCAGGATGTTTGATGCAGTATTTGTCAATGAAAAAAACCATTTGCATGAAAATGAGTCTCTCATTGAAAGACAACAAAGACTTTATGGAAGAATCCCTACTGTTGACCAATCACCGACGAAGGGGCGTAGACTTCGGCTCCGAACGTCGCCTTGCCTCTAGAAAAATGCAGTGTGCCCGAACAGCCAAAAACAAACAAAAAAAAACGTCTTCATAATATACGCACAAACTCTTCCGGTTGGGAAGCATGCGAACACCTTTATCCTCTTCTGACAGAGCTGTGACTCAGAAATGTCTACCTAATCTGTCATCACTAAAGTGTCCAGCAGCTCCATTTTTATTACCTTTATTTAACTAGGCAAGTCAGTTAAAAACAAATTCTTATTTACAATGACGGCCTACACCGGCCAAACCCAGACAACGCTGGGCTAATTGTGCACCGCCCTATGGGACTCCCAATCACAGCCGGTTGTGAAACAGCCTGGATTTGAACCAGTGTGTCTGTAGTGACGCCTCAAGCACTGAGATGCAGTGCCTTAGACTGAACCACTCGGGTGCCCAAGGAACGCTTCAGAGACTGTCTCAGAGTACCCTTCCCCAACAGTATGTTTTACAGAAAATTACAGAATTTGACTTCTCATGTCCTTATTTCTTACCATCCATAAAAGCACATAAAACAATCTAGCTGGAGGAGGCCAGGGTAATGAGGGGAAAGAAATTAGTTTATAGTTCAACAAACACAGATCAAATCTACTTGAAACAGACAGTTAGCCCTTGGAGTGTGGTTGACACTCAATCATGCCCTTATTTACATAAATGCACCACCTTGGAGTGTCTTTCTAATGATGAAAGGCAATAAGCTTAACTATTCTGCATATGAAAAACAGTGAATGTATTTTCCGCTTCAGAATGGATTATTTAACAATCTAAAGCTATCCAAGAAAACAGAATAATTTCTTTACATTTATATAAGCTTTCTTTCTATTAAATGCGGTTTTGTACAGCCTAAGGGATTTCTGCTAATGATTTCCTCTTAGCACGGTAATTACCCTCGACCTGTAATTGACTCTGACAATAATAAGGCCCTTACTTACAAGCTCTGCTTACAGTCCACTAAGATGCAAAATGTGGCTGTCTGTGTATATCTCTCTGATATGCCTGTTTTTTTCTCAACTTTCCCCTCAATTTAAAAACGTTCTCCCTCTCCTTCACCCTGTTAGGCTAGTACATATACTGAAATAGATAATACATTATTTTATTCATATAGGCCTAGATATACAGTATATGGCATTGTCGTTGGTACCCCTTGGGCACGTGGATTTCTACTACCCATCTGGGACCAGAGATGTCCCGCTAAACATAAAACTGTTCAAAAGGCATCAATTTTGGTCTCAAACGATCAATAATCCAAATGGCCAAGAAATGTAATTTGACCAACGCAGCATAGGCTACACATGGTCCCAGATTTGAACATGATTAAATAAAGAAATCAAAGAAAATATTTGATCTGCTCGGGGTAAAACATACATCATAGCAAAAAGTATCAGATATTGAGCTCATACCAAAATGTTCCACGCGTAATTCGCCAGACGAACTCTCCGTTCATTACAAATCCTTGGAAGATAAACCCGATTCGAAGAATGAGAAGTGGTGCGGGCTATTTACATAGAAGGACAACAAGAAGCTTGAGGGGTCTGTCGATGGCTCCGTAGTTTATCCAGGCAGAAAGTAAAAACAGATGGGGCGGGAGCTACGCGCACTGAGTCCCAACTCCCAAGTAAACTCAGTCAGAGCCTGTCTTCACACTACCACCCGCTCTGTCCAATTTGCATATCAATAGATCTTGTGACAGCCTCTGTTAATGAGGTAAAATGAAGGAGCGCTGATACAATCCCACTATTTGGGAAGAGAAGCAGTCCATCGGTTCTGCACCCTGCGTCACCCTATGGGGCAGCAACCCTGTCACTGGCCTGTCACTTTATTTCCTACTAGAAAGTGAAAGGCAATTCCGGTTCTTTCTGTGCTATCCTCAACAGGCTACTCATGTCATGCTATGAAATGCATCTTACTGAGTAGACTAGTTTATCATTAACCAGCAATGACTCCCAAAAAATTGGATATTCAGCAATCAACTTGGCAAATCATACTTTACAAGCAACTAAATTAGGTGAGTGGGGCATGCAAGATTATCCAAATCTGGATCATGTTTACTTTGTCTTTGAACTACACTGTTGAAATTAAGTGAGTTCTAACACTAAAACTAGTGGCAACTGAGCTGCCACCACCTTAAATGAGACAACCTTAACTTTGCTGGAGTATTGAAACACATGTTGTGAGACAGATGGGAGGTGTACTGAAACATTCATTCTGAGGTGTTCTGAAACATCATATTCACATGGTGTGTTGTAATGCCAAATAATGAAGAATTGTGCAACACCTTGACAGAGATGGGTAGCACGAACACGGAAAAGGTTGAAAATACTTATGGTGTTTCGAGTCCTGCCTAGAGCAGAATTAACTCCCTTCTGGAGTTTCCAAAATCTGTAAATGGGAGTCCCCTTTCTTATTGCATATTAATTATATTGGTAACCCTTTATTTTAAGGGTCCATAATAAACCATTTAAGGCCATTAAATTGTGTTTTCATCATTTAGTAATCATTACTCCCACGTTAATAAACCTGAAGACTGGTTGAGCACACTAAGGCAGTGTTTTGACAAGCGAAAGACCTGGGTTCACATCCACCTTCTCACAAATACATTTACATTTTAGTCATTTAGCAGACGCTCTTATCCAGAGCGACTTACAGTAGTGAGTGCATACATTCCATACATTTTTTTCTCCGTACTGGTCCCCCGTGGGAAACGAACCCACAACCCTGGCGTTGCAAACACCATGCTATACCAACTGAGCCACACAGGACCTGTGCAATACCAGTGATGAAGGCCCACTTTACACATGTTCAGAAAGTATTCACACCCCTTGACTTTGTCCATTTTATAGAACATTTTGTTCTATTACAGCCTGAATTTAAAATGTATTATATTGAGATTTTGTGTCACTTACATACACACAAAAGCGCATAATGTCAAGGTGGATTTTTTTGTTGTTGAAATGTCTTGAGCCAATTACTGGAACTTGATCAACTGAGAAACAGCTTCTGTGAGAGTGTGGCAATCACAAGTTCAACTCTTTTGAGAGGTGGGTATCTTGCTCTCTCCTCACATTCCAGAAGAAAAGGTATGAAATAAAATAAAAGTTTGGGTGTCCTACCCTTAGTGAAGGGATAGTTTCATACACAGAAACCACATGGAGAGTGGCAGCCTGTCCCCATGACGGTAGCTGCTTAAGGTCTAGCCTCCGTCATATCCTTTCACCTAGACGATGTGAGCCAAGCTCGGGAGGTTATTCAAGTGCGTGAGCGTACACAGATATCTCTGCCTGTGGTAGAGCGAGCCCTTTGTGATTCCTGCTCTACGCCCTGGAGATGTGGAGATGGTTGTAACCTGACCTACCAGCAGCTCTCATCCATGGGAGCCGTGAGAGATTCTTGTGTTGGGTTGACCTGTAGCTGAGGCTAACGGTAGCACAGCGGCTTTGTTTGACCACATTAGGCAGGGTTATAGCTTAGGTGTGAGAAACATATTTTGTCTGTCCGCCTGAGCCGCCTTGGCTTTGACCTTATTTTATTGTTATTTTTATATATATATATATATATATATACTTAAGAAGCATGAGCACCCTAACAGGTACAAATAGAGTCGTACAGTGAAGTACTTTTCTATTATATTATTTCATCACCCAGGTAACAGACATTGAGTGTACAAAACATTAGGAACACCTTCCTAATATTGAGTTGCACCCCCTTTGCCCTCAAAACTGCCTCAATTTGCTGGGGCATGGACTCCACAAGGTGTCGAAAGCCTTCCACAGGGATGCTGGCCCATGTTGATTCCAATGCTTCCAACAGTTGTGTGGGGTGGCAGCGTAGCCTAGTGGTTAGAGTGTTGGACTAGTAACTGAAAGGTTGCAAGTTGAAATCCCCAAGGTACAAATCTGTTGTTCTGCCCCTGAACAACCGCTGTTCATAGGCTGTCATTGAAAATAAGAATTTGTTCTTAACTGACTTGCCTAGTTAAATGAAAGTTGGCTGGGTGGTAGACCATTCTTGATACACACAGGGAACTGTTGAATATGAAAAACCTAGCAGCATTGCAGTTCTTGATGCAATGCTGCTGGCACCTACTACAATACCCCATTCAAAGGCACTTTTGTCTTGAATATTCACCCTCTGAATAGCACACAAACATTATCCATGTCTCAATTGTCTCAAGGCTTAAAAATCCTTCTTTAACCTGTCTCCTCCCCTTCATCTACACTGATTGAAGTGGATTTAACAAGTGACATCAATAAGGGATCATAGCTTTCACCTGGATTCACCTGGTCAGTCTATGTCATGGAAAAAGTAGATGTTCCTAATGTTTTGTACACTCAGTGTAAGTCATTGCATTGTAACCTGCTGTACTTTGAGGGTAGAATTGCCATAGGTTATCGGTCTGTCTGATTTGTGCACGTTAATACTTTTAATACTGAGCCTTATTGTATGATATACCATGTGGCAATAGCATTTATGTTTTGAAAGCGTTCAATACCCCTCGAGTTAGCAGTGTTTGTAATATGATGCAGGCCATTAAGACAAACATACGTCACTTAACAATACTCAGGGACCTAAGGCAACAGCGGCCATTTCAAAGCAACAAGCAAGGTAGAACATTTTCAGATGAACCTCCAAACTTGTAAAGAGTAGGCCTGATATCTGTTTAGAAGTAGGTAACTAATGGGATGTATTCATCAAAAATCAAAACTTAGTTTGTTCAATAAAGTTCCCAAATAATTGAAATGTAACTTATTATCTGTAAGAAGTAGCAACAGTATCTTCAAAACAAATAAATCTATATGTGGTAATAAAACGATACTGAAAACACCTCAAAGATACTGCAAGCCTCCTGCTTTTACTCAGGTTAATCCCACATAAGAAGGTCCCATAAATCTGACAGTCATATCTCTGTCAGATTCATAGAACCCGAGGGCAGGCAACTGTTATTGGAAGGCTTACTTTCAATAACAGCATTCCCATAGTTCCCCACAGTCATCTCCTTATTTCAGTGCTCAAATTGCACCACATAATTGACAACACAAGCATAATAGTGAGTGAATGACTGAGCTGCCACATAAAAAATACTACAGTTTACTATAGAATACTATAGTACTTACTATAGAATTATGTAGTAAACTGTAATATACTGTAGAATACTATACTACACACTGTAGTATACTTCGATGAGGTGTAGTACTTACTATAGAATTTGGTAGTATACTGTAGAATATTATAGTAAATACTACAGATCGCAAAAACACTACAGTAAATACTACAGTAATGTCCGCAAAAACATTAGTCTGCAAAAACATTACAGTAAATACTACAGTAATTTACACAAAAATACTACAGTCTGCAAAAACACTACAGTAATTACTATAGTATATACTACAGTATTTCATTTGCATACACCCTGCCCATTCCCATCATCCTTACAGAATAAAAATGCAGTCAGAGGTCAGTATAACTGCAGTACACTGTAATACAACTGTAGTTAGAGTGCAATATAACTGCAGGATGATACAAATAACACTTTTTTACTGCAGTAATTTTGCCGTGTAACTGCAGTTGCAGTGCAGTATAACTGCAAAACACCACAGTCAACTGCAGTTACTGCAGTTTCAAAACAGGTTATGGAAAATTTGCTCTTTGAGTAGGCCTATTTTTTTGGTTCAGTAGGTTTCCTCAAGGAGAAAACCCCCACTTCTATGTCAAAGATAATAAAACAAAAACACTACAGTAAATACTACATTATAAACTAGGTGGCTCGAGCGCTGAATGCTGATTTGGTATATCACGAGTATAACGAAACATTTTTTCTAAACTAATTACATTGGTAACCAGTTTATAATAGCAATAAGGTACCTCAGGGGTTTGAGGTATATGGCTACAAGAATTACCATAGTATATACTACAGTAGTTTTTTACCACAGTATTTACACTATTGTAAACTGTAAATACTACAGTATAATAGTCATGTCCGCAACACTAAAATAAATACCACAGATTTCACTGCAGTGTTTATTCTGCAAAAACACTACAATGCCCTTACGAAAAAAGGTTGCAGTCAGAGTGCAGTATAGCTGCAGTACACTGTTGCTGATTGGCTGAAATCCGTGGTATATGAGACAGTATACCACGGGTATGACAAAACATGTATTTTTACTGTTCTAATTATATTTGCAACCAGCATTAAGGTACCTCGGGGGTTTGAGATATATGGCCAATATACCACAGCTAAGGGCTGTATCCAGGCGCTCCGTGTTGCGTAGTGCATAAGAACAGCCCTTAGACTTGGTATATTGGCCATATACCACACCCCCTTGGGCCTTATTTTATTAATGCGATATAACTGCAGTATGCTGCAAATACCGCGTCCAAATGAACAGTCTTTTGCAGTAACTGCACTTTCCTGCAGTTTCAAAACTGCATAATTTTTTTGTAATGGTGTAAAGTCTGCAAAAACACTACAGTGAAAAACGATAGTATTTAACCATAGCATACTATCGTTTTTTTCATGTGGGCTAGCATGAACTGCATGGCAATCTTTTAAAACATTGTAACAACAATTTTCACGAATACTGTTATGTATTTCGAATTCTTACATTGTTTACTTTGTACTGGCTAAGCAACAAGTAAAGAAATGTACTGTAAACACAAAAAACATTCACATGAGCATATGACGCACTTAGCTACTGGTTTTACTGGATGTGACGTCCCCTCAACAATAAGGTGGATGAACACTTGCTACTCATGGTTATTCAAAACTTTTTAGAGAAGAAAAACGTACCTTGCCGACATAATTGATGTGAAATTATTTCGGGTGTGTGCATCTGACAGACAACGCAGCCTAGCAAACCTATTGACAAGGAATTATTAGAGAAAGTTCAGCTCAACATTATTTAATGTAGTGCAGATATATCACCGTTCTCAAGCTCCATCTGGTGGTGACTGGGGTGAGTCTCCTTAAAACTGTGGGCAAGTACACTATATGCGTTTTTATTCTTTCTTGTGGTAACAGGATTTTAGGAGAGCAGTAAAGTAAAGTCTAGGTGATGCCAATTAGTCTGATGCCAAAGGAGCTTCCTCTGCTTGTGTCCTTTCCTTCATCTGGCAGATAGCCTAGTGGTTAGAGCGTTGGGCCAGTATCCCGAGAAGTTGCTGACAAGGTACAAATCTGTCATTCTGCCCCTGAACACTGTTCCCGTTAGGCCGTCATTTTAAATAAGAATTAGTTCTTAACTGACTTGCCTAGTTAAATAAAAAAATCTGCACCTGTGTGGAAGAACCTGGAAGCACACCTGTTCAGGTGAAAAGTGAAGCTGCAAACGTTGAAGACTGAGGATTTCCTAAAATGAATTCTGTACATTGGAATATCCTGCGCTGCCTGTGTTCTAGGACTGACGGGTGTCTGATGTTAGGTGACATAGTTCTGCTTTAAAAATGTATATTGACATTTCATACAGAATGCCTATAACGTTTGAGAATGCCCCAGTCGTCTCACTCTTGGACACTCACAGCAATTTGGAGTGTCCAAACACTGACTTTGCAGAGTGCATATAGTTTTATAGGTTTCCCTTTAAGACTAGATCTAGGGCAACACTATTCATACATTGACCAGCAAGTGTCAGCAGAATACAAAGAAACAGCATGGCAGCAAGGTATACTGAACAAAAATGTTCAGTATACCAGCACAGAAAAAAAAAAAATATATATATGTATGAAATTGTATGAAATGTATGCATTCACTACTGTAAGTCGCTCTGGATAAGAGCGTCTGCTAAATGACTAAAATGTAAAAAAAAAAAAAAAAAAAAGTAAAATATAAACGCAACATGCAACAATTTCTCTATATTTTACTGAGTTACAGTTCATATAAGGAAACCAGTTAATTTAAATAAATTCATTAGGCCCTAATCTATGGATTTCACATGACTGGGAATACAGATATGCATTTGTTGGTCACAGATACCATTAAAAAAAAGGTAGTGTCGTGGATCAGAAAGCCAGTCAGTATCTGGTGTGACCACCATTTGCATCATGCAGCGCGACACATCGCCTTCGCATAGAGTTTATCAGGCTGTTGATTCTGGCCTGTGGAATGTTGTCCCACTCTTCTTCAATGGCTGTGCAAAGTTGCTGGATATTTGCGGGAACTGGAACATGCTGTCGTACACATCAATCCAGAGCATCCCAAACATGCTCAATGGGTGACATGTCTGGTGAGTATGCAGGCTATGGAAGAACTGGGATATTTCAGCTTCCAGGAATTGTGTACAGATCCTTGCGATATGGGGCCGTGCATTATCAAGCTGAAACATGAGGGGATGGCAGCGGATGATAGCACGACAATGGGCCTCAGGATCTCGTCACGGTATCTCTGTGCATTCAAATTGCATTGAAAAAATGCAATTGTGTTGTCCGTATCTTATGCCTGCCCATACCATAACCCCACCACCATGGGGCACTGTGTTCACAATGTTGACATCAGCGAAGCGCTCACCCACACAACGCCATACACGTGGTCTGCGGTTGTGAGGCCGGTTGGACGTACTGCCGAATTCTCTAAAATGACGTTGGAGGCGGCTTATGATAGAGAAATGAACATTCCATTCTCTGGCAACAGCTCTGGTGGACATTCCTGCACTCAGCATGCCAATTGTACGCTCCCTCAAAACTTGAGACATCTGTGGCATTGTATTGTATGACAAAACTGCACATTTTAGAGCGGCCTTTTGTTGTCTCCAGCACAAGCTGCACCTGTATAATGATCATGCTATTTAATCAGCTTCTTGATATGCCACACCAGTCAGATGGATAGAATATCTTGTCAAAGGAGAAATGCTCACTAACAGGGATATAAACAAATTTGTGCATAAAATGTGAGAGAAATAAGCTTTTTGTGCATATGGAACATTTCTGGGATCTTTTATTTCAGCTCATGAAACATGGGACCAACACTTTACATGTTGCATTTATATTTTTGTTCAATGTATTATTTATATATTTAACCTTCATCTGACCAGGAAGTCCCTTGTGATAAGAAATCTGCTCAATGAAGACTTGGCCCTGGCCAGGACAAGGGCAAACCAGCTCTTAGAGGAGAAAGGCTCTGTGCTGTGTTGACTCTGCTAAAGCATGACTTGGAGGGCCCAATGTACATCATAATGCCCTCTGTGCCCATACAGGACAAATAATATTGATCTGAAGGACAGAATGTATGGGAACACAAGCACTGAAGCAGAATAACAACACCTGCAGTGGGAATTCATATGGAAACACAAGTCAGTCAATTACCATCCCCTTTATAGTACTTTGCCAGTTGATCTGGAAAGATACCATTAGGAAAACACTGTGCCCATGGTGTTTGTTTGTGTTCTTGTCAAGAAAATGACCTTGACACATGTTAATATATATGTACATATTGTTTTTTAACAGCAGCGGTGTCCTTTGCAATAAAGTATGAAAGCTAAAGTAGTCTCTCAAAGTGTCTCTGGTTGAAGATTAATGCGAAAATTAAGACAAACCAAAATAGTGAGATCCAAACAATTGTAGATTCAGTATTTAGTGTATGATTGGCCATTTGATTCTGTACATATTCTGGTTCAAGATATTGAGGACATTAATCTATCATTAAAGTACAGACAGGCCTTACAACTAGGCATGGATAATGTTGTTTTTCTCGCCCATATTTTCTACCCCAGTTTCTCAGAGAAGCATCTGAGTTCTCTTCACTTTTTCTACAAGGGCTGCTCCAATAAAGCCATATGTTCCAGCCTTTTGATCAAATCCTCCACCTGAAAGAACACTGCCTGATCCTGCCCAGACAATTCCATATGGTATATTTACTTACAAGTAAATGAGATTTTTAAAACTTTTTTAAACCACACACCCATAAAAATGAGTGTGTGGAGGTGCTGACTAATGGCGAATAAACTATAAACTATCAATATAAAGAAAGTCGCACACTCAATGTATAAACTCCCAGCAATTGAATGGGTATTTACCAACGTTTCGGCATCACTTTGCCGAACTGTTAGTTTGTTTTGCCAATATCTCATTTGTTGTCAGGTTAAGGTTTCTTTTATTTTCAAATATCCGTTTTACAGTGATGCTGAAACATTGGTAAATACCCAATAAATTGCTGGGAGTTTATACATGGAGTGTGCGACTTTCTTTATTTTGATAGTTTATAGTTTATTCGCCGTTAGTCAGCACCTCCACCCAAACTAATTTTTCTGGGTGTGCGCCAGCTCATGCTTTTTAATCGAATACTCATACTAACCACACCAACCTTACTATATGTGACGTAAATTGAGTATGTAGTATGCTTATTGGTCATAGTATGTATATAGTTAGTGTTAAAAAAAAACAGATGTCATACTACATTCGCCAAAATACAAAGTCTACAAGCAGTGGACACTATTTCCGTGCTTTTAGGGCCCATAACGCAATTCTTCGTGGCTTCACAACATTTTCAGATTTGAAGAAAATGGTGGAAAATATGCACCCGAAATCCAACAAGAGCTGATACAAATTCATTGCTTTAACTAATTATGACAAATGTTAAGAAAATGTTTAGCAATGTAATAAAGTAATGACTTCTCAGATAAGTTACATTACAAGTTATGTTGGCTGACAATTTGATAGCTACGCTAGCCTTATGAACCGCATAGAATGTCATTACAGCAATTGCTTGTATGTACCAGTATGTTAGCAAGCTACCTAAAGATAGCTGACTACTAATACGTCGAACTTGCCAGTATATTAACTCTATGTTATCTAACTACCCAAAATGTATAGACTTGATTATTCATGTCATTCTTAGCTTAGCTACATGGTATAGTCATTGTGCGTTCTCAGTGGACATTGTTAATGAAGTCGTAAGATGTCTAGCTAGCTAGTAATTTGTTATGCTAACAAGCTAACAAGAAGTTGCATAGCAACAGCATCAACTTCCGGGTAGACAGGACGAAGCACTTGTACACTCTACTGAAAGGATACCGTTCTTTTACAGTATACAAAAATGAACTTATAGTGTATAGTATATACTCATTAAGTATGTTTGTATGGGTATTCAAACACAGCTAAACATTTTCAGCTACCCCTTTAAGGGACGGGACGTTACTGTGGTAACTTGGTCACTCCCTTGTCTGATGAAAAAAATATGACTGCAATGTCTTCCTAGCAGCAGGCAGTTGCAATAAACTCAAACTAAAATTGAAAACAATCTAGCGGGTGAACAAAACGATGTAACTGGCAAAGAAACACTAGAACAATGTCACACCTCAGTAGCCTTTCTTGTCAATTCGACCAACTTCTACATGTGGGTTTTTCATATTTTTTTTTACTGTTCCCAGATGCTCTGTGTGACCACCCGCCAACGTGGCTCGTAAAATAGACATTCTTATTTAGCCGCCAATGACAACATCTACCCACATTTGGAGGGTTGTGGGTATCAATATCCAACCCTGATTATGTGCTGTCTTGTATGATGATGTTATAAAATGGGAGTCAGTCATGGAATGGCCGGGCCACATTAGTAATGCACACATAGCTAGAAATTTCCTGCTGGGCACTCATTGATTTTGAGTGTGTGATATCAAAAAAATGACATCATGTATTTTTTGTGAATCATTTGAGGGGGATTTAATCAAATGAAGATTAAAAAACACTTATAATCCTGTGCACTCATTTTTCTCTTGATGCAAATTGGCAGGCTGATGTGGGGGACATCTGGCTGGCAGTCCAGAGACAGAGTCGACTGGAGGGCAAAGAGGTAGAAGGGAAGGGCCCTGGGGTACTGTAGAGATGACATTAACCACAGCTGCACAGCCCTCTCTTTAATCCTATTTCACCATGAAGCTATGAAGGGGCACTGCAATCCCATTAAAAGTGTTTCTGGATAAATAGCTAATATCCTGCTTTGGCTCAAATTATAGAATATGCTCTCAGTAAATTTTGAGTACAGTTTTGTTGAATACATTTTGAACATAATGATGAACAAATTGATGTATCAATTTCAATTCAAATGGCTTTATTGGCATGGGAAACATATGTTTACATTGCCAAAGCAAGTGAAATAGATAAACTAAAGTTAAATAAACAGTCAAAAATGAATAGTAAACATTACACTCATAGGAATAGAGTTATAACGATGTGCAAATAGTCAAAGTACAAAAGGGAAAATAAATAAACAAATATGGGTTGTATTTACAATGGTGTTTATTCATCAATGGTTGCTGTCACGCCTGCTCCCGCTCTCCCTCTCTGGCGCTCAAGGGCGCCAGGCTACCCTTCATTTTACGCACACCTGTCACCATCATTATGCTCAGCAGCAGTCATTGGACTCACCTGGACTCCTTCCCTTTGTTGATTGCCCCGTCTATAACTGTCTGCTCCCCCGTTTGATCCCTGTGTCTGCATTAATGTCGTAATGTGTTTATGTCCAGACGCTGTCCTGTTCCATGTCCATGCTAATTAAATGTTCACTCCATGTACTTGCTTCTCATCTCCAGCGTCGACCCTTACAGTTGCCCTATTCTTGTGGCAACAGGTCATAAATCTTGCTACTGTGATATTTCACCCAATAGATATGGGAGTTTATCAAAATTTGATTTGTTTTCGGTGTAATCTGTGGGAAATATGTATCTAATATGGTCATACATTTGGCAGGAGGTTAGGAAGTGCAGCTCAGTTTCCACCTCTCTATCTCTATCTCGCATGCACGCAAATATAAAAAATTGAACAAAAAATATAAATGCAAAGTGCTGGTCCAATGTTTCATGAGCTAAAATAAAAAATCCCAGAAATGTTTCATATTCACAAAAAGCTTATTCCTCTCAAAAGTTGTGCACAAATTTATTTACATCCCTGTTAGTGAGCATTGTATCCTTTGTCAAGATAACCATCCACCTGACAGCTGTGTCATATCAAGAAGTTGATTAAACAGCATGATCATTACACAGGTGCATCTTGTGCTGGGGACAATAAAAGACTACTCTAAAATGTGCCATTTTGTCAAGCAACACAATGCCACAGATGTCTCAAGTTTTGAAGGAGCGTGCAATTGGCATGCTGACTGCAGGAATGTCCCCCAGATCTGTTTCCAGAGAATTGAGGAGGTGCTGAAGATAATTGATGTCTGTAATGAAGCCCTTTTGTGGGGGAAAACTCATTCTGCTTGGCTGGGCCTGGGTCCCCAGTGAGTGGGCCTGGTCCCAAGTAGGTGGGCCTCTGCCCATCCATGGCTACGCCCCTGCCCAGTCATGTGAAATTCATAGATAAGGGCCTAATGAGTTTATTTGAATTGACTGATTTCCTTATATGTACTGTAACAGCAAAATATTAGAAATTATTGCATTTTGCGTTGATATTTTTGTTCAGTATATCATAATAGAGGGAAAGAAAGAAAGTGTGTTAATAAAGTTTTGTCGTTCAAATCCTTTACAGTTCGACTACTTCCTGTTTACGTTTTCATGTGACGTCACACGACTGACATTTTTCTCTGTTCGAACAGGTCGTTCACCAAATTCGTGGAACAACAAACTTGTGCCACGTCAGGACTTCCTTTCTAGCTAACTAACTCATATGACAGCTGTTTAGGGTAAACTGCATACGACTTTTGGCTCTCGGTGAGCTTTACCGAATACATTGCTCGCATGTTTTGGACGAATCAAAAGTCAGTATTGGCTAGTGTTAGCTGGATGTGCGTGTGTCAGCTGTCTCTCCTAAACAGACGCGAGCTACATTTTGAGTCCACTTGACTTGTTAAAATGGAGAACAAATATAACCTCAAGAGCCCAGGTAAGTTTGTAAATGACACAGACTGCAATATGTCGAACTCGCTAATGCTATTTAGCCTAGCCGAAAGGATTTGGCTTTATTCGCTTTCGGTTTCCCATCATGAAGAAGTGACTCCACCATCATACTGATAGTATCTAGCGTTAGCTAGCTTGTTTGACTGTATGGTTAGCTAACTATTTGCCCAATGATATTTGAATACAAATTACTATGCCATAATATTAAGAAATAATCAAGACGTTATGGCCTTTTACAGGCGTTCTGCCACTTAGTAGCTAACACGTAGCCTAACCTCAACTTCACGAAGTCATGATATACTTTTGTCTATTTTCGTGTTGCTGTTCATTTGATCAGACTTAGTGGAGTCTTTGAGCATAGATAAAAATCAAAAGTTGGTGTCTTAAGTGTTGTAACTTAGTTATTTGCATTCACTAACACCTTACCCAAAAAGACAGGAATCAGAGCAGTGGGCCCTGGTTATGATCACTCTAAAATAGTGAACCTATATCAGACACCTCTGGGGTTGACATTGTTACTCGGCCTCTGACTGGCTTGCCTGGTCCAAGGACACACACGTGTACACTGGTGGCAGGTGCAGAATTCTCTTAACGTGAACAGCTGAGTGGGTTGGGACATGTCACTTTCAACCACAGCAAATCAGTTACACTAAGCTCCATGTGTTCAGTCAGTTCTGTGGTTTCCTCACTAGCTCAAATTAGACATGGTTTCTAGATTTCATTTTCTGCCTTCTTAGGCCAGCCTTGGGCTGTGTCAAGAAATATGTACAGAAACCTTGTTTTTGCATAAAGCATTTCCTGGCCTGTAGTTCCTGTCCTCCATGCTAGATCAAGTATAGTGTGGAGGGTTGGGGATAGATTTAAAAATTCTCTGCTCAGAATATTGTAGATCAAAGTTGGTTTGTCCTTGCGCACCCGGTGTGGGCTGCATTTTTAAGGTCTTAAAGAAAGGGTTTACAAATACAGCTTGGGTTAGCTAGTGTTTGGATTTTGAGAGGGGGTCAAAATAAGGCTGAGGCTATAGTTGAGTCAGGGTGTTGAGAGAGGATCAAATAAAGATTTGTTTCCAGTTTTGAAAGGTGGTGAAGTCAAAATAAGGAAATGGCTACACCACTTTCTGGTAGTTGATGCATTTACAGTTTCCCATTTTTGTGTGGATAAGCAAATGGAGAACCTATGCTTAGAGTATCACTGTCCCCATTTTTCAATAGCCTATTGTTTTAAGGTGAGCGTGACATTGTCTCTGAGACATGTCCCAAAAGCTTGTAGAGCTGACTTCTGTTAAGAAACGGCATTAGAAACCCACAATGAGGGCCTCCCAGGTGGCGCAGTGGTCTAAGGCACTGCAGCGCAGTGCCAGGATTTAGAGACCTGGGCAATGATGGAATTGTCTGAGTTTACTACTGACCACTCCCCCTTCCTAACCTAGAGGAGGTCTATGTCCCAAATGGCACCCTATTCGCTACAGTGAGGGAAAAAAGTATTTGATCCCCTGCTGATTTTGTACATTTGCCCACTGACAAAGAAATGATCAGTCTATAATTTTAGTGGTAGGATTATTTGAACAGTGAGAGACAGAATAACAACAGAAAAATCCAGAAAAACGCATGTCAAAAATTGTATAAATTGATTTGCATATTAATGAGGGAAATAAGTATTTGACCCCCTCTCAATCAGAAAGATTTCTGGCTCCCAGGTGTCTTTTTATACAGGTAAGGAGCTGAGATTAGGAGCACACTCTTAAAGGGAGTGCTCCTAATCTCAGTTTGTTACCTGTATAAAATACACCTGTCCACAGAAGCAATCAATCAGATTCCAAACTCTCTACCATGGCCAAGACCAAAGAGCTCTCCAAGGATGTCAGGGACAAGATTGTAGACCTATACAAGACTGGAATGGGCTACAAGACCATCGCCAAGCAGCTTGGTGCGAAGGTGACAGCAGTTGGTGCGATTATTCGCAAATGGAAGGGGCTCCATGCAAGATCCTGGGGCTCCATGCAAGATCTCACATCATGGAGTTACAATGATCATGAGAACAGTGAGGAATCAGTACAGAACTACACGGGAGGATCTTGTCAATGATCTCAAGGCAGCTGGGACCATAGTCATCAAGAAAATAACTGGTAACACACTACGCCGTGAAGGACTGAAATCCTGCAGCGCCCGCAAGGTCCCCCTGCTCAAGAAAGCACATATACATGCCCATCTGAAGTTTGCCAATGAACATCTGAATGATTCAGGGGACAATTGGTGAAAGTGTTGTGGTCAGATGAGACCAAAATGGAGCTCTTTGGCATCAACTCAACTCGCTGTGTTTGGAGGAGGAGGAATGCTGCCTATGACCCCAAGAACACCATCCCCACCGTCAAACATGGAGGTGGAAACATTATGCTTTGGGGGTGTTTTTCTGCTAAGGGGACAGGACAACTTCACCGCATCAAAGGGACGATGGGCGGGGCCATGTACCGTCAAATCTTGGGTGAGAACCTCCTTCCCTCAGCCAGGGCTTTGAAAATTGGTTGTGGATGGGTATTCCAGCATGACAGTGACCCAAAACACACGGCCAAGGCAACAAAGGAGTGGCTCAAGAGAAGCACATTAAGGTCCTGGAGTGGCCTAGCCAGTCTCCAGACCTTAATCCCATAGAAAATCTGTGGAGGGAGCTGAAGGTTCGAGTTGCCAAACGTCAGCCTCGAAACCTTAATGACTTGGAGAAGATCTGCAAAGAGGAGTGGGACAAAATCCCTCCTGAGATGTGTGCAAACCTGGTGGCCAACTACAAGAAACGTCTGACCTCTGATTGTCAACAAGGGTTTTGCCACCAAGTACTAAGTCATGTTTTGCAGAGGGGTCAAATACTTATTTCCCTCATTAAAATGCAAATCAATTTATAACATTTTTGACATGTGTTTTTCTGGATTTTTCTGTTATTCTGTCTCTCACTGTTCAAATAAACCTACCATTAAAATTATAGACTGATCATTCCTTTGTCAGTGGGCAAACATACAAAATCAGCAGGGGATCAAATACTTTTTCCCTCACTGTATATAGTGCACTACTTTTGATCAGAGCACTATGGGCCCTGCTCAAAAGTAGTGCACTAAATAGGGATAGGGTGCCATTTGGGACAAAATCAGCAGGGGATCAAATACTTTTCCCCTCACTGTATATAGTGCACTACTTTTGATCAGAGCACTATGGGCCCTGCTCAAAAGTAGTGCACTAAATAGGGATAGGGTGCCATTTGGGACAGGCTAAGGTTTTCATTGTGGGTTTATTTTTTTAAATGTTTACCCCTTTTTCATGGTATCCAATTGGTAGTTACAGTCTTGTCCCATCGCTGCAACTCCCGTACGGACTCGGGAGAGTCGATAGCTGTGCGTCCTCCAAAACACAACCCAACCAAGCCACACTGCTTCTTGACACAATGCCCGCTTAACCTGAAGCAAGTCGCATCAATGTGTCGGAGGAAACACCGTACACCTGGCGACCGTGTCAGAGTGCATGTGCTCGGCCCGCCACAGGAGTCGCAAGGGTGCAATGGGACAAGGACATCCCTGCCGGCCAAACCCTCCCCTACCCAGGACGACGCTGGGGCAATTGTGCGCCGCCCCGTGGGTCTCCCAGTCGCGGCCGGCTGCGACAGAGCCTGGACTTGAACCTAGTGTCAAGTAGCAGTGTGGCTTGGTTAGGTTGTGTTTTGGAGGACGCACAGCTCTCGACTCTCCCGAGTCCGTACGGGAGTTGCAGCGATGGGACAAGACTGTAACTACCAATTGGATACCATGAAAAAGGGGTAAACATAAAAAAATAAACCCACAATGAAAACCTTAGCCTGTCCCAAATGGCACCCAATCCCTATTTAGTGCACTACTTTTGAGCAGGGCCCATAGTGCTCTGATCAAAAGTAGTGCACTATATAGGGAATAGGGTGCCATTTGGGACATAGACCTCCTCTAGGTTAGGAAGGGGGAGTGGTCAGTAGTAAACTCAGACAATTCCATCATTGCCCAGGTCTCTAAATCCTATTGTATTATTATGAGTTTGGTTAAAAGTCATTATGTAACGGTGTCTCCCTGCTCACAGGACCCAACCTGTCTGAATCGTCCCCAGTTGCCTGCAAACACTAAAATGCGTTACGTAAGATTTTGTGTACAGGATTATAATCCTATCCCCCAGGTCCACTAACTGAAACCCTCCTCACCTCAGGAGTCAGGAGGCCCATGTGGCAGCAGAGGCTTTTCTTCTGTCACACCCACTCATTGTTATTATGAGACGCAGCTAAAGAAGGGCTCCACATAGGATGCATCCCAAATGGCACCCTATTCCCTATATAGTGCACTACTTTTGACTAGCGCTGGGAATTGCCAGGGATTGCCAGATATTATCACGATATATAGGTGCCGATATGATATGTGTTGCGATTCTTTGTGTTACGATTTTATTGCAATGTTAAGTGTGTGTGTGTTGGGGTTTGTGTGCACAGTCAGTGCAAGAGAGTTAGTTAAAAAAAAGGGTCAATGCAGGTAGTCCGGGTATCCATTTGATTAGCTGTTTAGCAGTCTTGTTTAGCAGTCTTATGGCTTGGGGGTAGAAGCTGTTTAGGGTCTTGTTGGTACCAGACTTGGGGCACTGGTACCACTTGCCGCACGGTAGCAGAGTGAACAATCTATGGCTTGGGTGGCTGGAGTCTTTTTTTGAAGGAACGTTGGGCCTTTATCTGACACCGCCTGGTATAGAGGTCCTGGATGGCAGGGAGCTCGGCACCAGTGATATACTGTGCCGTACTCACCAATTGAAACGTATTTTATTGTACTGATCAATAACATTTGCATAGAAGTAGCAATCTCTTATTTTAAGACTAAGTAATGATGTCATTCATTAATTTGATTTGCCCACCCAGTCAGTTGAGCTCAGTTAGGGGAGACATGACAGATAAAAGGGGAAAGTATCTTTGGATGTGAGGGAGAGGCGATTAAGTGAATTAATAATGTTTTTGTGGACAATCAGCTTTGAAATCAGAATATCTTTGCTTTATGGTTTCACAAACAAAGTACTAGGGCAGTGAATCCTGACTGAGGACAGAGATCCCGAATGAGTTTCTCCTCGTCTTTCAGGTTGTCTACACTTGACACTTACATGCGACTTCTGCTGTCAGAATATGAAGATTGCATTGAAAAGACTGGTCTGATTGTGTTCAGATCTGGTTGACCACTTCAGGAGGTGGTCAGGGATGCATTGTGTGCTTATTTCTCTTCAGTCTCCTCAGACAACTTGTGTTCTGGGACCGAGAGGCATCTTTTCATTATAACATTAGAGGAAATATGTTCCTAGTATGTGAGGACCGTGTTTGCTGGCCTCATAAATGCTAGTCGGCTAGCTAATATTTAGAAAAACTCTCGCCAAACAAAAGTTATGTTAAACCCTTGGCAATCCCTTTAGCGTTGCTTGCTGGCTAGCTACAGAGGTTAGCTGGCTAGTTAGCTACAGTAGTTAGCTACTGCCATCAGTTGTTGTGTTATAATATTTTGCCTATTCCACCGTTTGTAGAATGCATACTGCCATTTTAATATCACGGAGGAAAAGAGAATCCGGGCACACTGTGGACATGGTAGACACATTTTAAATGTAGGTGTAGATGCATGACGCGTTCAGAATTCCATGATCGGAACTCTATGATCAGAATACTGAAGCTGCATGAACGGTCAAGTCTAGAGACGGTCTCTGTCGCAACTTGCCACCGTTTCTGTTCCTCTTTATGGACAGTCACAGCACAACTTCAAATCGAATGTTATTTGTCACATGCGTCGAATACAACAGGTGTAGACCTTACAGTGAAATGCTTACTTACAAGCCCCTAACCAACAATGCAGTTTTAAGAAAAATAAGAGTTCAAAAACAAATTTTACTAATCTAAAAAAAATAGAAGCGCAACAATCAAATAACAAGGCTATATACAGGGGGTACCGGGTCAATGTGCGGGGGTACAGGTTAGTCGAGGTAATTGAGGTAGGATGTAGATGGGGGTAAAGTGACTATGCATAGATAATAAACAGCGAGTAGCAGCAGTGTAAAAAAAAAAAAGGGGGGGGGGGGCGTCAATGCAAATAGTGCGGGTAGGAATTTGATTAGCTGTTCAGCAGTCTTATGGCTTGTGGGTAGAAGCTGTTCAGAAGCCTTTTGGACCTAGACTTGGCGCTCCGGTACCACTTGCCGTGCCGTAGCAGAGAGAACTGTCTATGACTAGGGTGGCTGAAGTCTTTGGCAATTTTTAGGGCCTTCCTCTGATACAGCCTGGTATAGAGGTCCTGAATGACAGGAAGCTTGGCCCCAATTATGTACTGGACAGTACGCGCTACCCTCTGTAGAGCCTTGCGGTCGGAGGCCGAGCAGTTGCCATACCAGGCGGTGATGCAACCGGTCAGGATGCTCTCGATGGTGCAACTAGTACTTTTTGAGGACCCGTGCCAAATCTTTTCAGTCTCCTGAGGAGGAATGGGCATTGTCATGCCCTCTTCACGACTGTCTTGGTGTGTTTGGACCATGATAGTTTGTTGGTGATGTGGACACCAAGGAACTTGAAGCTCTCAACCTGCTCCACTACAGCCCCGTTGATGAGAATGGGGGCGTGCTCGGCCCTTTCCTGTAGTCCACTATCATCTCCTTTGTCTTGATCACGTTGAGGGAGAGGTTGTTGTCCTGGTATCACACTTCCAGATCTCTGACCTCCTCCCTATAGGCTGTCTCATCGTTGTTGGTGATCAAGCTTACCACCGTTGTGTCACCTGCAAACTTAATGATGGTGTCATGCTTGGCCACACGGTCATGGATGAACAGAAAGTACAGGTGGGGACTAAGCACGAACCCCTGAGGGGCCCCTGTGTTGAGGATCAGCGTGGCAGATGTGTTGTTGCCTACCCTCACCACCTGGGGGCAGCCCGTCATGAAGTCCAGGATCCAGTTGCAGAGGGAGGTGTTTAATCCCAGGGTCCTTAGCTTCCACAGGGAGACAAATGCTACACACCTGTAGACAGAGTTCCACTTATCCAGCAGAGCAAGCAACTGATCCAGTTAAGAAAGAAACCTCACTGTCTGTCTGCAACACATCTGGTTTATGTGTATCAGCAGTAGTGTTGCATTGTATACCAACATATTGTCGTGTCTTTGGGGCACCATTAAACTGAAGACATGTTTATCAATTAACTCCCTGTAATTATTATCACGCGATTAAACTGATTAATCGTTTAATTGTAATTAACTAGGAGATCGGGGCACCAAGGAAAATATTCAGATTACAAAGTTATAATTTTCCTAATATAACTTTCCTATATTATAACATTATATATTATATTATAGTATAGGCCGATTTATCTTCTGGTTTAAATGGTGTATTTTACCTCGCGTCCAGTCTCATTCCAAACATCGTAAATTGTTGTATCTGCACGAATCCAGCCTTTACTAAAGTCATCCATACATCAATTGTCTTAAAATCATTTATTTACTAAACTAAGTAATTCACAGAAAGCATACAAACAGTAATTATCGTCACAAAGAATTGGTAGAGTAATGTGCCCTAGTGGGCTAAACAGGCATGGCTGGTGTCTTGTTAAACAAAGGGTCATAAAGGGCAGCAGAGGAGGCACATAGAGTTCATTAATGTTAACAATTGATATGCTAATCCTTTGCACATGAACGCTCACTCAATATATATTTACGTTCAGTGTGTCGTCGGGATCCTTGTTGGAGAGTCGTTCTGTTCTCTCTCTCTCTCTCTCGGTTAGAATGGTTCTTTCAAGGCGACATTCATTAATGTCGTTATAGAATGGATGTTTCGTTGGTCTTTGCGTTCAATGATATAATTTACTTAGCTGCAGACTAATAATTAATATCAAAGACTTGTTCTTATTCTGTCGGTCTCGATAGTCTAAAAGTTTAACCACGTGGAATAGGTAACTTTCAGTAGAGGAATTGGGTGGTCAAACCTTGGCTCTCTCTTCTGAGGTAAGCTGGTCTCAATAAATAACTTCTAGGTGGGGGTTTTATACGTGAACATAGAACAGGCTTGTCACATGACGCCTTGTCCTGTCCATGTCCCTGGGGGGGCGTGCCGATGACTGAGTTAAGCTTGGTACAGAAATACAATTCTATCACATTAACATCAGTACATAGCATCTCAACGTATTCCAAATAGCTTTATCCTTATTAATACATTTTATACAATCATTTGGATGCAGGTCCCATAGCTGAGGCTATTATATAAACAGTTTTATGGTAATATGGCTATATTGTCTCTTCTGAGTATCACAAAATTGTACCAGGCGGACCAGTTTGTAGCTGGATTCTTCACCAATCTTTTATACCTTCTCCAGAACATAAATGTCGTTTGGTTCCCCAATTCTGTGAGTTGGAAGAATTTCCTGTGTCTCTCTATGAAACCCCTCTGTGTCTCAACTGGGCCATGTGGTAGGAGATTCTCCTCTAGAATTTTACAACCCCTTCACACAGGGCCTGGGTGGGGGAAGGTAGGTTGGGAGATGATGCAAGGGGGATGGGGTCAACTGTCCTCCCTGTACTCAAAGAGGGCAACGTCATGACAATATACTAGAACATGAAAAATGGTTCGGTACTAGAATTTGTTACTTTCGGTACTTCTGTCAAATGTGTCTCACGTCGTCTACTGATTGGGACGATCAAGTCTGTCGCAAGCGCACCGTGCATGCCTCTCGCCTACTCCACTTACTCATACATTGCTAGAGCACTGGGAGACTGGGCTGCAACATGTTAGCTCCCCACTCATGCTGCACAGAAATTAACACACTTGAATATTGCGACATGGCATGTTGAAATGTTGAAACTGTTAATTACTGTTTGCAAAACAATGCCCATACAGGCTTGAACACTTAACAATGCAATAAGATACTCCTAGCTTCCAGCTCTGTAGGCTGACATTCCTTGCTAGCCTACAGCTGAAGGAAGCTAACATCAATTCACTACCGAAATACTTTGTGAAGATATGCTGATTTCAAAGCTGTTTGTCCCCAAAAACTTTATTGATTCACTTAATCGTCTCTCCCTCACATCCAAAGATACTTTTGTCTGTGTCAACTGACTGTGTGGGCATGTATCCATGACATCATTATTGGGTCTTAATAACCTCTTACATCTAGATGTTCCGCTAGCGGAACACCTGCTCCAATATCCAATGATGGGCGTGGCGCGAAATACAAATTCCTCTAAAATCGGAAAACTTCCATTTTTCAAACATA